>NC_085072.1:7646101-7978770 GCF_963662255.1 Cinclus cinclus
CTAACAATCTAATGATCCCTTGTGACACCAGGGGGCCTAAAATGGCCAGGGATGGATTGTTACAGCACGGGGACCAATAGAAGCAAGGATCTATTATGTCACCATGGAGGCCAAGAATCAAATGATTCATTGTGACATCAAGTGGCCTAAAAGGGCATGGGATGCATTGTGACGCCACAGGGGTTAAGAGAAGCAAGGATCCATTGTGACCCAATGCAGGCTAATAATCCCAGGATCCCATTTGACACCAGGGGGCGTAAAAGGGCCAGGGATGAATTGTGACAGCATGGGGGCCAATAGAAACAAGGAACCATTATGACACCATGGAGGCCCAGAATCAAATGATTCATTGTGACATCAAGTGGCCTAAAATGGCATGGGATGCATTGTGACACCACAGAGGTTAAGAGAAGCAAGGAACCATTGTTACCCAATGGAGGCTAACAATCTAATGGTCCCTTGTGACACCAATGGGCCTAAAAGGGCCAGGGATGAATTGTGAAAGCATGGGGCCCAATTAAAACCTGGTACAATTATGCCACCATGGAGGCCAAAAATCAAATGATTCATTGTGACATCAAGTGGCCTAAAAGGGCATGGGATGCATTGTGACACCACAGGGGTTAAGAGAAGCAAGGAACCATTGTGACCCAAGGCAGGCTCACAATCTTAGAATCACTTTTGACACCAGGGGGCGCAAAAGGACTACGGATGAACTGTGACAGCAGGGGACCTATAGAAGCAAGGAACCATTATGACACCATGAGGGCCAAGAATCAAATGGTTCATTGTAAGACCAAGTGGCCTAAAAGGGCTTGGAATGCATTGTGACACCACAGAGTTTAAGAGAAGCATGGAACCATTGTGACCCAATGCAGGCTCACAATCTAATGATCCATTGTGACACCAGGTGTTGCAATAGGGCCAGGGATGAATTGTGAAAGCATGCGGCACAATAAAAACATGGAAATATTAAGACACAATAGAGGCAAAGACTCAAATGATTCATTGTAACACCAAGTGGCCTAAAAGGGCATGGGATGCATTGTGACACCACAGGGGCTAAGAGAAGCAAGGAACCATTGTGACCCAAGGCAGGCTGAAATTCTTAGAATCCCTTGTGACACCAGGGGGCCTAAAATGGCCAGGGATGGATTGTTACAGCAAGGGGACCAATAGAAGCAAGGATCTATTATGTCACCACGGTGGCCAAGAATCAAATGATTCATTGTGACATCATGTGGCCTAAAAAGGCATGGGATGCATTGTGACACCACAGGGGTTAAGAGAAGCAAGGACCCATTGTGACCCAAGGCAGGCTAACAATCTAATGATCCATTGTGACACCAGGGGTTGCAATAGGGGCAGGGATGAATTGTGAAAGCATGGGGCACAATAAAAACATGGAAATATTATGACACAATAGAGGCCAAGACTCAAATGATTCATTGTAACACCAAGTGGCCTAAAAGGGCATGGGATGCATAGTGACACCACAGGGGCTAAGAGAAGCAAGGAACCATTGTGACCCAATGCAGGCTAACAATCTAATGATCCCTTGGGACACCAGGGGGCCTAAAATGGCCAGGGATGGATTGTTACAGCACGGGGACCAATAGAAGCAAGAATCTATTATGTCACCATGGAGGCCAAGAATCAAATGATTCATTGTGACATCAAGTGGCCTAAAATGGCATGGGATGCATTGTGACACCACAGGGGTTAAGAGAAGCAAGGAACCATTGTGACCCAAGGCAGGCTGAGAATCTTAGAATCCCTTTTGACACCAGGGGGCGCAAAAGGACCACGGAGGAACTGTGACAGCATGGGGACCTATAGAAACAAGGAACCATTATGACACCATGAAGGCCAAGAATGAAATGGTTCATTGTAAGACCAAGTGGCCTAAAAGGGCTTGGAATGCATTGTGACACCACAGAGGTTAAGAGAAGCAAGGAACCATTGTGACCCAATGCAGGCTAACAATCTAATGATCCATTGTGACACCAGGGGTTGCAATAGGGCCAGGGATGAATTGTGTAAGCATGGGGCACAATAAAAACATGGAAATATTATGACACAATAGAGGCCAAGACTCAAATGATTCATTGTAACACCAAGTGGCCTAAAAGGGCATGGGATGCATTGCGAAAACACAGAGGCTAAGAGAAGCAAGGAACCATTGTGACCCAAGGCAGGCTAACAATCTAATGATCCCTTGTGACACCAGGGGGCCTATAATGGCCAGGGATGGATTGTTACAGCACGGGGACCAATAGAAGCAAGGATCTATTATGTCACCATGGAGGCCAAGAATCAAATGATTCATTGTGACATCAAGTGGCCTAAAAGGGCATGGGATGCATTGTGACGCCACAGGGGTTAAGAGAAGCAAGGATCCATAGTGACCCAATGGAGTCTAATAATCCCAGGATCTCATTTGACACCAGGGGTCGTAAAAGGGCCAGGGATGAATTGTGACAGCATGGGGCCAAAAAAAAACATGGAAATATTATGACACAATAGAGGCCAAGACTCAAATGATTCATTGTAACACCAAGTGGCCTAAAAGGGAATGGGATGCATTGTGACACCACAGGGGTTAAGAGAAGCAAGGATCCATAGTGACCCAATGGAGTCTAATAATCCCAGGATCCCATTTGACACCAGGGGGCGTAAAAGGGCCAGGGATGAATTGTGAAAGCATGGGGCCCAATAGAAACAAGGAACCATTATGACACCATGGAGGCCAAGAATCAAATGATTCATTGTGACATCAAGTGGCCTAAAAGGGCATGGGATGCATTGTGACACCACAGAGGTTAAGAGAAGCAAGGAAACATTGTGACTCAATGGAGGCTAACAATCTAATGGTCCCTTGTGACACCAATGGGCCTAAAAGGAACAGGGATGAATTGTGAAAGCATGGGGCCCAATTAAAACCTCGTACAATTATGCCATTATGTAGTCCAAAAATCAAATGATTCATTGTGACATCAAGTGGCCTAAAAGGGCATGGGATGCATTGTGACACCACAGGGGTTAAGAGAAGCAAGGAACCATTGTGACCCAAGGCAGGCTAATAATCTTAGAATCCCTTTTGACACCAGGGGGCGCAAAAGGACCACGGATGAACTGTGACAGCATGGGGACCTATAGAAGCAAGGAACCATTATGACACCATGAGGGGCAAGAATCAAATGGTTCATTGTATGACCAAGTGGCCTAAAAGGGCTTGGAATGCATTGTGACACCACAGAGGTTAAGACAAGCAAGGAACCATTGTGACCCAAGGCAGGCTAACAATCTAATGATCCATTGTGATACCAGGGGTTGCAATAGGGCCAGGGATGAATTGTGAAAGCATGGGGCACAATAAAAACCTGGAAATATTATGACACAATAGAGGCCAAGACTCAAATGATTCATTGTACCACCAAGTGGCCTAAAAGGGCATGGGATGCATTGTGACACCACAGAGGCTAAGAGAAGCAAGGAACCATTGTGACCCAAGGCAGGCTAACAATCTAATGATCCCTTGTGACATCAGGGGGCCTAAAATGACCAGGGATGGATTGTTACAGCACGGGGACCAATAGAAGCAAGGATCTATTATGTCACCATGGAGGCCAAGAATCAAATGATTCATTGTGACATCAAGTGGCCTAAAATGGCATGGGATGCATTGTGACACCACAGGGGTTAAGAGAAGCAAGGATCCATTGTGACCCAATGGAGGCTAATAATCCCAGGATCCCATTTGACACCAGGGGGCGTAAAAGGGCCAGGGATGAATTGTGACAGCATGGGGCCCAATAGAAACAAGGAACCATTATGACACCATGGAGGCCAAGAATCAAATGATTCATTGTGACATCAAGTGGCCTAAAATGGCATGGAATGCATTGTGACACCACAGAGGTTTAGAGAAGCAAGGAACCATTGTTACCCAATGGAGGCTAACAATCTAATGGTCCCTTGTGACACCAATGGGCCTAAAAGGGCCAGGGATGAATTGTGAAAGCATGGGGCCCAATTAAAACCTGGTACAATTATGCCACCATGGAGGCCAAATATCAAATGATTCATTGTGACATCAAGTGGCCTAAAAGGGCATGGGATGCATTGTGACACCACAGGGGCTAAGAGAAGCAAGGAACCATTGTGACCCAATGCAGGCTAACAATCTTAGAATCCCTTTTGACACCAGGGGGCGCAAAAGGACCACGGATGAACTGTGACAGCATGGGGACCTATAGAAGCAAGGAACCATTATGACACCATGAAGGCCAAGAATCAAATGGTTCATTGTAAGACCAAGTGGCCTAAAAGGGCTTGGAATGCATTGTGACACCACAGAGGCTAAGAGATGCAAGGAACTATTGTGACCCAAGGCAGGCTAACAATCTAATGATCCATTGTGACACCAGGGGTTGCAATAGGGCCAGGGATGAATTGTGAATGCATGGGGCACAATAAAAACATGGAAATATTATGACACAATAGAGGCCAAGACTCAAATGATTCATTGTAACACCAAGTGGCCTAAAAGGGCATGGGATGCATTGCGACAGCACAGGGGCTAAGAGAAGCAAGGAACCATTGTGACCCAATGCAGGCTAACAATCTAATGATCCCTTGTGACACCAGGGGGCCTAAAATGGCCAGGGATGAATTGTCACATCATGGGGACCAATAGAAACAAGGAACCATTATGTCACCATGGAGGCCAAGAATCAAATGATTCATTGTGACATCAAGTGGCCTAAAAGGGCATGGGATGCATTGTGACACCACAGGGGTTAAGAGAAGCAAGGATCCATTGTGACCCAATGGAGGCTAATAACCCCAGGATCCCATTTGACACCAGGGGGCGTAAAAGGGCCAGGGATGAATTGTGAAAGCATGGGGCCCAATAGAAACAAGGAACCATTATGACACCATGGAGGCCAAGAATCAAATGATTCATTGTGACATCAAGTGGCCTAAAATGGCATGGAAGGCATTGTGACACCAAAAGGGCTAAGAGAAGCAAGGAACCATTGTTACCCAATGGAGGCTAACAATCTATTGGTCCCTTGTGACACCAATGGGCCTAAAAGGGCCAGGGATGAATTGTGAAAGCATGGGGCCCAATTAAAACCTGGTACAATTATGCCACCATGGAGGCCAAATATCAAATGATTCATTGTGACATCAAGTGGCCTAAAAGGGCATGGGATGCATTGTGACACCACAGGGGCTAAGAGAAGCAAGGAACCATTGTGACCCAAGGCAGGCTAACAATCTTAGAATCCCTTTTGACACCAGGGGGCGCAAAAGGACCACGGAGGAACTGTGACAGCATGGGGACCTATAGAAGCAAGAAACCATTATGACACCATGAAGGCCAAGAATCAAATGGTTCATTGTAAGTCCAAGTGGCCTAAAAGGGCTTGGAATGCATTGTGACACCACAGAGGTTATGAGAAGCAAGGAACCATTGTGACCCAATGCAGGCTAACAATCTAATGATCCATTGTGACACCAGGGGTTGCAATAGGGCCAGGGATGAATTGTGAAAGCATGGGGCACAATAAAAACATGGAAATATTATGACACAATAGAGGCCAAGACTGAAATGATTCATTGTAACACCAAGTGGCCTAAAAGGGCATGGGATGCATTGCGACACCACAGAGGCTAAGAGAAGCAAGGAACCATTGTGACCCAATGCAGGCTAACAATCTAATGATCCCTTGTGACACCAGGGGGCCTAAAATGGCCAGGGATGGATTGTTACAGCACGGGGACCAATAGAAGCAAGGATCTATTATGTCACCATGGAGGCCAAGAATCAAATGATTCATTGTGACATCAAGTGGCCTAAAAGGGCATGGGATGCATTGTGACAGCACAGGGGTTAAGAGAAGCAAGGATCCATTGTGACCCAATGGAGTCTAATAATCCCAGGATCTCATTTGACACCAGGGGTCATAAAAGGTCCAGGGATGAATTGTGACAGCATGGGGCCAAAAAAAACCATGGAAATATTATGACACAATAGAGGCCAAGACTCAAATGATTCATTGTAACACCAAGAGGCCTAAAAGGGCATGGGATGCATTGTGACACCACAGGGGTTAAGAGAAGCAAGGATCCATTGTGACCCAATGGAGGCTAATAATCCCAGGATGCCATTTGACACCAATGGGCCTAAAAGGAACAGGGATGAATTGTGAAAGCATGGGGCCCAATTAAAACCTCGTACAATTATGCCACCATGTAGTCCAAAAATCAAATGATTCATTGTGACATCAAGTGGCCTAAAAGGGCATGGGATGCATTGTGACACCACAGGGGTTAAGAGAAGCAAGGAACCATTGTGACCCAAGGCAGGCTAATAATCTTAGAATCCCTTTTGACACCAGGGGGCCTAAAATGGCCAGGGATGGATTGTTACAGCACGGGGACCAATAAAAGCAAGGATCTATTATGTCACCATGGAGGCCAAGAATCAAATGGTTCATTGTGACATCAAGTGGCCTAAAATGGCATGGGATGCATTGTGACACCACAGAGGTTAAGAGAGGCAAGGAACCATTGTTACCCAATGGAGGCGAACAATCTAATGGTCCCTTGTGACACCAATGGGCCTAAAAGGGCCAGGGATGAATTGTGAAAGCATGGGGCCCAATTAAAACCTGGTACAATTATGCCACCATGTAGGCCAAAAATAAAATGATTCATTGTGACATCAAGTGGCCTAAAAGGGCATGGGATGCATTGTGACACCACCGGGGTTAAGGGAATCAAGGAACCATTGTGACCCAAGGCAGGCTAACAATCTTAGAATCCCTTTTGACACCAGGGGGCGCAAAAGGACCACGGATGAACTCTGACAGCATGGGGACCTATAGAAGCAAGGAACCATTATGACACCATGAAGGCCAAGAATCAAATGGTTCATTGTAAGACCAAGTGGCCTAAAAGGGCTTGGAATGCATTGTGACACCACAGGGGTTAAGAGAAGCAAGGAACCATTGTGACCCAAGGCAGGCTAACAATCTAATGATCCATTGTGACACCAGGGGTTGCAATAGGGCCAGGGATGAATTGTGAAAGCATGGGGCACAATAAAAACATGGAAATATTATGACACAATAGAGGCCAAGACTCAAATGATTCATTGTAACACCAAGTGGCCTAAAATGGCATGGGATTCATTGCGACACCACAGGGGCTAAGAGAAGCAAGGAACCATTGTGACCCAATGCAGGCTAACAATCTAATGATCCCTTGTGACACCAGGGGGCCTAAAATGGCCAGGGATGGATTGTTACACCACGGGGAACAATAGAAGCAAGGATCTATTATGTCACCATGGAGGCCAAGAATCAAATGATTCATTGTGACATCAAGTGGCCTAAAAGGGCATGGGATGCATTGTGACACCACAGGGGTTAAGAGAAGCAAGGATCCATTGTGACCCAATGGAGTCTAATAACCCCAGGATCCCATTTGACACCAGGGGGCGTAAAAGGGCCAGGGATGAATTGTGACAGCATGGGGTCCAATAGAAACAAGGAACCATTATGACACCATGGAGGCCAAGAATCAAATGATTCATTGTGACATCAAGTGGCCTAAAATGGCATGGAATGCATTGTGACACCACAAGGGCTAAGAGAAGCAAGGAACCATGGTTACCCAATGGAGGCTAACAATCTAATGATCCATTGTGACACCAGGGTTTGCAATAGGGCCAAGGATGAATTGTGAAAGCATGGGGCCCAATTAAAACCTGGTACAATTATGCCACCATGTAGGCCAAAATTCAAATGATTCATTGGGACATAAAGTGGCCTAAAAGGGCATGGGATGCATTGTGACTCCACAGAGGTTAAGAGAAGTAAGGAACCATTGTGACCCAATGCAGGCTAACAATCTAATGATCCATTGTGAAACCAGGGGTTGCAATAGGGCCAGGGATGAATTGTGAAAGCATGGGGCACAATAAAAACATGGAAATATTATGACACAATAGAGGCCAAGACTCAAATGATTCATTGTACCACCAAGTGGCCTAAAAAGGCATGGGATGCATTGTGACACCACAGGGGGTTAAGAGAAGCAAGGAACCATTGTGACCCAAGGCAGGCTAACAATCTTAGAATCCCTTTTGACACCAGGGGGCGCAAAAGGACCACGGATGAACTGTGACAGCATGGGGACCTATAGAAGCAAGGAACCATTATGACACCATGAGGGGCAAGAATCAAATGGTTCATTGTATGACCAAGTGGCCTAAAAGGGCTTGGAATGCATTGTGACACCACAGAGGTTAAGAGAAGTAAGGAACCATTGTGACCCAATGCAGGCTAACAATCTAATGATCCATTGTGACACCAGGGGTTGCAATAGGGCCAGGGATGAATTGTGAAAGCATGGGGCACAATAAAAACATGGAAATATTATGACACAATAGAGGCCAAGAATCAAATGATTCATTGTGCCACCAAGTGGCCTAAAAAGGCATGGGATGCATTGTGACACCACAGGGGGTTAAGAGAAGCAAGGAACCATTGTGACCCAAGGCAGGCTAACAATCTTAGAATCCCTTTTGACACCAGGGGGCGCAAAAGGACCACGGATGAACTGTGACAGCATGGGGACCTATAGAAGCAAGGAACCATTATGACACCATGAGGGGCAAGAATCAAATGGTTCATTGTATGACCAAGTGGCCTAAAAGGGCCTGGAATGCATTGTGACACCACAGAGGTTAAGAGAAGTAAGGAACCATTGTGACCCAATGCAGGCTAACAATCTAATGATCCATTGTGACACCAGGGGTTGCAATAGGTCCAGGGATGAATTGTGAAAGCATGGGGCACAATAAAAACATGGAAATATTATGACACAATAGAGGCCAAGAATCAAATGATTCATTGTGCCACCAAGTGGCCTAAAAAGGCATGGGATGCATTGTGACACCACAGGGGGTTAAGAGAAGCAAGGAACCATTGTGACCCAAGGCAGGCTAAAAATCTTTCAATCCCTTTTGACACCAGGGGGCGCAAAAGGACCACGGATGAACTGTGACAGCATGGGGACCTATAGAAGCAAGGAACCATTATGACACCATGAAGGCCAAGAATCAAATGGTTCATTGTAAGACCAAGTGGCCTAAAAGGGCTTGGGATGCATTGCGACACCACAGAGGTTAAGAGAAGCAAGGAACCATTGTGACCCAATGCAGGCTAACAATCTAATGATCCCTTGTGACATCAGGGGGCCTAAAATGACCAGGGATGGATTGTTACAGCACGGGGACCAATAGAAGCAAGGATCTATTATGTCACCATGGAGGCCAAGAATCAAATGATTCATTGTGACATCAAGTGGCCTAAAAGGGCATGGGATGCATTGTGACACCACAGGGGTTAAGAGAAGCAAGGATCCATTGTGACCCAATGGAGGCTAATAATCCCAGGATCCCATTTGACACCAGGGGGCGTAAAAGGGCCAGGGATGAATTGTGACAGCATGGGGCCCAATAGAAACAAGGAACCATTATGACACCATGGAGGCCAAGAATCAAATGATTCATTGTGACATCAAGTGGCCTAAAATGGCATGGAATGCATTGTGATACCACAGAGGTTAAGAGAAGCAAGGAACCATTGTTACCCAATGGAGGCTAACAATCTAATGGTCCCTTGGGACACCAATGGGCCTAAAAGGGCCAGGGATGAATTGTGAAAGCATGGGGCCCAATTAAAACCTGGTACAATTATGCCACCATGGAGGCCAAAAATCAAATGATTCATTGTGACATCAAGTGGCCTAAAAGGGCATGGGATGCATTGTGACACCACAGGGGCTAAGAGAAGCAAGGATCCATTGTGACCCAATGCAGGCTAACAATCTTAGAATCCCTTTTGACACCAGGGGGCGCAAAAGGACCACGGATGAACTGTGACAGCATGGGGACCTATAGAACAAGGGACCATTATGACGCCATGAAGGCCAAGAATCAAATGGTTCATTGTAAGACCAAGTGGCCTAAAAGGGCTTGGAATGCATTGTGACACCACAGAGGTTAAGAGAAGCAAGGAACCATTGTGACCCAATGCAGTCTAACAATCTAATGATCCATTGTGACACCAGGGGTTGCAATAGGGCCAGGGATGAATTGTGAAAGCATGGGGCACAATAAAAACATGGAAATATTATGACACAATAGAGGCCAAGACTCAAATGATTCATTGTAACACCAAGTGGCCTAAAATGGCATGGGATGCATTGAGACACCACAGGGGCTAAGAGAAGCAAGGAACCATTGTGACCCAATGCAGGCTAACAATCTAATGATCCCTTGTGACACCAGGGGGCCTAAAATGGCCAGGGATGGATTGTTACAGCACGGGGACAAATAAAAGCAAGGATCTATTATGTCACCATGGAGGCCAAGAATCAAATGATTCATTGTGACATCAAGTGGCCTAAAAGGGCATGGGATGCATTGTGACACCACAGGGGTTCAGAGAAGCAAGGATCCATTGTGACCCAATGGAGGCTAATAATCCCAGGATCCCATTTGACACCAGGGGGCGTAAAAGGGCCAGGGATGAATTGTGACAGCATGGGGCCCAATAGAAACAAGGAACCATTATGACACCATGGAGGCCAAGAATCAAATGATTCATTGTGACATCAAGTGGCCTAAAATGGCATGGAATGCATTGTGACACCACAGAGGTTAAGAGAAGCAAGGAACCATTGTTACCCAATGGAGGCTAACAATCTAATAGTCCCTTGTGACACCAATGGGCCTAAAAGGGCCAGGGATGAATTGTGAAAGCATGGGGCCCAATTAAAACCTGGTACAATTATGCCACCATGGAGGCCAAAAATGAAATGATTCATTGTAAGACCAAGTGGCCTAAAAGGGCATGGGATGCATTGTGACACCACAGCTGTTAAGAGAAGCAAGGAACCATTGTGACCCAGTGGAGGCTAACAATCTAATGATCCATTGTGACACCAGGGGTTGCAATAGGGCCAGGGATGCATTGTGACACCTCCGCGGTTAAGAGAAGCAAGGATCCATTGTGACCCAATGCAGGCTAAGAATCTAATGATCCATTGTGACACCAGAGGTTGCAATAGGGCCAGGGATGAATTGTGAAAGCATGGGGCACAATAAAAACATGGAAATATTATGACACAATAGAGGCCAAGACTCAAATGATTCATTGTACCACCAAGTGGCCTAAAAAGGCATGGGATGCATTGTGACACCACAGGGGGTTAAGAGAAGCAAGGAACCATTGTGACCCAAGGCAGGCTAACAATCTTAGAATCCCTTTTGACACCAGGGGGCCCAAAAGGACCACGGATGAAGTCTGACAGCATGGGGACCTATAGAAGCAAGGAACCATTATGACACCATGAAGGCCAAGAATCAAATGGTTCATTGTAAGACCAAGTGGCCTAAAAGGGCTTGGAATGCATTGTGACACCACAGAGGTTAAGAGAAGCAAGGAACCATTGTGACCCAATGCAGGCTAACAATCTAATGATCCCTTGTGACATCAGGGGGCCTAAAATGACCAGGGATGGATTGTTACAGCACGGGGACCAATAGAAGCAAGGATCTATTAGGTCAACATGGAGGCCAAGAATCAAATGATTCATTGTGACATCAAGTGGCCTAAAAGGGCATGGGATGCATTGTGACACCACAGGGGTTAAGAGAAGCAAGGATCCATTGTGAACCAATGGAGGCTAATAATCCCAGGATCCCATTTGACACCAGGGGGCGTAAAAGGGCCAGGGATGAATTGTGACAGCATGGGGCCCAATAGAAACAAGGAACCATTATGACACCATGGAGGCCAAGAATCAAATGATTCATTGTGACATCAAGTGGCCTAAAATGGCATGGAATGCATTGTGACACCACAGAGGTTAAGAGAAGCAAGGAACCATTGTGACCCAATGGAGGCTAACGATCTAATAGTCCCTTGGGACACCAGGGGGCCTAAAAGGGCCAGGGATGAATTGTGAAAGCATGGGGCCCAATTAAAACCTGGTACAATTATGCCACCATGGAGGCCAAAAATGAAATGTTTCATTGTGACATCAAGTGGCCTAAAATGGCATGGAATGCATTGTGACACCACAGAGGTTAAGAGAAGCAAGGAACCATTGTTACCCAATGGAGGCTAACAATCTAATGACCCTTGTTACACCAATGGGCCTAAAAGGGCCACGGATGAATTGTGAAAGCATGGGGCCCAATTAAAACCTGGTACAATTATGCCACCATGGAGGCCAAATATCAAATGATTCATTGTGACATCAAGTGGCCTAAAAGGGCATGGGATGCATTGTGACACCACAGGGGTTAAGAGAAGCAAGGAACCATTTTGACCCAAGGCAGGCTAACAATCTTAGAATCCCTTTTGACACCAGGGGGCGCAAAAGGACCACGGATGAACTCTGACAGCATGGGGACCTATAGAAGCAAGGAACCATTATGGCACCATGAAGGCCAAGAATCAAATGGTTCATTGTAAGACCAAGTGGCCTAAAAGAGCTTGGAATGCATTGTGACACCACAGATGTTAAGAGAAGCAAGGAACCATGGTCACCCAATGGAGGCTAACAATCTAATGATACATTGTGACACCAGGGGTTGCAATAGGGCCAGGGATAAATTGTGAAAGCATGGGGCCCAATTAAAACCTGGTACAATTATGCCATCATGGAGGCCAAAAATGAAATGATTCATTGTGGCATCAAGTGGCCTAAAAGGGCATGGGATGCATTGTGACACCACCGGGGTTAAGAGAAGCAAGGAACCATTGTGACCCAAGGCAGGCTAACAATCTTAGAATCCATTAGACACCAGGGGGCGCAAAAGGACCACGGATGAACTGTGACAGCATGGGGACCTATAGAAGCAAGGAACCATTATGACGCCATGAGGGGCAAGAATCAAATGGTTCATTGTATGACCAAGTGGCCTAAAAGGGCTTGGAATGCATTGTGACACCACAGAGGTTAAGAGAAGCAAGGAACCATTGTGACCCAATGCAGGCTAACAATCTAATGATCCATTGTGACACCAGGGGTTGCAATAGGGCCAGGGATGAATTGCGAAAGCATGGGGCACAATAAAAACATGGAAATATTATGACACAATAGAGGCCAAGACTCAAATGATTCATTGTAACACCAAGTGGCCTAAAAGGGCATGGGATGCATTGTGACACCACAGGGGCTAAGAGAAGCAAGGAACCATTGTGACCCAATGCATGGTAACAATCTAATGATCCCTTGTGACACCAGGGGGCCTAAAATGGCCAGGGATGGATTATTACAGCACGGGGACCAATAGAAGCTAGGATCTATTATGTCACCATGGAGGCCAAGAATCAAATGATTCATTGTGACATCAAGTGGCCTAAAAGGGCATGGGATGCATTGTGACACCACAGGGGTTAAGAGAAGCAAGGAACCATGGTTACCCAATGGAGGCTAATAATCCCAGGATGCCATTTGACACCAATGGGCCTAAAAGGAACAGGGAAGAATTGTGAAAGCATGGGGCCCAATTAAAACCTCGTACAATTATGCCACCATGTAGTCCAAAAATCAAATGATTCATTGTGACATCAAGTGGCCTAAAAGGGCATGGGATGCATTGTGACACCACAGGGGTTAAGAGAAGCAAGGAACCATTGTGACCCAAGGCAGGCTAATAATCTTAGAATCCCTTTTGACACCAGGGGGCGCAGAAGGACCACGGATGAAGTGTGACAGCATGGGGACCTATAGAAGCAAGGAACCATTATGACACCATGAGGGGCAAGAATCAAATGGTTCATTGTAAGACCAAGTGGCCTAAAAGGGCTTGGAATGCATTGTGACACCACAGAGGTTAAGAGAAGCAAGGAACCATTGTGACCCAATGCAGGCTAACAATCTAATGATCCATTGTGACACCAGGGGTTGCAATAGGGCCAGGGATGAATTGCGAAAGCATGGGGCACAATAAAAACATGGAAATATTATGACACAATACAGGCCAAGACTGAAATGATTCATTGTAACACCAAGTGGCCTAAAAGGGCATGGGATTCATTGTGACACCACAGGGGCTAAGAGAAGCAAGGAACCATTGTGACCCAATGCAGGCTAACAATCTAATGATCCCTTGTGACACCAGGGGGCCTAAAATGGCCTGAGATGGATTGTTACAGCACGGGGACCAATAAAAGCAAGGATCTATTATGTCACCATGGAGGCCAAGAATCAAATGATTCATTGTGACATCAAGTGGCCTAAAAGGGCATGGGATGCATTGTGACGCCACAGGGGTTAAGAGAAGCAAGGAACCATTGTGACCCAATGGAGGCTAACAATCTTAGAATCCCTTTTGACACCAGGGGGCGCAAAAGGACCACGGATGAACTGTGACAGCATGGGGCCCAATAGAAACAAGGAACTATTATGACACCATGGAGGCCCAGAATCAAATGATTCATTGTGACATCAAGTGGCCTAAAATGGCATGGAATGCATTGTGACACCACAGAGGTTAAGAGAGGCAAGGAACCATTGTTACCCAAAGGAGGCTAAAAATCTAATGGTCCCTTGTGACACCAGGGTTTGCAATAGGGCCAAGGATGAATTGTGAAAGCATGGGGCCCAATTAAAACCTGGTACAATTATGCCACCATGGAGGCCAAAAATCAAATGATTCATTGTGACATCAAGTGGCCTAAAAGGGCATGGGATGCATTGTGACACCACCGGGGTTAAGAGAAGCAAGGAACCATTGTGACCCAAGGCAGGCTAACAATCTTAGAATCCCTTTTGACACCAGGGGGCGCTAAAGGACCACGGATGAACTCTGACAGCATGGGGACCTATAGAAGCAAGGAACCATTATGACACCATGAAGGCCAAGAATCAAATGGTTCATTGTAAGACCAAGTGGCCTAAAAGGGCTTGGAATGCATTGTGACACCACAGGGGTTAAGAGAAGCAAGGAACCATTGTGACCCAAGGCAGGCTAACAATCTAATGATCCATTGTGACACCAGGGGTTGCAATAGGGCCAGGGATGAATTGTGAAAGCATGGGGCACAATAAAAACATGGAAATATTATGACACAATAGAGGCCAAGACTCAAATGATTCATTGTAACACCAAGTGGCCTAAAATGGCATGGGATTCATTGCGACACCACAGGGGCTAAGAGAAGCAAGGATCCATTGTGACCCAATGCAGGCTAACAATCTAATGATCCCTTGTGACACCAGGGGGCCTAAAATGGCCAGGGATGGATTGTTACAGCACGGGGACCAATAGAAGCAAGGATCTATTAGGTCACCATGGAGGCCAAGAATCAAATGATTCATTGTGACATCAAGTGGCCTAAAAGGGCATGGGATGCATTGTGACAGCACAGGGGTTAAGAGAAGCAAGGATCCATTGTGACCCAATGGAGGCTAATAACCCCAGGATCCCATTTGACACCAGGGGGCGTAAAAGGGCCAGGGATGAATTGTGACAGCATGGGGTCCAATAGAAACAAGGAACCATTATGACACCATGGAGGCCAAGAATCAAATGATTCATTGTGACATCAACTGGCCTAAAATGGCATGGAATGCATTGTGACACCACAAGGGCTAAGAGAAGCAAGGAACCATGGTTACCCAATGGAGGCTAACAATCTAATGATCCATTGTGACACCAGGGTTTACAATAGGGCCAAGGATGAATTGTGAAAGCATGGGGCCCAATTAAAACCTGGTACAATTATGCCACCATGGAGGCCAAAATTCAAATGATTCATTGGGACATCAAGTGGCATAAAAGGGCATGGGATGCATTGTGACTCCACAGAGGTTAAGAGAAGTAAGGAACCATTGTGACCCAATGCAGGCTAACAATCTAATGATCCATTGTGACACCAGGGGTTGCAATAGGGCCAGGGATGAATTGTGAAAGCATGGGGCACAATAAAAACATGGAAATATTATGACACAATAGAGGCCAAGACTCAAATGATTCATTGTACCACCAAGTGGCCTAAAAAGGCATGGGATGCATTGTGACACCACAGGGGGTTAAGAGAAGCAAGGAACCATTGTGACCCAAGGCAGGCTAACAATCTTAGAATCCCTTTTGACACCAGGGGGCGCAAAAGGACCACGGATGAACTGTGACAGCATGGGGACCTATAGAAGCAAGGAACCATTATGACACCATGAGGGGCAAGAATCAAATGGTTCATTGTATGACCAAGTGGCCTAAAAGGGCTTGGAATGCATTGTGACACCACAGAGGTTAAGAGAAGTAAGGAATCATTGTGACCCAATGCAGGCTAACAATCTAATGATCCATTGTGACACCAGGGGTTGCAATAGGGCCAGGGATGAATTGTGAAAGCATGGGGCACAATAAAAACATGGAAATATTATGACACAATAGAGGCCAAGACTCAAATGATTCATTGTAACACCAAGTGGCCTAAAGGGGCATGGGATGCATTGTGACACCACAGGGGGTTAAGAGAAGCAAGGAACCATTGTGACCCAAGGCAGGCTAACAATCTTTCAATCCCTTTTGACACCAGGGGGCGCAAAAGGACCACGGATGAACTGTGACAGCATGGGGACCTATAGAAGCAAGGAACCATTATGACACCATGAAGGCCAAGAATCAAATGGTTCATTGTAAGACCAAGTGGCCTAAAAGGGCTTGGGATGCATTGTGACACCACAGGGGTTCAGAGAAGCAAGGAACCATTGTGACCCAATGCAGTCTAACAATCTAATGATCCATTGTGACACCAGGGGTTGCAATAGGGCCAGGGATGAATTGTGAAAGCATGGGGCACAATAAAAACATGGAAATATTATGACACAATAGAGGCCAAGACTGAAATGATTCATTGTAACACCAAGTGGCCTAAAATGGCATGGGATGCATTGAGACACCACAGGGGCTAAGAGAAGCAAGGAACCATTGTGACCCAATGCAGGCTAACAATCTAATGATCCCTTGTGACACCAGGGGGCCTAAAATGGCCAGGGATGGATTGTTACAGCACGGGGACCAATAAAAGCAAGGATCTATTATGTCACCATGGAGGCCAAGAATCAAATGATTCATTGTGACATCAAGTGGCCTAAAAGGGCATGGGATGCATTGTGACACCACAGGGGTTCAGAGAAGCAAGGATCCATTGTGACCCAATGGAGGCTAATAATCCCAGGATCCCATTTGACACGAGGGGGCGTAAAAGGGCCAGGGATGAATTGTGACAGCATGGGGCCCAATAGAAACAAGGAACCATTATGACACCATGGAGGCCAAGAATCAAATGATTCATTGTGACATCAAGTGGCCTAAAATGGCATGGAATGCATTGTGACACCACAGAGGTTAAGAGAAGCAAGGAACCATTGTTACCCAATGGAGGCTAACAATCTAATGGTCCCTTGTGACACCAATGGGCCTAAAAGGGCCAGGGATGAATTGTGAAAGCATGGGGCCCAATTAAAACCTGGTACAATTATGCCACCATGGAGGCCAAATATCAAATGATTCATTGTGACATCAAGTGGCCTAAAAGGGCATGGGATGCATTGTGACACCACAGGGGTTAAGAGAAGCAAGGAACCATTGTGACCCCATGCAGGCTAACAATCTTAGAATCCCTTTTGACACCAGGGGGCGCAAAAGGACCACGGATGAACTCTGACAGCATGGGGACCTATAGAAGCAAGGAACCATTATGACACCATGAAGGCCAAGAATCAAATGGTTCATTGTAAGACCAAGTGGCCTAAAAGGGCTTGGAATGCATTGTGACACCACAGAGGTTAAGAGAAGCAAGGAACCATGGTCACCCAATGGAGGCTAACAATCTAATGATCCATTGTGACACCAGGGGTTGCAATAGGGCCAGGGATAAATTGTGAAAGCATGGGGCCCAATTAAAACCTGGTACAATTATGCCACCATGGAGGCCAAAAATGAAATGATTCATTGTGACATCAAGTGGCCTAAAAGGGCATGGGATGCATTGTGACACCACCGGGGTTAAGAGAAGCAAGGAACCATTGTGACCCAAGGCAGGCTAGGAATCTTAGAATCCATTTGACACCAGGGGGCGCAAAAGGACCACGGATGAACTGTGACAGCATGGGGACCTATAGAAGCAAGAAACCATTATGACACCATGAGGGGCAAGAATCAAATGGTTCATCGTATGACCAAGTGGCCTAAAAGGGCTTGGAATGCATTGTGACACCACAGAGGTTAAGAGAAGCAAGGAACCATTGTGACCCAATGCAGGCTAACAATCTAATGATCCATTGTGACAACAGGGGCTGCAATAGGGCCAGGGATGAATTGCGAAAGCATGGGGCACAATAAAAACATGGAAATATTATGACACAATAGAGGCCAAGACTCAAATGATTCATTGTAACACCAAGTGGCCTAAAAGGGCATGGGATTCATTGCGACACCACAGGGGCTAAGAGAAGCAAGGAACCATTGTGACCCAATGCAGGCTAACAATCTAATGATCCCTTGTGACACCAGGGGGCCTAAAATGGCCAGGGATGGATTGTTACAGCACGGGGACCAATAGAAGCAAGGATCTATTATGTCACCATGGAGGCCAAGAATCAAATGATTCATTGTGACATCAAGTGGCCTAAAAGGGCATGGGATGCATTGTGACAGCACAGGGGTTAAGAGAAGCAAGGATCCATTGTGACCCAATGGAGTCTGATAATCCCAGGATCTCATTTGACACCAGGGGTCATAAAAGGTCCAGGGATGAATTGTGACAGCATGGGGCCAAAAAAAACCATGGAAATATTATGACACAATAGAGGCCAAGACTCAAATGATTCATTGTAACACCAAGAGGCCTAAAAGGGCATGGGATGCATTGTGACACCACAGGGGTTAAGAGAAGCAAGGATCCATTGTGACCCAATGGAGGCTAATAATCCCAGGATGCCATTTGACACCAATGGGCCTAAAAGGAACAGGGATGAATTGTGAAAGCATGGGGCCCAATTAAAACCTGGTACAATTATGCCACCATGTAGTCCAAAAATCAAATGATTCATTGTGACATCAAGTGGCCTAAAAGGGCATGGGATGCATTGTGACACCACAGGGGTTAAGAGAGGCAAGGAACCATTGTGATCCAATGCATGCTAACAATCTAATGATCCCTTGTGACACCAGGGGGCCTAAAATGGCCAGGGATGGATTGTTACAGCACGGGGACCAATAAAAGCAAGGATCTATTATGTCACCATGGAGGCCAAGAATCAAATGGTTCATTGTGACATCAAGTGGCCTAAAATGGCATGGGATGCATTGTGACACCACAGAGGTTAAGAGAGGCAAGGAACCATTGTTACCCAATGGAGGCGAACAATCTAATGGTCCCTTGTGACACCAATGGGCCTAAAAGGGCCAGGGATGAATTGTGAAAGCATGGGGCCCAATTAAAACCTGGTACAATTATGCCACCATGTAGGCCAAAAATCAAATGATTCATTGTGACATCAAGTGGCCTAAAAGGGCATGGGATGCATTGTGACACCACCGGGGTTAAGGGAATCAAGGAACCATTGTGACCCAAGGCAGGCTAACAATCTTAGAATCCCTTTTGACACCAGGGGGCGCAAAAGGACCACGGATGAACTCTGACAGCATGGGGACCTATAGAAGCAAGGAACCATTATGACACCATGAAGGCCAAGAATCAAATGGTTCATTGTAAGACCAAGTGGCCTAAAAGGGCTTGGAATGCATTGTGACACCACAGGGGTTAAGAGAAGCAAGGAACCATTGTGACCCAAGGCAGGCTAACAATCTAATGATCCATTGTGACACCAGGGGTTGCAATAGGGCCAGGGATGAATTGTGAAAGCATGGGGCACAATAAAAACATGGAAATATTATGACACAATAGAGGCCAAGACTCAAATGATTCATTGTAACACCAAGTGGCCTAAAATGGCATGGGATTCATTGCGACACCACAGGGGCTAAGAGAAGCAAGGAACCATTGTGACCCAATGCAGGCTAACAATCTAATGATCCCTTGTGACACCAGGGGGCCTAAAATGGCCAGGGATGGATTGTTACAGCACGGGGACCAATAGAAGCAAGGATCTATTAGGTCACCATGGAGGCCAAGAATCAAATGATTCATTGTGACATCAAGTGGCCTAAAAGGGCATGGGATGCATTGTGACACCACAGGGGTTAAGAGAAGCAAGGATCCATTGTGACCCAATGGAGGCTAATAACCCCAGGATCCCATTTGACACCAGGGGGCGTAAAAGGGCCAGGGATGAATTGTGACAGCATGGGGTCCAATAGAAACAAGGAACCATTATGACACCATGGAGGCCAAGAATCAAATGATTCATTGTGACATCAACTGGCCTAAAATGGCATGGAATGCATTGTGACACCACAAGGGCTAAGAGAAGCAAGGAACCATGGTTACCCAATGGAGGCTAACAATCTAATGATCCATTGTGACACCAGGGTTTGCAATAGGGCCAAGGATGAATTGTGAAAGCATGGGGCCCAATTAAAACCTGGTACAATTATGCCACCATGTAGGCCAAAATTCAAATGATTCATTGGGACATAAAGTGGCCTAAAAGGGCATGGGATGCATTGTGACTCCACAGAGGTTAAGAGAAGTAAGGAACCATTGTGACCCAATGCAGGCTAACAATCTAATGATCCATTGTGACACCAGGGGTTGCAATAGGGCCAGGGATGAATTGTGAAAGCATGGGGCACAATAAAAACATGGAAATATTATGACACAATAGAGGCCAAGACTCAAATGATTCATTGTACCACCAAGTGGCCTAAAAAGGCATGGGATGCATTGTGACACCACAGGGGGTTAAGAGAAGCAAGGAACCATTGTGACCCAAGGCAGGCTAACAATCTTAGAATCCCTTTTGACACCAGGGGGCGCAAAAGGACCACGGATGAACTGTGACAGCATGGGGACCTATAGAAGCAAGGAACCATTATGACACCATGAGGGGCAAG
The DNA here is from genome assembly GCF_963662255.1 of Cinclus cinclus. NCBI lineage: Eukaryota > Metazoa > Chordata > Aves > Passeriformes > Cinclidae > Cinclus > Cinclus cinclus. Next base: position 7,667,229 of record NC_085072.1, read on the forward strand.
AATCAAATGGTTCATTGTATGACCAAGTGGCCTAAAAGGGCTTGGAATGCATTGTGACACCACAGAGGTTAAGAGAAGTAAGGAACCATTGTGACCCAATGCAGGCTAACAATCTAATGATCCATTGTGACACCAGGGGTTGCAATAGGGCCAGGGATGAATTGTGAAAGCATGGGGCACAATAAAAACATGGAAATATTATGACACAATAGAGGCCAAGAATCAAATGATTCATTGTGCCACCAAGTGGCCTAAAAAGGCATGGGATGCATTGTGACACCACAGGGGGTTAAGAGAAGCAAGGAACCATTGTGACCCAAGGCAGGCTAACAATCTTAGAATCCCTTTTGACACCAGGGGGCGCAAAAGGACCACGGATGAACTGTGACAGCATGGGGACCTATAGAAGCAAGGAACCATTATGACACCATGAGGGGCAAGAATCAAATGGTTCATTGTATGACCAAGTGGCCTAAAAGGGCTTGGAATGCATTGTGACACCACAGAGGTTAAGAGAAGTAAGGAACCATTGTGACCCAATGCAGGCTAACAATCTAATGATCCATTGTGACACCAGGGGTTGCAATAGGGCCAGGGATGAATTGTGAAAGCATGGGGCACAATAAAAACATGGAAATATTATGACACAATAGAGGCCAAGAATCAAATGATTCATTGTGCCACCAAGTGGCCTAAAAAGGCATGGGATGCATTGTGACACCACAGGGGGTTAAGAGAAGCAAGGAACCATTGTGACCCAAGGCAGGCTAACAATCTTTCAATCCCTTTTGACACCAGGGGGCGCAAAAGGACCACGGATGAACTGTGACAGCATGGGGACCTATAGAAGCAAGGAACCATTATGACACCATGAAGGCCAAGAATCAAATGGTTCATTGTAAGACCAAGTGGCCTAAAAGGGCTTGGAATGCATTGCGACACCACAGAGGTTAAGAGAAGCAAGGAACCATTGTGACCCAATGCAGGCTAACAATCTAATGATCCCTTGTGACATCAGGGGGCCTAAAATGACCAGGGATGGATTGTTACAGCACGGGGACCAATAGAAGCAAGGATCTATTATGTCACCATGGAGGCCAAGAATCAAATGATTCATTGTGACATCAAGTGGCCTAAAAGGGCATGGGATGCATTGTGACACCACAGGGGTTAAGAGAAGCAAGGATCCATTGTGACCCAATGGAGGCTAATAATCCCAGGATCCCATTTGACACCAGGGGGCGTAAAAGGGCCAGGGATGAATTGTGACAGCATGGGGCCCAATAGAAACAAGGAACCATTATGACACCATGGAGGCCAAGAATCAAATGATTCATTGTGACATCAAGTGGCCTAAAATGGCATGGAATGCATTGTGATACCACAGAGGTTAAGAGAAGCAAGGAACCATTGTTACCCAATGGAGGCTAACAATCTAATGGTCCCTTGGGACACCAATGGGCCTAAAAGGGACAGGGATGAATTGTGAAAGCATGGGGCCCAATTAAAACCTGGTACAATTATGCCACCATGGAGGCCAAAAATCAAATGATTCATTGTGACATCAAGTGGCCTAAAAGGGCATGGGATGCATTGTGACACCACAGGGGCTAAGAGAAGCAAGGATCCATTGTGACCCAATGCAGGCTAACAATCTTAGAATCCCTTTTGACACCAGGGGGCGCAAAAGGACCACGGATGAACTGTGACAGCATGGGGACCTATAGAACAAGGGACCATTATGACGCCATGAAGGCCAAGAATCAAATGGTTCATTGTAAGACCAAGTGGCCTAAAAGGGCTTGGAATGCATTGTGACACCACAGAGGTTAAGAGAAGCAAGGAACCATTGTGACCCAATGCAGTCTAACAATCTAATGATCCATTGTGACACCAGGGGTTGCAATAGGGCCAGGGATGAATTGTGAAAGCATGGGGCACAATAAAAACATGGAAATATTATGACACAATAGAGGCCAAGACTCAAATGATTCATTGTAACACCAAGTGGCCTAAAATGGCATGGGATGCATTGAGACACCACAGGGGCTAAGAGAAGCAAGGAACCATTGTGACCCAATGCAGGCTAACAATCTAATGATCCCTTGTGACACCAGGGGGCCTAAAATGGCCAGGGATGGATTGTTACAGCACGGGGACCAATAAAAGCAAGGATCTATTATGTCACCATGGAGGCCAAGAATCAAATGATTCATTGTGACATCAAGTGGCCTAAAAGGGCATGGGATGCATTGTGACACCACAGGGGTTCAGAGAAGCAAGGATCCATTGTGACCCAATGGAGGCTAATAATCCCAGGATCCCATTTGACACCAGGGGGCGTAAAAGGGCCAGGGATGAATTGTGACAGCATGGGGCCCAATAGAAACAAGGAACCATTATGACACCATGGAGGCCAAGAATCAAATGATTCATTGTGACATCAAGTGGCCTAAAATGGCATGGAATGCATTGTGACACCACAGAGGTTAAGAGAAGCAAGGAACCAATGTTACCCAATGGAGGCTAACAATCTAATAGTCCCTTGTGACACCAATGGGCCTAAAAGGGCCAGGGATGAATTGTGAAAGCATGGGGCCCAATTAAAACCTGGTACAATTATGCCACCATGGAGGCCAAAAATGAAATGATTCATTGTAAGACCAAGTGGCCTAAAAGGGCATGGGATGCATTGTGACACCACAGCTGTTAAGAGAAGCAAGGAACCATTGTGACCCAGTGGAGGCTAACAATCTAATGATCCATTGTGACACCAGGGGTTGCAATAGGGCCAGGGATGCATTGTGACACCTCCGCGGTTAAGAGAAGCAAGGATCCATTGTGACCCAATGCAGGCTAAGAATCTAATGATCCATTGTGACACCAGAGGTTGCAATAGGGCCAGGGATGAATTGTGAAAGCATGGGGCACAATAAAAACATGGAAATATTATGACACAATAGAGGCCAAGACTCAAATGATTCATTGTACCACCAAGTGGCCTAAAAAGGCATGGGATGCATTGTGACACCACAGGGGGTTAAGAGAAGCAAGGAACCATTGTGACCCAAGGCAGGCTAACAATCTTAGAATCCCTTTTGACACCAGGGGGCCCAAAAGGACCACGGATGAAGTCTGACAGCATGGGGACCTATAGAAGCAAGGAACCATTATGACACCATGAAGGCCAAGAATCAAATGGTTCATTGTAAGACCAAGTGGCCTAAAAGGGCTTGGAATGCATTGCGACACCACAGAGGTTAAGAGAAGCAAGGAACCATTGTGACCCAATGCAGGCTAACAATCTAATGATCCCTTGTGACATCAGGGGGCCTAAAATGACCAGGGATGGATTGTTACAGCACGGGGACCAATAGAAGCAAGGATCTATTAGGTCAACATGGAGGCCAAGAATCAAATGATTCATTGTGACATCAAGTGGCCTAAAAGGGCATGGGATGCATTGTGACACCACAGGGGTTAAGAGAAGCAAGGATCCATTGTGAACCAATGGAGGCTAATAATCCCAGGATCCCATTTGACACCAGGGGGCGTAAAAGGGCCAGGGATGAATTGTGACAGCATGGGGCCCAATAGAAACAAGGAACCATTATGACACCATGGAGGCCAAGAATCAAATGATTCATTGTGACATCAAGTGGCCTAAAATGGCATGGAATGCATTGTGACACCACAGAGGTTAAGAGAAGCAAGGAACCATTGTGACCCAATGGAGGCTAACGATCTAATAGTCCCTTGGGACACCAGGGGGCCTAAAAGGGCCAGGGATGAATTGTGAAAGCATGGGGCCCAATTAAAACCTGGTACAATTATGCCACCATGGAGGCCAAAAATGAAATGTTTCATTGTGACATCAAGTGGCCTAAAATGGCATGGAATGCATTGTGACACCACAGGGGCTAAGAGAAGCAAGGATCCATTGTGACCCAATGCAGGCTAACAATCTTAGAATCCCTTTTGACACCAGGGGGCGCAAAAGGACCACGGATGAACTGTGACAGCATGGGGACCTATAGAACAAGGGACCATTATGACGCCATGAAGGCCAAGAATCAAATGGTTCATTGTAAGACCAAGTGGCCTAAAAGGGCTTGGAATGCATTGTGACACCACAGAGGTTAAGAGAAGCAAGGAACCATTGTGACCCAATGCAGTCTAACAATCTAATGATCCATTGTGACACCAGGGGTTGCAATAGGGCCAGGGATGAATTGTGAAAGCATGGGGCACAATAAAAACATGGAAATATTATGACACAATAGAGGCCAAGACTCAAATGATTCATTGTAACACCAAGTGGCCTAAAATGGCATGGGATGCATTGAGACACCACAGGGGCTAAGAGAAGCAAGGAACCATTGTGACCCAATGCAGGCTAACAATCTAATGATCCCTTGTGACACCAGGGGGCCTAAAATGGCCAGGGATGGATTGTTACAGCACGGGGACCAATAAAAGCAAGGATCTATTATGTCACCATGGAGGCCAAGAATCAAATGATTCATTGTGACATCAAGTGGCCTAAAAGGGCATGGGATGCATTGTGACACCACAGGGGTTCAGAGAAGCAAGGATCCATTGTGACCCAATGGAGGCTAATAATCCCAGGATCCCATTTGACACCAGGGGGCGTAAAAGGGCCAGGGATGAATTGTGACAGCATGGGGCCCAATAGAAACAAGGAACCATTATGACACCATGGAGGCCAAGAATCAAATGATTCATTGTGACATCAAGTGGCCTAAAAGGGCATGGGATGCATTGTGACACCACAGCTGTTAAGAGAAGCAAGGAACCATTGTGACCCAGTGGAGGCTAACAATCTAATGATCCATTGTGACACCAGGGGTTGCAATAGGGCCAGGGATGCATTGTGACACCTCCGCGGTTAAGAGAAGCAAGGATCCATTGTGACCCAATGCAGGCTAAGAATCTAATGATCCATTGTGACACCAGAGGTTGCAATAGGGCCAGGGATGAATTGTGAAAGCATGGGGCACAATAAAAACATGGAAATATTATGACACAATAGAGGCCAAGACTCAAATGATTCATTGTACCACCAAGTGGCCTAAAAAGGCATGGGATGCATTGTGACACCACAGGGGGTTAAGAGAAGCAAGGAACCATTGTGACCCAAGGCAGGCTAACAATCTTAGAATCCCTTTTGACACCAGGGGGCCCAAAAGGACCACGGATGAAGTCTGACAGCATGGGGACCTATAGAAGCAAGGAACCATTATGACACCATGAAGGCCAAGAATCAAATGGTTCATTGTAAGACCAAGTGGCCTAAAAGGGCTTGGAATGCATTGTGACACCACAGAGGTTAAGAGAAGCAAGGAACCATTGTGACCCAATGCAGGCTAACAATCTAATGATCCCTTGTGACATCAGGGGGCCTAAAATGACCAGGGATGGATTGTTACAGCACGGGGACCAATAGAAGCAAGGATCTATTAGGTCAACATGGAGGCCAAGAATCAAATGATTCATTGTGACATCAAGTGGCCTAAAAGGGCATGGGATGCATTGTGACACCACAGGGGTTAAGAGAAGCAAGGATCCATTGTGAACCAATGGAGGCTAATAATCCCAGGATCCCATTTGACACCAGGGGGCGTAAAAGGGCCAGGGATGAATTGTGACAGCATGGGGCCCAATAGAAACAAGGAACCATTATGACACCATGGAGGCCAAGAATCAAATGATTCATTGTGACATCAAGTGGCCTAAAATGGCATGGAATGCATTGTGACACCACAGAGGTTAAGAGAAGCAAGGAACCATTGTGACCCAATGGAGGCTAACGATCTAATAGTCCCTTGGGACACCAGGGGGCCTAAAAGGGCCAGGGATGAATTGTGAAAGCATGGGGCCCAATTAAAACCTGGTACAATTATGCCACCATGGAGGCCAAAAATGAAATGTTTCATTGTGACATCAAGTGGCCTAAAATGGCATGGAATGCATTGTGACACCACAGAGGTTAAGAGAAGCAAGGAACCATTGTTACCCAATGCAGGCTAACAATCTAATGACCCTTGTTACACCAATGGGCCTAAAAGGGCCACGGATGAATTGTGAAAGCATGGGGCCCAATTAAAACCTGGTACAATTATGCCACCATGGAGGCCAAATATCAAATGATTCATTGTGACATCAAGTGGCCTAAAAGTGCATGGGATGCATTGTGACACCACCGGGGTTAAGAGAAGCAAGGAACCATTGTGACCCAAGGCAGGCTAACAATCTTAGAATCCATTAGACACCAGGGGGCGCAAAAGGACCACGGATGAACTGTGACAGCATGGGGACCTATAGAAGCAAGGAACCATTATGACACCATGAGGGGCAAGAATCAAATGGTTCATTGTATGACCAAGTGGCCTAAAAGGGCTTGGAATGCATTGTGACACCACAGAGGTTAAGAGAAGCAAGGAACCATTGTGACCCAATGCAGGCTAACAATCTAATGATCCATTGTGACACCAGGGGTTGCAATAGGGCCAGGGATGAATTGCGAAAGCATGGGGCACAATAAAAACATGGAAATATTATGACACAATAGAGGCCAAGACTCAAATGATTCATTGTAACACCAAGTGGCCTAAAAGGGCATGGGATGCATTGTGACACCACAGGGGCTAAGAGAAGCAAGGAACCATTGTGACCCAATGCATGGTAACAATCTAATGATCCCTTGTGACACCAGGGGGCCTAAAATGGCCAGGGATGGATTATTACAGCACGGGGACCAATAGAAGCTAGGATCTATTATGTCACCATGGAGGCCAAGAATCAAATGATTCATTGTGACATCAAGTGGCCTAAAAGGGCATGGGATGCATTGTGACACCACAGGGGTTAAGAGAAGCAAGGAACCATGGTTACCCAATGGAGGCTAATAATCCCAGGATGCCATTTGACACCAATGGGCCTAAAAGGAACAGGGAAGAATTGTGAAAGCATGGGGCCCAATTAAAACCTCGTACAATTATGCCACCATGTAGTCCAAAAATCAAATGATTCATTGTGACATCAAGTGGCCTAAAAGGGCATGGGATGCATTGTGACACCACAGGGGTTAAGAGAAGCAAGGAACCATTGTGACCCAAGGCAGGCTAATAATCTTAGAATCCCTTTTGACACCAGGGGGCGCAGAAGGACCACGGATGAAGTGTGACAGCATGGGGACCTATAGAAGCAAGGAACCATTATGACACCATGAGGGGCAAGAATCAAATGGTTCATTGTAAGACCAAGTGGCCTAAAAGGGCTTGGAATGCATTGTGACACCACAGAGGTTAAGAGAAGCAAGGAACCATTGTGACCCAATGCAGGCTAACAATCTAATGATCCATTGTGACACCAGGGGTTGCAATAGGGCCAGGGATGAATTGCGAAAGCATGGGGCACAATAAAAACATGGAAATATTATGACACAATACAGGCCAAGACTGAAATGATTCATTGTAACACCAAGTGGCCTAAAAGGGCATGGGATTCATTGTGACACCACAGGGGCTAAGAGAAGCAAGGAACCATTGTGACCCAATGCAGGCTAACAATCTAATGATCCCTTGTGACACCAGGGGGCCTAAAATGGCCTGAGATGGATTGTTACAGCACGGGGACCAATAAAACCAAGGATCTATTATGTCACCATGGAGGCCAAGAATCAAATGATTCATTGTGACATCAAGTGGCCTAAAAGGGCATGGGATGCATTGTGACGCCACAGGGGTTAAGAGAAGCAAGGAACCATTGTGACCCAATGGAGGCTAACAATCTTAGAATCCCTTTTGACACCAGGGGGCGCAAAAGGACCACGGATGAACTGTGACAGCATGGGGCCCAATAGAAACAAGGAACTATTATGACACCATGGAGGCCCAGAATCAAATGATTCATTGTGACATCAAGTGGCCTAAAATGGCATGGAATGCATTGTGACACCACAGAGGTTAAGAGAGGCAAGGAACCATTGTTACCCAAAGGAGGCTAAAAATCTAATGGTCCCTTGTGACACCAGGGTTTGCAATAGGGCCAAGGATGAATTGTGAAAGCATGGGGCCCAATTAAAACCTGGTACAATTATGCCACCATGGAGGCCAAAAATCAAATGATTCATTGTGACATCAAGTGGCCTAAAAGGGCATGGGATGCATTGTGACACCACCGGGGTTAAGAGAAGCAAGGAACCATTGTGACCCAAGGCAGGCTAACAATCTTAGAATCCCTTTTGACACCAGGGGGCGCTAAAGGACCACGGATGAACTCTGACAGCATGGGGACCTATAGAAGCAAGGAACCATTATGACACCATGAAGGCCAAGAATCAAATGGTTCATTGTAAGACCAAGTGGCCTAAAAGGGCTTGGAATGCATTGTGACACCACAGGGGTTAAGAGAAGCAAGGAACCATTGTGACCCAAGGCAGGCTAACAATCTAATGATCCATTGTGACACCAGGGGTTGCAATAGGGCCAGGGATGAATTGTGAAAGCATGGGGCACAATAAAAACATGGAAATATTATGACACAATAGAGGCCAAGACTCAAATGATTCATTGTAACACCAAGTGGCCTAAAATGGCATGGGATTCATTGCGACACCACAGGGGCTAAGAGAAGCAAGGAACCATTGTGACCCAATGCAGGCTAACAATCTAATGATCCCTTGTGACACCAGGGGGCCTAAAATGGCCAGGGATGGATTGTTACAGCACGGGGACCAATAGAAGCAAGGATCTATTAGGTCACCATGGAGGCCAAGAATCAAATGATTCATTGTGACATCAAGTGGCCTAAAAGGGCATGGGATGCATTGTGACACCACAGGGGTTAAGAGAAGCAAGGATCCATTGTGACCCAATGGAGGCTAATAACCCCAGGATCCCATTTGACACCAGGGGGCGTAAAAGGGCCAGGGATGAATTGTGACAGCATGGGGTCCAATAGAAACAAGGAACCATTATGACACCATGGAGGCCAAGAATCAAATGATTCATTGTGACATCAACTGGCCTAAAATGGCATGGAATGCATTGTGACACCACAAGGGCTAAGAGAAGCAAGGAACCATGGTTACCCAATGGAGGCTAACAATCTAATGATCCATTGTGACACCAGGGTTTACAATAGGGCCAAGGATGAATTGTGAAAGCATGGGGCCCAATTAAAACCTGGTACAATTATGCCACCATGGAGGCCAAAATTCAAATGATTCATTGGGACATCAAGTGGCCTAAAAGGGCATGGGATGCATTGTGACTCCACAGAGGTTAAGAGAAGTAAGGAACCATTGTGACCCAATGCAGGCTAACAATCTAATGATCCATTGTGACACCAGGGGTTGCAATAGGGCCAGGGATGAATTGTGAAAGCATGGGGCACAATAAAAACATGGAAATATTATGACACAATAGAGGCCAAGACTCAAATGATTCATTGTACCACCAAGTGGCCTAAAAAGGCATGGGATGCATTGTGACACCACAGGGGGTTAAGAGAAGCAAGGAACCATTGTGACCCAAGGCAGGCTAACAATCTTAGAATCCCTTTTGACACCAGGGGGCGCAAAAGGACCACGGATGAACTGTGACAGCATGGGGACCTATAGAAGCAAGGAACCATTATGACACCATGAGGGGCAAGAATCAAATGGTTCATTGTATGACCAAGTGGCCTAAAAGGGCTTGGAATGCATTGTGACACCACAGAGGTTAAGAGAAGTAAGGAATCATTGTGACCCAATGCAGGCTAACAATCTAATGATCCATTGTGACACCAGGGGTTGCAATAGGGCCAGGGATGAATTGTGAAAGCATGGGGCACAATAAAAACATGGAAATATTATGACACAATAGAGGCCAAGACTCAAATGATTCATTGTAACACCAAGTGGCCTAAAGGGGCATGGGATGCATTGTGACACCACAGGGGGTTAAGAGAAGCAAGGAACCATTGTGACCCAAGGCAGGCTAACAATCTTTCAATCCCTTTTGACAAGAGGGGGCGCAAAAGGACCACGGATGAACTGTGACAGCATGGGGACCTATAGAAGCAAGGAACCATTATGACACCATGAAGGCCAAGAATCAAATGGTTCATTGTAAGACCAAGTGGCCTAAAAGGGCTTGGGATGCATTGCGACACCACAGAGGTTAAGAGAAGCAAGGAACCATTGTGACCCAATGCAGGCTAACAATCTTAGAATCCCTTTTGACACCAGGGGGCGCAAAAGGACCACGGATGAACTGTGACAGCATGGGGACCTATAGAAGCAAGGGACCATTATGACGCCATGAAGGCCAAGAATCAAATGGTTCATTGTAAGACCAAGTGGCCTAAAAGGGCTTGGAATGCATTGTGACACCACAGAGGTTAAGAGAAGCAAGGAACCATTGTGACCCAATGCAGTCTAACAATCTAATGATCCATTGTGACACCAGGGGTTGCAATAGGGCCAGGGATGAATTGTGAAAGCATGGGGCACAATAAAAACATGGAAATATTATGACACAATACAGGCCAAGACTTGAATTATTCATTGTAACACCAAGTGGCCTAAAATGGCATGGGATGCATTGTGACACCACAGAGGTTAAGAGAAGCAAGGAACCATTGTGACCCAATGCAGGCTAACAATCTAATGATCCCTTGTGAAATCAGGGGGCCTAAAATGACAAGGGATGGATTGTTACAGCACGGGGACCAATAGAAGCAAGGATCTATTATGTCACCATGGAGGCCAAGAATCAAATGATTCATTGTGACATCAAGTGGCCTAAAAGGGCATGGGATGCATTGTGACACCACAGGGGTTAAGAGAAGCAAGGATCCATTGTGAACCAATGGAGGCTAATAATCCCAGGATCCCATTTGACACCAGGGGGCGTAAAAGGGCCAGGGATGAATTGTGACAGCATGGGGCCCAATAGAAACAAGGAACCATTATGACACCATGGAGGCCAAGAATCAAATGATTCATTGTGACATCAAGTGGCCTAAAATGGCATGGAATGCATTGTGACACCACAGAGGTTAAGAGAAGCAAGGAACCATTGTTACCCAATGGAAGCTAGCAATCTAATGACCCTTGTGACACCAATGGGCCTAAAAGGGCCAGGGATGAATTGTGAAAGCATGGGGCCCAATTAAAACCTGGTACAATTATGCCACCATGGAGGCCAAATATCAAATGATTCATTGTGACATCAAGTGGCCTAAAAGGGCATGGGATGCATTGTGACACCAAAGGGGTTAAGAGAAGCAAGGAACCATTGTGATCCCATGCAGGCTAACAATCTTAGAATCCCTTTTGACACCAGGGGGCGCAAAAGGACCACGGATGAACTGTGACAGCATGGGGACCTATAGAAGCAAGGAACCATTATGGCACCATGAAGGCCAAGAATCAAATGGTTCATTGTAAGACCAAGTGGCCTAAAAGAGCTTGGAATGCATTGTGACACCACAGATGTTAAGAGAAGCAAGGAACCATGGTCACCCAATGGAGGCTAACAATCTAATGATACATTGTGACACCAGGGGTTGCAATAGGGCCAGGGATAAATTGTGAAAGCATGGGGCCCAATTAAAACCTGGTACAATTATGCCACCATGGAGGCCAAAAATGAAATGATTCATTGTGGCATCAAGAGGCCTAAAAGGGCATGGGATTCATTGTGACACCACAGGGGCTAAGAGAAGCAAGGAACCATTGTGACCCAATGCAGGCTAACAATCTAATGATCCCTTGTGACACCAGGGGGCCTAAAATGGCCTGAGATGGATTGTTACAGCACGGGGACCAAAAAAAGCAAGGATCTATTATGTCACCATGGAGGCCAAGAATCAAATGATTCATTGTGACATCAAGTGGCCTAAAAGGGCATGGGATGCATTGTGACGCCACAGGGGTTAAGAGATGCAAGGAACCATTGTGACCCAAGGCAGGCTAACAATTTAATGATCCATTGTGACACCAGGGGTTGCAATAGGGCCAGGGATGAATTGTGAAAGCATGGGGCACAATAAAAACATGGAAATATTATGACACAATAGAGGACAAGACTCGAATTATTCATTGTAACACCAAGTGGCCTAAAAGGGCATGGGATTCATTGTGACACCAGAGGGGCTAAGAGAAGCAAGGAACCATTGTGACCCAATGCAGGCTAACAATCTAATGATCCCTTGTGACACCTGGGGGCCTAAAATGGCCAGGGATGGATTGTTACACCACGGGGAACAATAGAAGCAAGGATCTATTATGTCACCATGGAGGCCAAGAATCAAATGATTCATTGTGACATCAAGTGGCCTAAAAGGGCATGGGATGCATTGTGACACCACAGGGGTTAAGAGAAGCAAGGATCCATTATGACCCAATGGAGGCTAATAATCCCAGGATCCCATTTGACACCAGGGGGCGTAAAAGGGCCAGGGATGAATTGTGACAGCATGGGGTCCAATAGAAACAAGGAACCATTATGACACCATGGAGGCCAAGAATCAAATGATTCATTGTGACATCAAGTGGCCTAAAATGGCATGGAATGCATTGTGACACCACAAGGGCTAAGAGAAGCAAGGAACCATGGTTACCCAGTGGAGGCTAACAATCTTAGAATCCCTTGTGACACCAGGGTTTGCAATAGGGCCAAGGATGAATTGTGAAAGCATGGGGCCCAATTAAAACCTGGTACAAGTATGCCACCATGTAGGCCAAAATTCAAATGATTCATTGGGACATCAAGTGGCCTAAAAGGGCATGGGATGCATTGTGACTCCACAGAGGTTAAGAGAAGTAAGGAACCATTGTGACCCAATGCAGGCTAACAATCTAATGATCCACTGTGACACCAGGGGTTGCTATAGGGCCAGGGATGAATTGTGAAAGCCTGGGGCACAATAAAAACATGGAAATATTATGACACAATAGAGGCCAAGACTCAAATGATTCATTGTACCACCAAGTGGCCTAAAAAGTAATGGGATGCATTGTGACACCACAGGGGGTTAAGAGAAGCAAGGAACCATTGTGACCCAATGCAGGCTAACAATCTAATGATCCCTTGTGACATCAGGGGGCCTAAAATGACCAGGGATTGATTGTTACAGCACGGGGACCAATAGAAGCAAGGATCTATTATGTCACCATGGAGGCCAAGAATCAAATGATTCATTGTGACATCAAGTGGCCTAAAAGGGCATGGGATGCATTGTGACGCCACAGGGGTTAAGAGAAGCAAGGATCCATTGTGACCCAATGCAGGCTAACAATCTTAGAATCCCTTTTGACACCAGGGGGCGCAAAAGGACCACGGATGAACTGTGACAGCATGGGGCCCAATAGAAACAAGGAACTATTATGACACCATGGAGGCCCAGAATCAAATGATTCATTGTGACATCAAGTGGCCTAAAATGGCATGGAATGCATTGTGACACCACAGAGGTTAAGAGAGGCAAGGAACCATTGTGACCCAATGGAGGCTAAAAATCTAATGGTCCCTTGTGACAGCAGGGTTTGCAATAGGGCCAAGGATGAATTGTGAAAGCATGGGGCCCAATTAAAACCTGGTACAATTATGCCACCATGGAGGCCAAAAATCAAATGATTCATTGTGACATCAAGTGGCCTAAAAGGGCATGGGATGCATTGTGACACCACCGGGGTTAAGAGAAGCAAGGAACCATTGTGACCCAAGGCAGGCTAACAATCTTAGAATCCCTTTTGACACCAGGGGGCGCTAAAGGACCACGGATGAACTCTGACAGCATGGGGACCTATAGGAGCAAGGAACCATTATGACACCATGAAGGCCAAGAATGAAATGGTTCATTGTAAGACCAAGTGGCCTAAAAGGGCTTGGAATGCATTGTGACACCACAGGGGTTAAGAGATGCAAGGAACCATTGTGACCCAAGGCAGGCTAACAATTTAATGATCCATTGTGACACCAGGGGTTGCAATAGGGCCAGGGATGAATTGTGAAAGCATGGGGCACAATAAAAACTTGGAAATATTATGACACAATAGAGGACAAGACTCGAATTATTCATTGTAACACCAAGTGGCCTAAAAGGGCATGGGATTCATTGTGACACCACAGGGGCTAAGAGAAGCAAGGAACCATTGTGACCCAATGCAGGCTAACAATCTAATGATCCCTTGTGACACCCGGGGGCCTAAAATGGCCAGGGATGGATTGTTACACCACGGGGAACAATAGAAGCAAGGATCTATTATGTCACCATGGAGGCCAAGAATCAAATGATTCATTGTGACATCAAGTGGCCTAAAAGGGCATGGGATGCATTGTGACACCACAGGGGTTAAGAGAAGCAAGGATCCATTGTGACCCAATGGAGGCTAATAATCCCAGGATCCCATTTGACACCAGGGGGCGTAAAAGGGCCAGGGATGAATTGTGACAGCATGGGGTCCAATAGAAACAAGGAACCATTATGACACCATGGAGGCCAAGAATCAAATGATTCATTGTGACATCAAGTGGCCTAAAATGGCATGGAATGCATTGTGACACCACAAGGGCTAAGAGAAGCAAGGAACCATGGTTACCCAGTGGAGGCTAACAATCTAATGATCCCTTGTGACACCAGGGTTTGCAATAGGGCCAAGGATGAATTGTGAAAGCATGGGGCCCAATTAAAACCTGGTACAAGTATGCCACCATGTAGGCCAAAATTCAAATGATTCATTGGGACATCAAGTGGCCTAAAAGGGCATGGGATGCATTGTGACTCCACAGAGGTTAAGAGAAGTAAGGAACCATTGTGACCCAATGCAGGCTAACAATCTAATGATCCACTGTGACACCAGGGGTTGCTATAGGGCCAGGGATGAATTGTGAAAGCCTGGGGCACAATAAAAACATGGAAATATTATGACACAATAGAGGCCAAGACTCAAATGATTCATTGTACCACCAAGTGGCCTAAAAAGTCATGGGATGCATTGTGACACCACAGGGGGTTAAGAGAAGCAAGGAACCATTGTGACCCAATGCAGGCTAACAATCTAATGATCCCTTGTGACATCAGGGGGCCTAAAATGACCAGGGATTGATTGTTACAGCACGGGGACCAATAGAAGCAAGGATCTATTATGTCACCATGGAGGCCAAGAATCAAATGATTCATTGTGACATCAAGTGGCCTAAAAGGGCATGGGATGCATTGTGACACCACAGGGGTTAAGAGAAGCAAGGATCCATTGTGACCCAATGGAGGCTAATAATTCCCAGGATCCCATTTGACACCAGGGGTTGCAATAGGGCCAGGGATGAATTGTGAAAGCATGGGGCCCAATAGAAACAAGGAACCGTTATGACACCATGGAGGCCAAGAATCAAATGATTCATTGTGACATCAATTGGCCTAAAATGGCATGGAATGCATTGTGACACCACAGAGGTCAGGAGAACCAAGGAACCATTGTTCCCCAAAGGAGGCTAACAATCAAATGGTCCCTTGTGATACCAATGGGCCTAAAAGGGCCAGGGATGGATTGTTACAGCACGGGGACAAATAGAAGCAAGGATCTATTATGTCACCATGGTGGCCTAGAATCAAATGATTCATTGTGACATCAAGTGGCCTAAAAGGGCATGGGATGCATTGTGACACCACAGGGGCTAAGAGAAGCAAGGATCCATTGTGACCCAATGCAGGCTAACAATCTTAGAATCCCTTTTGACACCAGGGGGCGCAAAAGGACCACGGATGAACTGTGACAGCATGGGGACCTATAGAAGCACAGGACCATTATGACACCATGAAGGCCAAGAATCAAATGGTTCATTGTAAGACCAAGTGGCCTAAAAGGGCTTGGAATGCATTGTGACACCACAGAGGTTAAGAGAAGCAAGGAACCATTGTGACCCAATGGAGGCTAACAATCTAATGATCCATTGTGACACCAGGGTTTGCAATAGGGCCAGGGATGCATTGTGACACCTCAGCGGTTAAGAGAAGCAAGGATCCATTGTGACCCAATGCAGCCTAACAATCTAATGATCCATTGTGACACCAGGGGTTGCAATAGGGCCAGGGATGAATTGTGAAAGCATGGGGCACAATAAAAGCATGGAAATATTATGACACAATAGAGGCCAAAACTCAAATGATTCATTGTAACATCAAGTGGCCTAAAAGGGCATGGGATGCATTGTGATACCAGAGGGGCTAAGAGAAGCAAGGAACCATTGTGACCCAATGCAGGCTAACAATCTAATGATCCCTTGTGACACCAGGGGGCCTAAAATGGCCTGAGATGGATTGTTACAGCACGGGGACCAATAAATCAAGGATCTATTATGTCACCATTGTGGCCAAGAATCAAATGATTCATTGTGACATCAAGTGGCCTAAAATGGCATGGGATGCATTGTGACACCACAGGGGTTAAGAGAAGCAAGGATCCATTGTGACCCAATGGAGGCTAATAATCCCAGGATTGCATTTGCCACCAGGGGGCGTAAAAGGGCCAGGGATGAATTGTGACAGCATGGGGCCCAATAGAAACAAGGAACCATTATGACACCATGGAGGCCAAGAATCAAATGATTCATTGTGACATCAAGTGGCCTAAAAGGGCATGGGATGCATTGTGACACCACAGGGGCTAAGAGAAGCAAGGAACCATTTTGACTCAATGCAGGCTAACAATCTAATGATCCCTTGTGACACCAGGGGGCCTAAAAGGGCCACGATGAATTGTGAAAGCATGGGGTCCAATTAAATCCTTGTACAATTATGCCACCATGGAGGCCAAAAATCAAATGATTCATTGTGACATCAAGTGGCCTAAAAGGGCATGGGATGCATTGTGACACCACAGGGGTTAAGAGAAGCAAGGAACCATTGTGACCCAATGCAGGCTAACAATCTAATGATCCCTTGTGACACCAGGGGGCGCAAAAGGGCCACGGATGAAGTGTGACAGCATGGGGACCTATAGAAGCAAGGAACCATTATGACACCATGAAGGCCCAGAATCAAATGATTCATTGTGACATCAAGTGGCCTAAAATGGCATGGGATGCATTGTGACACCACAGGGGGTTAAGAGAAGCAAGGAACCATTGTGACCCAAGGCAGGCTAACAATCTTAGAATCCCTTTTGACACCAGGGGGCGCAAAAGGACCACGGATGAACTGTGACAGCATGGGGCCCAATAGAAACAAGGAACTATTATGACACCATGGAGGCCAAGAATCAAATGATTCGTAGTGACATCAAGTGGCCTAAAATAGCATGGAATGCATTGTGACACCACAGAGGTTAAGAGAAGCAAGGAACCATTTTTACCCAATGGAGGCTAACAATCTAATGGTCCCTTGTGCCACCAATGGGCCTAAATGGGCCAGGGATGAATTATGA
This sequence comes from Cinclus cinclus, assembly GCF_963662255.1. Classification (NCBI taxonomy): domain Eukaryota; kingdom Metazoa; phylum Chordata; class Aves; order Passeriformes; family Cinclidae; genus Cinclus; species Cinclus cinclus. The sequence continues at coordinate 7,684,669 of NC_085072.1, forward strand.
AATCATGGGGCCCAATTAAAACCTGGTACAATTATGCCAACATGGAGGGCAAAAATCAAATTATTCATTGTGACATCAAGTGGCCTAAAAGGGCATGGGATGCATTGTGACACCACCGGGGTTAAGAGAAGCAAGGAACCATTATGACCCAAGGCAGGCTAACAATCTTAGAATGCCTTTTGACACCAGGGGGCGCAAAAGGACCACGGATGAACTGTGGCAGCATGGGGACCTATAGAAGCAAGGAACCATTATGACACCATGAAGGACAAGAATCAAATGGTTCATTGTAAGACCAAGTGGCCTAAAAGGGCTTGGAATGCATTGTGACACCACAGAGGTTAAGAGAAGCAAGGAACCATTGTGACCCAATGCAGGCTAACAATCTAATGATCCATTGTGACACCAGGGGTTGCAATAGGGCCAGGGATGAATTGTGAAAGCATGGGGCACAATAAAACATGGAAATATTATGACACAATAGAGGCCAAGACTCGAATGATTCATTGTAACACCAAGTGGCCTAAAAGGGCATGGGATGCATTGTGACACCAGAGGGGCTAAGAGAAGCAAGGAACCATTGTGACCCAAAGCAGGCTAACAATCTAATGATCCCTTGTGACACCAGGGGGCCTAAAATGGCCAGGGATGGATTGTTACAGCACGGGGACCAATAGAAGCAAGGATCTATTATGTCACCATGGAGGCCATGAATCAAATGATTCATTGTGACATCAAGTGGCCTAAAAGGGCATGGGATGCATTGTGACACCACAGGGGTTAAGAGAAGCAAGGATCCATTGTGACCCAATGGAGGCTAATAATCCCAGGATTGCATTTGCCACCAGGGGGCGTAAAAGGGCCAGGGATGAATTGTGACAGCATGGGGTCCAATAGAAACAAGGAACCATTATGACACCATGGGGCCAAGAATCAAATGATTCATTGTGACATCAAGTGGCCTAAAATGGCATGGAATGCATTGTGACACCACAGAGGTTAAGAGAAGCAAGGATCCATTGTGACCCAATGGAGGCTAGCAATCTAATGATCCATTGTGACACCAGGGGGCCTAAAAGGGCCACGATGAATTGTGAAAGCATGGGGTCCAATTAAATCCTTGTACAATTATGCCACCATGGAGGCCAAAAATCAAATGATTCATTGTGACATCAAGTGGCCTAAAATGGCATGGGATGCATTGTGACACCACAGGGGTTAAGAGAAGCAAGGAACCATTGTGACCCAAGGCAGGCTAACAATCTTAGAATCCCTTTTGACACCAGGGGGCGCAAAAGGACCACGGATGAACTGTCACAGCATGGGGCCCAATAGAAACAAGGAACCATTATGACACCAAGGAGGCCAAGAATCAAATGATTCATTGTGACATCAAGTGGCCTAAAATAGCATGGAATGCATTGTGACACCACAGAGGTTAAGAGAAGCAAGGAACCATTTTTACCCAATGGAGGCTAACAATCTAATGGTCCCTTGTGACACCAATGGGCCTAAAAGGGCCAGGGATGAATTATGAAAGTATGGGGCCCAATTAAAACCTGGTACAATTATGCCACCATGGAGGCCAAAAATCAAATTATTGATTGTGAGATCAAGTGGCCTAAAAGGGCATGGGATGCATTGTGACACCACAGGGGTTAAGAGAAGCAAGGAACCATTATGACCCAAGGCAGGCTAACAATCTTAGAATCCCTTTTGACACCAGGGGGCGCAAAAGGACCACGGATGAACTCTGACAGCATGGGGACCTATAGAAGCAAGGAACCATTATGACACCATGAGGGCCAAGAATCAAATGGTTCATTGTATGACCAAGGGGCCTAAAAGGTCTTGAAATGCATTGTGACACCACAGAGGTTAAGAGAAGCAAGGAACCATTGTGACCCAATGCAGGCTAACAATCTAATGATCCATTGTGACATCAGGGGTTGCAATAGGGCCAGGGATGAATTGTGAAAGCATGGGGCACAATAAAAACATGGAAATATTATGACACAATAGAGGCCAAGACTCAAATGATTCATTGTAACACCAAGTGGCCTAAAAGGGCATGGGATGCATTGTGACACCACAGGGGCTAAGAGAAGCAAGGAACCATTGTGACCCAATGCAGGCTAACAATCTAATGATCCCTTGTGACACCAGGGGGCCTAAAATGGCCTGAGATGGATTGTTACAGCACGGGGACCAATAAAAGCAAGGATCTATTATGTCACCATGGAGGCCAAGAATCAAATGATTCATTGTGACATCAAGTGGCCTAAAAGGGCATGGGATGCATTGTGACACCACAGGGGTTAAGAGAAGCAAGGAACCATTGTGACCCAATGCAGGCTAACAATCTAATGATCCCTTGTGACACCAGGGGGCCTAAAATGGCCAGGGATGGATTATTAGAGCACGGGGACCAATAGAAACTAGGATCTATTATGCCACCATGGAGGCCAAGAATCAAATGATTCATTGTGACATCAAGTGGCCTAAAAGGGCATGGGATGTATTGTGACACCACAGGGGTTAAGAGAAGCAAGGATCCATTGTGACCCAATGGAGGCTAATAATCCCAGGATGCCATTTAACACCAATGGGCCTAAAAGGAACAGGGATGAATTGTGACCGCATGGGGTCCAATAGAAACAAGGAACCATTATGACACCATGGAGGCCAAGAATCAAATGATTCATTGTGACATCAAGTGGCCTAAAATGGCATGGAATGCATTGTGACACCACAAGGGCTAAGAGAAGCAAGGAACCATGGTTACCCAGTGGAGGCTAACAATCTAATGATCCATTGTGACACCAGGGTTTGCAATAGGGCCAAGGATGAATTGTGAAAGCATGGGGCCCAATTAAAACCTGGTACAATTATGCCACCATGTAGGCCAAAATTCAAATGATTCATTGGGACATCAAGTGGCCTAAAAGGGCATGGGATGCATTGTGACTCCACAGAGGTTAAGAGAAGTAAGGAACCATTGTGACCCAATGCAGGCTAACAATCTAATGATCCATTGTGACACCAGGGGTTGCAATAGGGCCAGGGATGAATTGTGAAAGCATGGGGCACAATAAAAACATGGAAATATTATGACACAATAGAGGCCAAGACTCAAATGATTCATTGTACCACCAAGTGGCCTAAAAAGGCATGGGATGCATTGTGACACCACAGGGGGGTAAGAGAAGCAAGGAACCATTGTGACCCAAGGCAGGCTAACAATCTTAGTATCCCTTTTGACACCAGGGGGCGCAAAAGGACCACGGATGAACTGTGACAGCATGGGGACCTATAGAAGCACAGGACCATTATGACACCATGAAGGCCAAGAATCAAATGGTTCATTGTAAGACCAAGTGGCCTAAAAGGGCTTGGAATGCATTGTGACACCACAGAGGTTAAGAGAAGCAAGGAACCATTGTGACCCAATGGAGGCTAACAATCTAATGATCCATTGTGACACCAGGGTTTGCAATAGGGCCAGGGATGCATTGTGACACCTCAGCGGTTAAGAGAAGCAAGGATCCATTGTGACCCAATGCAGCCTAACAATCTAATGATCCATTGTGACACCAGGGGTTGCAATAGGGCCAGGGATGAATTGTGAAAGCATGGGGCACAATAAAAGCATGGAAATATTATGACACAATAGAGGCCAAAACTCAAATGATTCATTGTAACATCAAGTGGCCTAAAAGGGCATGGGATGCATTGTGATACCAGAGGGGCTAAGAGAAGCAAGGAACCATTGTGACCCAATGCAGGCTAACAATCTAATGATCCCTTGTGACACCAGGGGGCCTAAAATGGCCTGAGATGGATTGTTACAGCACGGGGACCAATAAATCAAGGATCTATTATGTCACCATTGTGGCCAAGAATCAAATGATTCATTGTGACATCAAGTGGCCTAAAATGGCATGGGATGCATTGTGACACCACAGGGGTTAAGAGAAGCAAGGATCCATTGTGACCCAATGGAGGCTAATAATCCCAGGATTGCATTTGCCACCAGGGGGCGTAAAAGGGCCAGGGATGAATTGTGACAGCATGGGGCCCAATAGAAACAAGGAACCATTATGACACCATGGAGGCCAAGAATCAAATGATTCATTGTGACATCAAGTGGCCTAAAAGGGCATGGGATGCATTGTGACACCACAGGGGCTAAGAGAAGCAAGGAACCATTTTGACTCAATGCAGGCTAACAATCTAATGATCCCTTGTGACACCAGGGGGCCTAAAAGGGCCACGATGAATTGTGAAAGCATGGGGTCCAATTAAATCCTTGTACAATTATGCCACCATGGAGGCCAAAAATCAAATGATTCATTGTGACATCAAGTGGCCTAAAAGGGCATGGGATGCATTGTGACACCACAGGGGTTAAGAGAAGCAAGGAACCATTGTGACCCAATGCAGGCTAACAATCTAATGATCCCTTGTGACACCAGGGGGCGCAAAAGGGCCACGGATGAAGTGTGACAGCATGGGGACCTATAGAAGCAAGGAACCATTATGACACCATGAAGGCCCAGAATCAAATGATTCATTGTGACATCAAGTGGCCTAAAATGGCATGGGATGCATTGTGACACCACAGGGGGTTAAGAGAAGCAAGGAACCATTGTGACCCAAGGCAGGCTAACAATCTTAGAATCCCTTTTGACACCAGGGGGCGCAAAAGGACCACGGATGAACTGTGACAGCATGGGGCCCAATAGAAACAAGGAACTATTATGACACCATGGAGGCCAAGAATCAAATGATTCGTAGTGACATCAAGTGGCCTAAAATAGCATGGAATGCATTGTGACACCACAGAGGTTAAGAGAAGCAAGGAACCATTTTTACCCAATGGAGGCTAACAATCTAATGGTCCCTTGTGCCACCAATGGGCCTAAATGGGCCAGGGATGAATTATGAAATCATGGGGCCCAATTAAAACCTGGTACAATTATGCCAACATGGAGGGCAAAAATCAAATTATTCATTGTGACATCAAGTGGCCTAAAAGGGCATGGGATGCATTGTGACACCACCGGGGTTAAGAGAAGCAAGGAACCATTATGACCCAAGGCAGGCTAACAATCTTAGAATGCCTTTTGACACCAGGGGGCGCAAAAGGACCACGGATGAACTGTGGCAGCATGGGGACCTATAGAAGCAAGGAACCATTATGACACCATGAAGGACAAGAATCAAATGGTTCATTGTAAGACCAAGTGGCCTAAAAGGGCTTGGAATGCATTGTGACACCACAGAGGTTAAGAGAAGCAAGGAACCATTGTGACCCAATGCAGGCTAACAATCTAATGATCCATTGTGACACCAGGGGTTGCAATAGGGCCAGGGATGAATTGTGAAAGCATGGGGCACAATAAAACATGGAAATATTATGACACAATAGAGGCCAAGACTCGAATGATTCATTGTAACACCAAGTGGCCTAAAAGGGCATGGGATGCATTGTGACACCAGAGGGGCTAAGAGAAGCAAGGAACCATTGTGACCCAAAGCAGGCTAACAATCTAATGATCCCTTGTGACACCAGGGGGCCTAAAATGGCCAGGGATGGATTGTTACAGCACGGGGACCAATAGAAGCAAGGATCTATTATGTCACCATGGAGGCCATGAATCAAATGATTCATTGTGACATCAAGTGGCCTAAAAGGGCATGGGATGCATTGTGACACCACAGGGGTTAAGAGAAGCAAGGATCCATTGTGACCCAATGGAGGCTAATAATCCCAGGATTGCATTTGCCACCAGGGGGCGTAAAAGGGCCAGGGATGAATTGTGACAGCATGGGGTCCAATAGAAACAAGGAACCATTATGACACCATGGGGCCAAGAATCAAATGATTCATTGTGACATCAAGTGGCCTAAAATGGCATGGAATGCATTGTGACACCACAGAGGTTAAGAGAAGCAAGGATCCATTGTGACCCAATGGAGGCTAGCAATCTAATGATCCATTGTGACACCAGGGGGCCTAAAAGGGCCACGATGAATTGTGAAAGCATGGGGTCCAATTAAATCCTTGTACAATTATGCCACCATGGAGGCCAAAAATCAAATGATTCATTGTGACATCAAGTGGCCTAAAATGGCATGGGATGCATTGTGACACCACAGGGGTTAAGAGAAGCAAGGAACCATTGTGACCCAAGGCAGGCTAACAATCTTAGAATCCCTTTTGACACCAGGGGGCGCAAAAGGACCACGGATGAACTGTCACAGCATGGGGCCCAATAGAAACAAGGAACCATTATGACACCAAGGAGGCCAAGAATCAAATGATTCATTGTGACATCAAGTGGCCTAAAATAGCATGGAATGCATTGTGACACCACAGAGGTTAAGAGAAGCAAGGAACCATTTTTACCCAATGGAGGCTAACAATCTAATGGTCCCTTGTGACACCAATGGGCCTAAAAGGGCCAGGGATGAATTATGAAAGTATGGGGCCCAATTAAAACCTGGTACAATTATGCCACCATGGAGGCCAAAAATCAAATTATTGATTGTGAGATCAAGTGGCCTAAAAGGGCATGGGATGCATTGTGACACCACAGGGGTTAAGAGAAGCAAGGAACCATTATGACCCAAGGCAGGCTAACAATCTTAGAATCCCTTTTGACACCAGGGGGCGCAAAAGGACCACGGATGAACTCTGACAGCATGGGGACCTATAGAAGCAAGGAACCATTATGACACCATGAGGGCCAAGAATCAAATGGTTCATTGTATGACCAAGGGGCCTAAAAGGTCTTGAAATGCATTGTGACACCACAGAGGTTAAGAGAAGCAAGGAACCATTGTGACCCAATGCAGGCTAACAATCTAATGATCCATTGTGACATCAGGGGTTGCAATAGGGCCAGGGATGAATTGTGAAAGCATGGGGCACAATAAAAACATGGAAATATTATGACACAATAGAGGCCAAGACTCAAATGATTCATTGTAACACCAAGTGGCCTAAAAGGGCATGGGATGCATTGTGACACCACAGGGGCTAAGAGAAGCAAGGAACCATTGTGACCCAATGCAGGCTAACAATCTAATGATCCCTTGTGACACCAGGGGGCCTAAAATGGCCTGAGATGGATTGTTACAGCACGGGGACCAATAAAAGCAAGGATCTATTATGTCACCATGGAGGCCAAGAATCAAATGATTCATTGTGACATCAAGTGGCCTAAAAGGGCATGGGATGCATTGTGACACCACAGGGGTTAAGAGAAGCAAGGAACCATTGTGACCCAATGCAGGCTAACAATCTAATGATCCCTTGTGACACCAGGGGGCCTAAAATGGCCAGGGATGGATTATTAGAGCACGGGGACCAATAGAAACTAGGATCTATTATGCCACCATGGAGGCCAAGAATCAAATGATTCATTGTGACATCAAGTGGCCTAAAAGGGCATGGGATGTATTGTGACACCACAGGGGTTAAGAGAAGCAAGGATCCATTGTGACCCAATGGAGGCTAATAATCCCAGGATGCCATTTAACACCAATGGGCCTAAAAGGAACAGGGATGAATTGTGACCGCATGGGGTCCAATAGAAACAAGGAACCATTATGACACCATGGAGGCCAAGAATCAAATGATTCATTGTGACATCAAGTGGCCTAAAATGGCATGGAATGCATTGTGACACCACAAGGGCTAAGAGAAGCAAGGAACCATGGTTACCCAGTGGAGGCTAACAATCTAATGATCCATTGTGACACCAGGGTTTGCAATAGGGCCAAGGATGAATTGTGAAAGCATGGGGCCCAATTAAAACCTGGTACAATTATGCCACCATGTAGGCCAAAATTCAAATGATTCATTGGGACATCAAGTGGCCTAAAAGGGCATGGGATGCATTGTGACTCCACAGAGGTTAAGAGAAGTAAGGAACCATTGTGACCCAATGCAGGCTAACAATCTAATGATCCATTGTGACACCAGGGGTTGCAATAGGGCCAGGGATGAATTGTGAAAGCATGGGGCACAATAAAAACATGGAAATATTATGACACAATAGAGGCCAAGACTCAAATGATTCATTGTACCACCAAGTGGCCTAAAAAGGCATGGGATGCATTGTGACACCACAGGGGGGTAAGAGAAGCAAGGAACCATTGTGACCCAAGGCAGGCTAACAATCTTAGTATCCCTTTTGACACCAGGGGGCGCAAAAGGACCACGGATGAACTCTGACAGCATGGGGACCTATAGAAGCAAGGAACCATTATGACACCATGAAGGCCAAGAATCAAATGGTTCATTGTAAGACCAAGTGGCCTAAAAGGGCATGGGATGCATTGCGACACCACAGAGGTTAAGAGAAGCAAGGAACCATTGTGACCCAATGCAGGCTAACAATCTAATGATCCCTTGTGACATCAGGGGGCCTAAAATGACCAGGGATGGATTGTTACAGCACGGGGACCAATAGAAGCAAGGATCTATTATGTCACCATGGAGGCCAAGAATCAAATGATTCATTGTGACATCAAGTGGCCTAAAAGGGCATGGGATGCATTGTGACACCACAGGGGTTAAGAGAAGCAAGGATCCATTGTGACCCAATGGAGGCTAATAATCCCAGGATCCCATTTGACACCAGGGGGCGTAAAAGGGCCAGGTATGAATTGTGACAGCATGGGGCCCAATAGAAACAAGGAACCATTATGACACCATGGAGGCCAAGAATCAAATGATTCATTGTGACATCAAGTGGCCTAAAATGGCATGGAATGCATTGTGACACCACAGAGGTTAAGAGAAGCAAGGAACCATTGTTACCCAATGGAGGCTAACAATCTAATGGTCCCTTGTGACACCAATGGGCCTAAAAGGGCCAGGGATGAATTGTGAAAGCATGGGGCCCAATTAAAACCTGGTACAATTATGCCACCATGGAGGCCAAATATCAAATGATTCATTGTGACATCAAGTGGCCTAAAAGGGCATGGGATGCATTGTGACACCACAGGGGCTAAGAGAAGCAAGGATCCATTGTGACCCAATGCAGGCTAACAATCTTAGAATCCCTTTTGACACCAGGGGGCGCAAAAGGACAACGGATGAACTGTGACAGCATGGGGACCTATAGAAGCAAATGACCATTATGACACCATGAAGGCCAAGAATCAAATGGTTCATTGTAAGACCAAGTGGCCTAAAAGGGCTTGGAATGCATTGTGAAACCACAGAGGTTAAGAGAAGCAAGGAACCATTGTGACCCAATGCAGGCTAACAATCTAATGATCCATTGTGACACCAGGGGTTGCAAAAGGGCCAGGGATGAATTGTGAAAGCATGGGGCGCAATAAAAACATGGAAATATTATGACACAATTGAGGCCAAGACTCGAATTATTCATTGTAACACCAAGTGGCCTAAAAGGGCATGGGATTCATTGTGACACCAGAGGGGCTAAGAGAAGCAAGGAACCATTGTGACCCAATGCAGGCTAACAATCTAATGATCCCTTGTGACACCAGGGGGCCTAAAATGGCCAGGGATGGATTGTTACAGCACGGGGACCAATAAAAGCAAGGATCTATTATGTCACCATGGAGGCCAAGAATGAAATGATTCATTGTGACATCAAGTGGCCTAAAAGGGCATGGGATGCATTGTGACACCACACGGGTTAAGAGAAGCAAGGATCCATTGTGACCCAATGCAGGCTAACAATCTAATGATCCCTTGTGACACCAGGGGGCGTAAAAGGGCCAGGGATGAATTGTGACAGCATGGGGTCCAATAGAAACAAGGAACCATTATGACGCCATGGAGGCCAAGAATCAAATGATTCATTGTGACATCAAGTGGCCTAAAATGGCATGGAATGCATTGTGACACCACAGAGGTTAAGAGAAGCAAGGAACAATTGTTACCCAATGGAGGCTAACAATCTAATAGTCCCTTGTGACACCAGGGATCCTAAAAGGGCCAGGGATGAATTGTGAAAGCATGGGGTCCAATAGAAACAAGGAACCATTATGACACCATGGAGGCCAAGAATCAAATGATTCATTGTGACATCAATTGGCCTAAAATGGCATGGAAGGCATTGTGACACCACAGAGGTCAGGAGAACCAAGGAACCATTGTTCCCCAAAGGAGGCTAACAATCAAATGGTCCCTTGTGATACCAATGGGCCTAAAAGGGCCAGGGATGAATTGTGAAAGCATGGGGCCCAATTAAATCCTGGTACAATTATGCCACCATGGAGGCCAAAAATGAAATGATTCATTGTAAGACCAAGAGGCCTACAAAGGCATGGGATGCATTGTGACACCACAGAGGTTAAGAGAAGCAAGGAACCATTGTGACCCAATGGAGGCTAACAATCTAATTATCCATTGTGACACCAGGGGTTGCAATAGGGCCAGGGATGCATTGTGACACCTCAGCGGTTAAGAGAAGCAAGGATCCATTGTTGCCCAATGCAGGCTAACAATCTAATGATCCATTGTGACACCAGGTGTTGCAATAGGGCCAGGGATGAATTGTGAAAGCATGGGGCACAATAAAAGCATGGAAATATTATGACACAATAGAGGCCAAGACTCAAATGATTCATTGTAACACCAAGTGGCCTAAAAGGGCATGGGATGCATTGTGACACCAGAGGGACTAAGAGAAGCAAGGAACCATTGTGACCCAATGCAGGCTAACAATCTAATGATCCCTTGTGACACCAGGGGGCCTAAAGTGGCCAGGGATGGATTGTTACAGCACGGGGAACAATAAAAGCAAGGATCTATTATGTCACCATGGTGGCCAAGAATCAAATGATTCATTGTGACATCAAGTGGCCTAAAATGACATGGGATGCATTGTGACACCACAGGGGTTAAGAGAAGCAAGGTTCCATTGTGACCCAATGCAGGCTAACAATCTAATGATCCATTGTGACACCAGGGGTTGCAATAGGGCCAGGGATGAATTGTGAAAGCATGGGGCACAATAAAAACATGGAAATTTTATGACACAATAGAGGCCAAGACTCAAATGATTCATTGTAACATCAAGTGGCCTAAAGGGGCATGGGATGCATTGTGACACCACAGAGGTTAAGAGAAGCAAGGAACCATTGTGACCCAATGGAGGCTAATAATCCCAGGATCCCATTTGACACCAGGGGGAGTAAAAGGTCCAGGGATGAATTGTGACAGCGTGGGGCCCAATAGAATCTAGGAAACATTATGACACCATGGAGGCCAAGAATCAAATGATTCATTGTGACATCAAGTGGCCTAAAATGGCATGGAATGCATTGTGACAGCACAGGGGCTAAGAGAAGCAAGGAATCATTGTGACTCAATGCAGGCTAACAATCTAATGATCCCTTGTGACACCAGGGGGCCTAAAAGGGCCAGGGATGAATTGTGACAGCATGGGGCCCAATAGAAACAAGGAACCATTATGACACCATGGAGGCCAAGAATCAAATGATTCATTGTGACATCAAGTGGCCTAAAAGGGCATGGGATGCATTGTGACACCACAGGGGTTAAGAGAAGCAAGGAACCATTGTGACCCAAGGCAGGCTAACAATCGTAGAATCCCTTTTGACACCAGGGGGCGCAAAAGGACCACGGATGAACTGTGACAGCATGGGGCCCAATAGAAACAAGGAACCATTATGACACCATGGAGGCCAAGAATCAAATGATTCATTGTGACATCAAGTGGCCTAAAATAGCATGGAATGCATTGTGACACCACAGAGGTTAAGAGAAGCAAGGAACCATTGTTACCCAATGCAGGCTAACAATCTGTACTGGTTTGAAAAGCAAAACCAGTGAGACTTCAAGTCAGTAATACAATTTTTAATAGGGAAGAGGAAAAAAAGAAGAAAAAAACAAAATACATGCAATAATAAAAATAAAACCACTGACAGAGTCAGAATACAACCTGATACCCTGTCAGTCAGGGTGCTGGTGCAGTTTTCCTCCAAAGGGTCCAGCGATGATGTGGATAAGAACCTGGTTCTTCCTCTGGAATCCAGTGGAGAAAGGCTGCTTTTGGCGTTCTAAACCTCAGTTTTTATCTAGGTAGGAAAGGCTTGGCTCATCCTCCTGGCTGGAGCATCTCCCAATGGGATGAAGTAATCTTATCAGTTCTACAGTAGGACTCAATGGCCCATTAACAGAAGATACTTCCCACAGAGATAAGGATGATCACACTTCTCAGATGGTAATAGAATATGTATGTTGTATTGTAAACCAGGACATAATCCACCCCTTATTCTATTACCATCTACATTATACCCAAACCAATACCCTATATATTTACATATAATACAGAATGAAACCCTACACACAGTTCTCTCTTAAAATAAGGTTTCCTTGCGGTACACAGCGGGTTTCTCCATCTTTCTGCATTACCCACCAAGTGTAACCAGGTCCTTGAGCAAAAACAATCCCACTGATTGGTTTGCCTTTGCCTGTGGTGGGATTGATCCAAACAGTCTTTCCTAAAATACCTTTCATGTGTACCACAGGGATTTTGTCTCCATCCACTGTGTGCAGGGGTTCAGATTGGGCAGGACCGGCTCGATTGATGGACCCTCTGGTGTTGACCATCCAGGTGGCTTTTGCCAAGTTCATTTCCCAATTTCTGAAGGTTCCCCCACCGAGTGCCTTCAGGGTAGTTTTAAGGAGTCCATTGCACCGTTCAACTTTCCCGGCAGCTGGCGCGTGGTAAGGGATATGCTATATCCATTCAATACCATGTTCTCTGGCCCAGGTGTTGATAAGGCTGTTCTTGAAATGGGTTCCGTTGTCTGACTCAATTCTTTCAGGGGTACCATGCCTCCAAAGGACTTGTTTTTCTAGGCCCAAGATGGTGTTGCGGGCAGTAGCATGAGGCACAGGGTAGGTTTCCAACCATCCTGTGGTTGCTTCCACCATGGTCAGTACGTAGCGCTTGCCTTGGCGGGTTTGGGGAAGGGTGATGTAGTCAATTTGCCAGGCTTCCCCATACCTGTACTTTGACCATCGTCCACCGTACCACAGAGGCTTCACCCGCTTGGCCTGTTTGATTGTGGCGCAGGTCTCACAGTTCTGGATGACCTGTGAGATGCTGTCCATAGTAAGGTCCACCCCTCGGTCACGGGCCCATCGGTATGTTGCATCTCTCCCCTGATGACCAGAGGCATCATGGGCCCAACGAGCTAGGAATAATTCTCCCTTGTGCTGCCAGTCTAGATCCACTTGTGATATTTTTACCTTGGCAGCTCGGTCCACCTGCTCGTTGTTGTGATGCTCTTCATTAGCTCGACTCTTAGGTACATGCGCATCCACATGTCGAACCTTCACGGTTAGCTTCTTTACTCGGGTGGCAATGTCCTGCCAAATCTCAGCAGCCCAGATGGGTTTCCCTCTGCGCTGCCAGTTGGCCTTTTTCCAGCGATCCAACCATCCCCACAGAGCATTAGCTACCATCCATGAGTCAGTGTAGAGATAGAGCTTTGACCACTTCTCCCGTTCGGCAATATCTAAAGCCAGCTGGATGGCTTTTAACTCTGCAACCTGACTCGATCCACCTTGTCCCTCGGTAGCTTGTGCAACTTGTCGTGTGGGGCTCCATACTGCAGCTTTCCATTTTCGGTTAATGCCTACAACTCGGCAGGAACCATCAGTGAAGAGGGCATATCGTCTTTCAGTCTCCGGTAGCTCATTGTATGGTGGGGCTTCCTCGGCACGTGCCACTTGCTCCTCCTCTTCAGAAGATAACCCAAAAGTCTCACCTTCCGGCCAGTTTGTAATTATTTCCAGAATCCCAGGGCGATTCGGATTTCCAATACGGGCGCGCTGAGTGAGGAGGGCAATCCATTTGCTCCATGTAGTGTCAGTGGCATGATGTGTGGAAGGAACCTTTCCCTTGAACATCCAGCCCAGTACCGGTAGTCGAGGTGCTAGAAGCAGCTGTGTTTCAGTGCCAATTACTTCAGAGGCTGCTTGAACTCCTTCATAGGCAGCCAAAATTTCTTTCTCTGTGGGAGTGTAGTTGTTTTCAGACCCTTTGTAGCTTCTGCTCCAGAATCCCAGTGGTCGACCCCGAGTCTCACCAGGTACCTTCTGCCAAAGGCTCCAGGATAGACCATGATTTCCAGCTGCAGAGTAGAGCACGTTCTTTACCTCTGGTCCTGTCCTGACTGGACCAAGGGCTACCGCATGAGCGATCTCTTGCTTGATCTGGGTGAAGGCTTGCTGTTGTTCAGGGCCCCAGTGGAAATCATTCTTCTTGCGGGTAACCAGGTAGAGAGGGCTCACAATCTGGCTGTACTCAGGGATGTGCATTCTCCAAAAGCCTATGGCACCTAGGAAAGCTTGTGTTTCCTTCTTGTTGGTTGGTGGAGACATAGCGGTGATCTTGTTAATTACCGCTGTTGGGATCTGACGACGTCCATCTTGCCATTTGACTCCTAGAAACTGAATTTCCTGAGCTGGTCCCTTTACCTTACTTTGCTTAATGGCAAAACCAGCCTTCAGCAGAATCTGAATAATCTTCTCTCCTTTCTCGAAGACTTCCCCTGCTGTGCTCCCCCATACAATGATGTCATCGATATACTGTAGATGTTCAGGAGCCTCACCCTTTTCCAGTGCAGCCTGGATCAGTCCATGGCAGATGGTGGGACTGTGTTTCCACCCCTGGGGCAGTCGGTTCCAGGTGTACTGCACCCCCCTCCAGGTGAAAGCAAACTGAGGCCTGCACTCTGCTGCCAGAGGAATGGAGAAAAATGCATTGGCAATGTCAATGGTGGCGTACCACTTTGCTGCCTTGGACTCCAGCTCGTACTGGAGTTCCAGCATATCTGGCACGGCAGCGCTCAGCGGTGGAGTCACTTCATTCAATGCACGATAGTCCACAGTCAATCTCCATTCTCCATCAGACTTGCGCACAGGCCAGATGGGGCTGTTGAAGGGTGAGTGGGTTTTGCTGACCACCCCTTGGCTTTCCAGTTTACGAATCATCTCATGGATGGGAGTCACAGAGTCTCTGTCGGTACGGTATTGCCGACGGTGTACTGTTGTTGTGGCGATTGGTACCTGTTGCTCTTCAACTCTCAATAGTCCCACAGCAGAGGGGTCATCTGAGAGACCAGGTAAGGTATTCAGTTTTCTGATGTCTTCTGTCTCTACAGAAGCTATCCCAAAAGCCCAGCGATATCCCTTTGGGTCTTTGAAATACCCATTTCGAAGATAGTCTATGCCGAGGATGCATGGGGCCTCTGGGCCAGTCACGATGGGGTGTTTCTGCCACCCTTTCCCAGTTAAACTCACTTCGGCCTCTACTACAGTCAGCTGCTGGGATCCTCCTGTTACCCCAGAAATAGAGATTGACTCTTCTCCTACATACCTTGATGGCATCAGGGTACATTGGGCGCCGGTGTCAACCAAAGCCTTATGTTTTTGTGGGTCGGATGTGCCAGGCCATCGGATCCACACAGTCCAGTAGATCCGATTGTCCCTCTCCTCTACCTGGCTAGAGGCAGGGCTCCTCTATTCCTGGTCTTGGTACACGTTGCTCTCTTCCTGTAGATAGGTTCTTGAGGTCCCTTCAAGAGGATCAGTCATATCATCGTTCTGATACTGTTTGGAGTTCTGTGCACGAGAGACTGGAGCAGCGTTGACTCTAGGTGAGCTTCTTATGTTCGGTGTCCCTCTTTTCAGTTCACGTACCCGGGCTGCTAAGGAGGAGGTGGGTTTTCTATCCCACTTCCTCATGTCTTCTCCATGCTCCTGAAGGAAAAACCAGAGGTTACCTCGTGGAGTGTGTCCTTTCTCCCTGGCTGGGAAACGCCGGCTCCTAATGGCAGAGACTCTTGTTGGTTCTGGTGAGATCTGGTAGTTTTCTGCCTTAAGTTCTTTTTTAAGCTTCTGATGGCCCTCTTCAATCAAGCTCCGGACTTGCTCAACCAGCCTTGTTTCCACGGTTGAGACATGGGTACGAAATGGGGCAGTGACAGTGTCCTCATAAATTCTTAGTTTATTGGCCAAGACGCCTACCATGTCCTCACCTTCCCTCCATTGCAGCGTTGCCAGGTAACGGGAGTATATCTCTGGTCCAAGCCGTGCGAATCTCAACCACATCTGTCAGGTGCACCGGACACAGTCTGGGCTCTTAGGAAATCTCTCATCTTCTGAGAAAATGATCTCCAGCACAGCCAATTCCCTCAGGCATCGGATACCTTGTTCCATTGTGCTCCATTTTCCTTGGTGCACCTGGAGATCTTCTTTACAAAGGTATCTGTCCTTCACACTTGTCAACAGTCGCCGCCAGAGGCTGAGGGTTTCTTGGGTTTTCCCGATCCCCTGGTCAATGACCACATCCCGGGACAGAGATCCCAGTTGCCTGGCCTCACTTCCATCCAGAACTGTGTCATTGGCTGCAGCGTCCCAGATGCGGAGCAGCCAGGTCAGGATGGACTCGTTTGCCTGGCGGGTGAATTCCCTCCGCAGGTCACGCAGCTCACCCAGGGATAGAGAGCGAGTGATGATTTCTGGCTCTGTCTCTTCTGCTGGGTGCGAAGGTCCTGCCACGTCCTCATCAGTGACTATGCGAACTGATTTGCTCTTTGATTTCTTCTTCTGAACGGGGGCAACTGCTACTGGTCTGGGCTGTTCTGGTTCGGTGACAGTTTGTGTGGAGATGCTGGTGGCACTTTTGGTTCCTTCTTCCTGGATAAAAGTCTGTGTAGAGACGGATGCTGTTGCTTTTCTTTTGGCTCTTTTATCCTTTGTGACAGTCTGTGCAGACATGGACGCAGTAGATTTGTTTCTTTTTTCCTCTTCCTCAAGAATA
This sequence comes from Cinclus cinclus, assembly GCF_963662255.1. Classification (NCBI taxonomy): domain Eukaryota; kingdom Metazoa; phylum Chordata; class Aves; order Passeriformes; family Cinclidae; genus Cinclus; species Cinclus cinclus. The sequence goes on from NC_085072.1 coordinate 7,701,525, forward strand.
CGCTGCACTATACCATGTAGTGTTTTGTTTCTAAGCATGTTGCAGGCTGTGAAGGCTGTGCAGAGAAGACAAAGCAGAACTAACAACAATATTATGCTGTCCTTGGCATCCAGAGAGAACTCAACATTTCCAAAAACTGCTGTGCCATGCCTGAAAGATTGGAAAAAATCATCCTTTTCCCCTCCCCCCAGGGGCTGGGTGCGATTGTTGAGACCCCAGATGTAGCAGCCTAGACTAGGACAAACAAACAAAGTTGAGTATATATTCCGAATGATGTTCATTGCCTCAGAGGTTATCATGCAATAGACATAATAGACCAATAAAGCAATTTTTATACCATACCCTGGTCTACACAGGAGCATTACAACCGGCAGATAGTTCCCCATGTGCGGAAAAATATAGAGAGTAAGATATAAAACCCACGTAAGCATGTTGAGAATCATGGTGAATAGGTGGCTGGCAAAATTCAAAATTGTAATGCTGACTTTTTTCTCAGTACCTTCTTGCCCCACGTTGGGCGCCAATAAATGTACTGGTTTGAAAAGCAAAACCAGTGAGACTTCAAGTCAGTAATACAATTTTTAATAGGGAAGAGGAAAAAAAGAAGAAAAAAACAAAATACATGCAATAATAAAAATAAAACCACTGACAGAGTCAGAATACAACCTGATACCCTGTCAGTCAGGGTGCTGGTGCAGTTTTCCTCCAAAGGGTCCAGCGATGATGTGGATAAGAACCTGGTTCTTCCTCTGGAATCCAGTGGAGAAAGGCTGCTTTTGGCGTTCTAAACCTCAGTTTTTATCTAGGTAGGAAAGGCTTGGCTCATCCTCCTGGCTGGAGCATCTCCCAATGGGATGAAGTAATCTTATCAGTTCTACAGTAGGACTCAATGGCCCATTAACAGAAGATACTTCCCACAGAGATAAGGATGATCACACTTCTCAGATGGTAATAGAATATGTATGTTGTATTGTAAACCAGGACACAATCTAATGATCCCTTGTGACACCAGGGGGCATAAAAGGGCCAGGGATGAATTGTGAAAGCATGGGGCACAATTAAATCCTGGTACAATTATGCCACCATGGAGGCCAAAAATCAAATGATTCATTGTGACATCAAGTGGCCTAAAAGGGCATGGGATGCATTGTGACACCACAGGGGTTAAGAGAAGCAAGGAACCATTGTGACCCAAGGCAGGCTAACAATCGTAGAATCCCTTTTGACACCAGGGGGCGCAAAAGGATCACGGATGAACTGTGACAGCATGGGGACCTATAGAAGCAAGGAACCATTATGACACCATGAGGGCCAAGAATCAAATGGTTCATTGTAAGACCAAGTGGCCTAAAAGGGCTTGGAATGCATTGTGACACCACAGAGGTTAAGAGAAGCAAGGAACCATTGTGACCCAATGCAGGCTAACAATCTAATGATCCATTGTGACACCAGGGGTTTCAATAGGGCCAGGGATGAATTGTGAAAGCATGGGGCACAATAAAAACATGGAAATATTATGACACAATAGAGGCCAAGACTCAAATGATTCATTGTAACACCAAGTGGCCTAAAAGGGCATGGGATGCATTGTGACACCACAGGGGCTAAGAGAAGCAAGGAACCATTGTGACCCAATGGAGGCTAACAATCTAATGATCCCTTGTGACACCAGGGGGCCTAAAATGGCCTGAGATGGATTGTTACAGCACGGGGACCAATAAAACCAAGGATCTATTATGTCACCAAGGGCGCCAAAAATCAAATGATTCATTGTGACATCAAGTGGCCTAAAATGGCATGGGATGCATTGTGACACCACAGGGGCTAAGAGAAGCAAGGAACCATTTTGACTCAATGCAGGCTAACAATCTAATGATCCATTGTGACACCAGGGGGCCTAAAATGGCCAGGGATGGATTGTTACAGCACGGGGACCTTTAGAAGCAAGAATCTATTATGTCACCATGGAGGCCAAGAATCAAATGATTCATTGTGACATCAAGTGGCCTAAAAGGGCATGGGATGCATTGTGACACCACAGAGGTTAAGAGAAGCAAGGATCCATTGTGACCCAATGGAGGCTAACAATATAATGATCCATTGTGACACCAGGGGTTGCAATAGGGCCAGGGATGAATTGTGAAAGCATGGGGCACAATAAAAACATGGAAATATTATGACACAATAGAGGCCAAGACTCAAATGATTCATTGTAACACCAAGTGGCCTAAAAGGGCACGGGATGCATTGTGACACCACAGGGGCTAAGAGAAGCAAGGAACCATTGTGACCCAATGCAGGCTAACAATCTAATGATCCCTTGTGACACCAGGGGGCCTAAAATGGCCAGGGATGGATTGTTACAGCACGTGGACCAATAGAAGCAAGAATCTATTATGTCACCATGGAGGCCAAGAATCACATGATTCATTGTGACATCAAGTGGCCTAAAAGGGCATGGGATGCATTGTGACACCGCAGAGGTTAAGAGAAGCAAGGAACCATTGTTACCCAATGGAGGCTAATAATCTAATGGTCCCTTGTGACACCAATGGGCCTAAAAGGGCCAGGGATGAATTGTGAAAGCATGGGGCCCAATTAAAACCTGGTACAATTATGCCACCATGGAGGCCAAAAATCAAATGATTCATTGGGACATCAAGTGGCCTAAAAGGGCATGGGATGCATTGTGACACCTCAGGGGTTAAGAGAAGCAAGGAACCATTGTGACCCAAGGCAGGCTAACAATCTTAGAATCCCTTTTGACACCAGGGGGCGCAAAAGGACAACGGACGAACTGTGACAGCATGGGGACCTATAGAATCAAGGAACCATTATGACACCATGAAGGCCAAGAATCAAATGATTCATTGTAAGACCAAGTGGCCTAAAAGGGCTTGGAATGCATTGTGACACCACAGAAGTTAAGAGAAGCAAGGAACCATTGTGACCCAATGCAGGCTAACAATCTAATGATCCCTTGTTACACCAGGTGTTGCAAAAGGGCCAGGGATGAATTGTGAAAGCATGGGGCACAATAAAAACATGGAAATATTATGACACAATAGAGGCCAAGACTCAAATGATTCATTGTAACACCAAGTGGACTAAAAGGGCATGGGATGCATTGTGACACCACAGGGGCTAAGAGAAGCAAGGAACCATTGTGACCCAATGCAGGCTAACAGTCTAATGATCCCTTGTGACACCAGGGGGCCTAAAATGGCCAGGGATGGATTGTTACAGCACGGGGAGCAATAGAAGCATGGATCTATTATGTCACCATGGAGGCCAAGAATCAAATGATTCATTGTGACATCAAGTGGCCTAAAAGGGCATGGGATGCATTGTGACACCACAGGGGTTAAGAGAAGCAAGGATCCATTGTGACCCAATGGAGGCTAATAATCCCAGGATCCCATTTGACACCAGGGGGCGTAAAAGGGCCAGGGATGAATTGTGACAGCATGGGGCCCAATAGAAAGAAGGAACCATTATGACACCATGGAGGCCAAGAATCAAATGATTCATGGTGACATCAAGTGGCCTAAAATGGCATGGAATGCATTGTGACACCACAGAGGTTAAGAGAAGCAAGGAACCATTGTTACCCAATGGAGGCTAACAATCTAATGGTCCCTTGTGACACCAATGGGCCTAAAAGGGCCAGGGATGAATTGTGAAATCATGGGGCCCAATTAAAACCTGGTACAATTATGCCACCATGGAGGCCAAAAATCAAATGATTCATTGTGTCATCAAGTGGCCTAAAAGGGCATGGGATGCATTGTGACACCACAGGGGTTAAGAGAAGCAAGGAACCATTGTGACCCAAGGCAGGCTAACAATCTTAGAATCCCTTTTGACACCAGGGGGCGCAAAAGGACCACGGATGAACTGTGACAGCATGGGGACCTATAGAAGCAAGGAACCATTATGACACCATGAGGGCCAAGAATCAAATGGTTCATTGTAAGACCAAGTGGTCTAAAAGGGCTTGGAATGCATTGTGACACCACAGAGGTTAAGAGAATCAAGGAACCATTGTTACCCAATGGAGGCTAACAATCTAATGGTCCCTTGTGACACCAATGGGCCTAAAAGGGCCAGGGATGGATTGTTACAGCACGGGGACCTTTAGAAGCAAGAATCTATTATGTCACCATGGAGGCCAAGAATCAAATGATTCATTGTGACATCAAGTGGCCTAAAAGGGCATGGGATGCATTGTGACACCACAGAGGTTAAGAGAAGCAAGGATCCATTGTGACCCAATGCAGGCTAACAATCTAATGATCCCTTGTGACACCAGGGGTTGCAAAAGGGCCAGGGATGAATTGTGAAAGCATGGGGCACAATAAAAACATGGAAATATTATGACACAATAGAGGCCAAGACTCAAATGATTCATTGTAACACCAAGTGGACTAAAAGGGCATGGGATGCATTGTGACACCACAGGGGCTAAGAGAAGCAAGGAACCATTGTGACCCAATGCAGGCTAACAGTCTAATGATCCCTTGTGACACCAGGGGGCCTAAAATGGCCAGGGATGGATTGTTACAGCACGGGGAGCAATAGAAGCAAGGATCTATTATGTCACCATGGAGGCCAAGAATCAAATGATTCATTGTGACATCAAGTGGCCTAAAAGGGCATGGGATGCATTGTGACACCACAGGGGTTAAGAGAAGCAAGGAACCATTGTTACCCAATGGAGGCTAATAATCTAATGGTCCCTTGTGACACCAATGGGCCTAAAAGGGCCAGGGATGAATTGTGAAAGCATGGGGCCCAATTAAAACCTGGTACAATTATGCCACCATGGAGGCCAAAAATCAAATGATTCATTGTGACATCAAGTGGCCTAAAAGGGCATGGGATGCATTGTGACACCTCAGGGGTTAAGAGAAGCAAGGAACCATTGTGACCCAAGGCAGGCTAACAATCTTAGAATCCCTTTTGACACCAGGGGGCGCAAAAGGATCACGGATGAACTGTGACAGCATGGGGACCTATAGAATCAAGGAACCATTATGACACCATGAAGGCCAAGAATCAAATGGTTCATTGTAAGACCAAGTGGCCTAAAAGGGCTTGGAATGCATTGTGACACCACAGAAGTTAAGAGAAGCAAGGAACCATTGTGACCCAATGCAGGCTAACAATCTAATGATCCCTTGTGACACCAGGGGTTGCAAAAGGGCCAGGGATGAATTGTGAAAGCATGGGGCACAATAAAAACATGGAAATATTATGACACAATAGAGGCCAAGACTCAAATGATTCATTGTAACACCAAGTGGACTAAAAGGGCATGGGATGCATTGTGACACCACAGGGGCTAAGAGAAGCAAGGAACCATTGTGACCCAATGCAGGCTAACAGTCTAATGATCCCTTGTGACACCAGGGGGCCTAAAATGGCCAGGGATGGATTGTTACAGCACGGGGAGCAATAGAAGCAAGGATCTATTATGTCACCATGGAGGCCAATAATCAAATGAGTCATTGTGACATCAAGTGGCCTAAAAGGGCATGGGATGCATTGTGACACCACAGGGGTTAAGAGAAGCAAGGATCCATTGTGACCCAATGGAGGCTAATAATCCCAGGATCCCATTTGACACCAGGGGGCGTAAAAGGGCCAGGGATGAATTGTGACAGCATGGGGCCCAATAGAAAGAAGGAACCATTATGACACCATGGAGGCCAAGAATCAAATGATTCATGGTGACATCAAGTGGCCTAAAATGGCATGGAATGCATTGTGACACCACAGAGGTTAAGAGAAGCAAGGAACCATTGTTACCCAATGGAGGCTAACAATCTAATGGTCCCTTGTGACACCAATGGGCCTAAAAGGGCCAGGGATGAATTGTGAAATCATGGGGCCCAATTAAAACCTGGTACAATTATGCCACCATGGAGGCCAAAAATCAAATGAATCATTGTGTCATCAAGTGGCCTAAAAGGGCATGGGATGCATTGTGACACCACAGGGGTTAAGAGAAGCAAGGAACCATTGTGACCCAAGGCAGGCTAACAATCTTAGAATCCCTTTTGACACCAGGGGGCGCAAAAGGACCACGGATGAACTGTGACAGCATGGGGACCTATAGAAGCAAGGAACCATTATGACACCATGAGGGCCAAGAATCAAATGGTTCATTGTAAGACCAAGTGGCCTAAAAGGGCTTGGAATGCATTGTGACACCACAGAGGTTAAGAGAAGCAAGGAACCATTGTGACCCAATGCAGGCTAACAATCTAATGATCCATTTTGACACCAGGGGTTGCAATAGGGCCAGGGATGAATTGTGAAAGCATGGGGCACAATAAAAACATGGAAATATTATGACACAATAGAGGCCAAGACTCAAATGATTAATTGTAACACCAAGTGGCCTAAAAGGGCATGGGATGCATTGTGACACCACAGGGCCTAAGAGAATCAAGGAACCATTGTGACCCAATGCAGGCTAACAATCTAATGATCCCTTGTGACACCAGGGGGCCTAAAATGGCCAGGGATGGATTGTTACAGCACGGGGACCTTTAGAAGCAAGAATCTATTATGTCACCATGGAGGCCAAGAATCAAATGATTCATTGTGACATCAAGTGGCCTAAAAGGGCATGGGATGCATTGTGACACCACAGAGGTTAAGAGAAGCAAGGATCCATTGTGACCCAATGGAGGCTAACAATATAATGATCCATTGTGACACCAGGGGTTGCAATAGGGCCAGGGATGAATTGTGAAAGCATGGGGCACAATAAAAACATGGAAATATTATGACACAATAGAGGCCAAGACTCAAATGATTCATTGTAACACCAAGTGGCCTAAAAGGGCACGGGATGCATTGTGACACCACAGGGGCTAAGAGAAGCAAGGAACCATTGTGACCCAATGCAGGCTAACAATCTAATGATCCCTTGTGACACCAGGGGGCCTAAAATGGCCAGGGATGGATTGTTACAGCACGTGGACCAATAGAAGCAAGAATCTATTATGTCACCATGGAGGCCAAGAATCACATGATTCATTGTGACATCAAGTGGCCTAAAAGGGCATGGGATGCATTGTGACACCACAGAGGTTAAGAGAAGCAAGGAACCATTGTTACCCAATGGAGGCTAATAATCTAATGGTCCCTTGTGACACCAATGGGCCTAAAAGGGCCAGGGATGAATTGTGAAAGCATGGGGCCCAATTAAAACCTGGTACAATTGTGCCACCATGGAGGCCAAAAATCAAATGATTCATTGGGACATCAAGTGGCCTAAAAGGGCATGGGATGCATTGTGACACCTCAGGGGTTAAGAGAAGCAAGGATCCATTGTGACCCAAGGCAGGCTAACAATCTTAGAATCCCTTTTGACACCAGGGGGCGCAAAAGGACAACGGACGAACTGTGACAGCATGGGGACCTATAGAATCAAGGAACCATTATGACACCATGAAGGCCAAGAATCAAATGGTTCATTGTAAGACCAAGTGGCCTAAAAGGGCTTGGAATGCATTGTGACACCACAGAAGTTAAGAGAAGCAAGGAACCATTGTGACCCAATGCAGGCTAACAATCTAATGATCCCTTGTGACACCAGGGGTTGCAAAAGGGCCAGGGATGAATTGTGAAAGCATGGGGCACAATAAAAACATGGAAATATTATGACACAATAGAGGCCAAGACTCAAATGATTCATTGTAACACCAAGTGGACTAAAAGGGCATGGGATGCATTGTGACACCACAGGGGCTAAGAGAAGCAAGGAACCATTGTGACCCAATGCAGGCTAACAGTCTAATGATCCCTTGTGACACCAGGGGGCCTAAAATGGCCAGGGATGGATTGTTACAGCACGGGGAGCAATAGAAGCAAGGATCTATTATGTCACCATGGAGGCCAAGAATCAAATGATTCATTGTGACATCAAGTGGCCTAAAAGGGCATGGGATGCATTGTGACACCACAGAGGTTAAGAGAAGCAAGGATCCATTGTGACCCAATGGAGGCTAATAATCCCAGGATCCCATTTGACACCAGGGGGCGTAAAAGGGCCAGGGATGAATTGTGACAACATGGGGCCCAATAGAAAGAAGGAACCATTATGACACCATGGAGGCCAAGAATCAAATGATTCATGGTGACATCAAGTGGCCTAAAATGGCATGGAATGCATTGTGACACCACAGAGGTTAAGAGAAGCAAGGAACCATTGTTACCCAATGGAGGCTAACAATCTAATGGCCCCTTGTGACACCAATGGGCCTAAAAGGGCCAGGGATGAATTGTGAAATCATGGGGCCCAATTAAAACCTGGTACAATTATGCCGCCATGGAGGCCAAAAATCAAATGATTCATTGTGTCATCAAGTGGCCTAAAAGGGCATGGGATGCATTGTGACACCACAGGGGTTAAGAGAAGCAAGGAACCATTGTGACCCAATGCAGGCTAACAATCTAATGATCCCTTGTGACACCAGGGGGCCTAAAATGGCCTGAGATTGATTGTTACAGCACGGGGACCAATAGAAGCAAGGATCTATTATGTCACCATGGTGGCCAAGAATCAAATGATTCATTGTGACATCAAGTGGCCTAAAATGGCATGGGATGCATTGTGACACCACAGGGGTTAAGAGAAGCAAGGATCCATTGTGACCCAATGGAGGCTAACAATCTAATGATCCATTGTGACACCAGGGGTTGCAATAGGGCCAGGGATGAATTGTGAAAGCATGGGGCACAATAAAAACATGGAAATATTATGACACAATAGAGGCCAAGACTCAAATGATTCATTGTAACACCAAGTGGCCTAAAAGGGCATGGGATGCATTGTGACACCACAGGGGCTAAGAGAAGCAAGGAACCATTGTGACCCAATGCAGGCTAACAATCTAATGATCCCTTGTGACACCAGGGGGCCTAAAATGGCCAGGGATGGATTGTTACAGCACGGGGACCTTTAGAATGAAGAATCTATTATGTCACCATGGAGGCCAAGAATCAAATGATTCATTGTGACATCAAGTGGCCTAAAAGGGCATGGGATGCATTGTGACACCACAGGGGTTAAGAGAAGCAAGGATCCATTGTGACCCAATGCAGGCTAACAATCTAATGATCCATTGTGACACCAGGGTTTGCAATAGGGCCAGGGATGAATTGTGAAAGCATGGGGCACAATAAAATCATGGAAATATTATGACACAATAGAGGCCAAGACTCAAATGATTCATTGTAACACCAAGTGGCCTAAAAGGGCATGGGATGCATTGTGACACCACAGGGGCTAAGAGAAGCAAGGAACCATTGTGACCCAATGCAGGCTAACAATCTAATGATCCCTTGTGACACCAGGGGGCCTAAAATGGCCTGAGATGGATTGTTACAGCACGGGGACCAATAGAAGCAAGGATCTATTATGTCACCATGGTGGCCAAGAATCAAATGATTCATTGTGACATCAAGTGGCCTAAAATGGCATGGGATGCATTGTGACACCACAGGGGTTAAGAGAAGCAAGGATCCATTGTGACCCAATGGAGGCTAACAATCTAATGATCCATTGTGACACCAGGGGTTGCAATAGGGCCAGGGATGAATTGTGAAAGCATGGGGCACAATAAAAACATGGAAATATTATGACACAATAGAGGCCAAGACTCAAATGATTCATTGTAACACCAAGTGGCCTAAAAGGGCATGGGATGCATTGTGAAACCACAGGGGCTAAGAGAAGCAAGGAACCATTGTGACCCAATGCAGGCTAACAATCTAATGATCCCTTGTGACACCAGGGGGCCTAAAATGGCCAGGGATGGATTGTTACAGCACGGGGACCAATAGAAGCAAGGATCTATTATGTCACCATGGAGGCCAAGAATCAAATGATTCATTGTGACATCAAGTGGCCTAAAAGGGCATGGGATGCATTGTGACACCACAGGGGTTAAGAGAAGCAAGGATCCATTGTGACCCAATGCAGGCTAACAATCTAATGATCCATTGTGACACCAGGGGTTGCAATAGGGCCAGGGATGAATTGTGAAAGCATGGGGACCTATAGAAGCAAGGAACCATTATGACACCATGAGGGCCAAGAATCAAATGATTCATTGTAAGACCAAGTTCCCTAAAAGGGCTTGGAATGCATTGTGACACCACAGAGGTTCAGAGAAGCAAGGATCCATTGTGACCCAATGCAGGCTAACAATCTAATGATCCCTTGTGACACCAGGGGGCCTAAAATGGCCAGGGATGGATTGTTACAGCACGGGGACCAATAGAAGCAAGAATCTATTATGTCACCATGGAGGCCAAGAATCAAATGATTCATTGTGACATCAAGTGGCCTAAAAGGGCATGGGATGCATTGTGACACCACAGGGGTTAAGAGAAGCAAGGAACCATTGTGACCCAAGGCAGGCTAACAATCTTAGAATCCCTTTTGACACCAGGGGGCGCAAAAGGACCACGGATGAACTGTGACAGCATGGGGACCTATAGAAGCAAGGAACTATTATGACACCATGGAGGCCAAGAATCAAATGATTCATTGTGACATCAAGTGGCCTAAAAGGGCATGGGATGCATTGTGACACCACAGGGGTTAAGAGAAGCAAGGAACCATTGTGACCCAATGCAGGCTAACAATCTAATGATCCCTTGTGACACCAGGGGGCCTAAAATGGCCAGGGATGGATTGTTACAGCACGGGGAACAATAGAAGCAAGAATCTATTATGTCACCATGGGGGCCAAGAATCAAATGATTCATTGTGACATCAAGTGGCCTAAAAGGGCATGGGATGCATTGTGACACCACAGGGGTTAAGAGAAGCAAGGATCCATTGTGACCCAATGCAGGCTAACAATCTAATGATCCATTGTGACACCAGGGGTTGCAATAGGGCCAGGGATGAATTGTGAAAGCATGGGGCACAATAAAAACATGGAAATATTATGACACAATAGAGGCCAAGACTCAAATGATTCATTGTAACACCAAGTGGCCTAAAAGGGCATGGGATGCATTGTGACACCACAGGGGCTAAGAGAAGCAAGGAACCATTGTGACCCAATGCAGGCTAACAATCTAATGATCCCTTGTGACACCAGGGGGCCTAAAATGGCCAGGGATGGATTGTTACAGCACGGGGACCAATAGAAGCAAGAATCTATTATGTCACCATGGAGGCCAAGAATCAAATGATTCATTGTGACATCAAGTGGCCTAAAAGGGCATGGGATGCATTGTGACACCACAGGGGTTAAGAGAAGCAAGGAACCATTGTGACCCAAGGCAGGCTAACAATCTTAGAATCCCTTGTGACACCAGGGGGCGCAAAAGGACCACGGATGAACTGTGACAGCATGGGGACCTATAGAAGCAAGGAACCATTATGACACCATGAGGGCCAAGAATCAAATGATTCATTGTAAGACCAAGTTCCCTAAAAGGGCTTGGAATGCATTGTGACACCACAGAGGTTCAGAGAAGCAAGGATCCATTGTGACCCAATGCAGGCTAACAATCTAATGATCCCTTGTGACACCAGGGGGCCTAAAATGGCCAGGGATGGATTGTTACAGCACGGGGACCAATAGAAGCAAGAATCTATTATGTCACCATGGAGGCCAAGAATCAAATGATTCATTGTGACATCAAGTGGCCTAAAAGGGCATGGGATGCATTGTGACACCACAGGGGTTAAGAGAAGCAAGGAACCATTGTGACCCAAGGCAGGCTAACAATCTTAGAATCCCTTTTGACACCAGGGGGCGCAAAAGGACCACGGATGAACTGTGACAGCATGGGGACCTATAGAAGCAAGGAACCATTATGACACCATGAAGGCCAAGAATCAAATGGTTCATTGTAAAACCAAGTGGCCTAAAATGGCATGGAATGCATTGTGACACCACAGAGGTTAAGAGAAGCAAGGAACCATTGTTACCCAATGGAGGCTAACAATCTAATGGTCCCTTGTGACACCAATGGGCCTAAAAGGGCCAGGGATGAATTGTGAAAGCATGGGGCCCAATTAAAACCTGGTACAATTATGCCACCATGGAGGCCAAAAATCAAATGATTCATTGTGTCATCAAGTGGCCTAAAAGGGCATGGGATGCATTGTGACACCACAGGGGTTAAGAGAAGCAAGGAACCATTGTGACCCAATGCAGGCTAACAATATAATGATCCCTTGTGACACCAGGGGGCCTAAAATGGCCAGGGATGGATTGTTACAGCACGGGGACCTTTAGAAGCAAGAATCTATTATGTCACCATGGAGGCCAAGAATCAAATGATTCATTGTGACATCAAGTGGCCTAAAAGGGCTTGGAATGCATTGTGACACCACAGAGGTTAAGAGAAGCAAGGATCCATTGTGACCCAATGCAGGCTAACAATCTAATGATCCATTGTGACACCAGGGGTTGCAGTAGGGCCAGGGATGAATTGTGAAAGCATGGGGCACAATAAAAACATGGAAATATTATGACACAATAGAGGCCAAGACTCAAATGATTCATTGTAACACCAAGTGGCCTAAAATGGCATGGAATGCATTGTGACACCACAGAGGTTAAGAGAAGCAAGGAACCATTGTTACCCAATGGAGGCTAACAATCTAATGGTCCCTTGTGACACCAATGGGCCTAAAAGGGCCAGGGATGAATTGTGAAAGCATGGGGCACAATTAAAACCTGGTACAATTATGCCACCATGGAGGCCAAAAATCAAATGATTCATTGTGACATCAAGTGGCCTAAAAGGGCATGGGATGCATTGTGACACCACAGGGGTTAAGAGAAGCAAGGAACCATTGTGACCCAATGCAGGCTAACAATCTAATGATCCCTTGTGACACCAGGGGGCCTAAAATGGCCAGGGATGGATTGTTACAGCACGGGGACCAATAGAAGCAAGAATCTATTATGTCACCATGGAGGCCAAGAATCAAATGATTCATTGTGACATCAAGTGGCCTAAAAGGGCATGGGATGCATTGTGACACCTCAGGGGTTAAGAGAAGCAAGGAACCATTGTGACCCAAGGCAGGCTAACAATCTTAGAATCCCTTTTGACACCAGGGAGCGCAAAAGGACAACGGATGAACTGTGACAGCATGGGGACCTATAGAATCAAGGAACCATTATGACACCATGAAGGCCAAGAATCAAATGGTTCATTGTAAGACCAAGTGGCCTAAAAGGGCTTGGAATGCATTGTGACACCACAGAAGTTAAGAGAAGCAAGGAACCATTGTGACCCAATGCAGGCTAACAATCTAATGATCCCTTGTGACACCAGGGGTTGCAAAAGGGCCAGGGATGAATTGTGAAAGCATGGGGCACAATAAAAACATGGAAATATTATGACACAATAGAGGCCAAGACTCAAATGATTCATTGTAACACCAAGTGGACTAAAAGGGCATGGGATGCATTGTGACACCACAGGGGCTAAGAGAAGCAAGGAACCATTGTGACCCAATGCAGGCTAACAGTCTAATGATCCCTTGTGACACCAGGGGGCCTAAAATGGCCAGGGATGGATTGTTACAGCACGGGGAGCAATAGAAGCAAGGATCTATTATGTCACCATGGAGGCCAATAATCAAATGATTCATTGTGACATCAAGTGGCCTAAAAGGGCATGGGATGCATTGTGACACCACAGGGGTTAAGAGAAGCAAGGATCCATTGTGACCCAATGGAGGCTAATAATCCCAGGATCCCATTTGACACCAGGGGGCGTAAAAGGGCCAGGGATGAATTGTGACAGCATGGGGCCCAATAGAAAGAAGGAACCATTATGACACCATGGAGGCCAAGAATCAAATGATTCATGGTGACATCAAGTGGCCTAAAATGGCATGGAATGCATTGTGACACCACAGAGGTTAAGAGAAGCAAGGAACCATTGTTACCCAATGGAGGCTAACAATCTAATGGTCCCTTGTGACACCAATGGGCCTAAAAGGGCCAGGGATGAATTGTGAAATCATGAGGCCCAATTAAAACCTGGTACAATTATGCCACCATGGAGGCCAAAAATCAAATGAATCATTGTGTCATCAAGTGGCCTAAAAGGGCATGGGATGCATTGTGACACCACAGGGGTTAAGAGAAGCAAGGAACCATTGTGACCCAAGGCAGGCTAACAATCTTAGAATCCCTTTTGACACCAGGGGGCGCAAAAGGACCACGGATGAACTGTGACAGCATGGGGACCTATAGAAGCAAGGAACCATTATGACACCATGAGGGCCAAGAATCAAATGGTTCATTGTAAGACCAAGTGGCCTAAAAGGGCTTGGAATGCATTGTGACACCACAGAGGTTAAGAGAAGCAAGGAACCATTGTGACCCAATGCAGGCTAACAATCTAATGATCCATTTTGACACCAGGGGTTGCAATAGGGCCAGGGATGAATTGTGAAAGCATGGGGCACAATAAAAACATGGAAATATTATGACACAATAGAGGCCAAGACTCAAATGATTAATTGTAACACCAAGTGGCCTAAAAGGGCATGGGATGCATTGTGACACCACAGGGCCTAAGAGAATCAAGGAACCATTGTGACCCAATGCAGGCTAACAATCTAATGATCCCTTGTGACACCAGGGGGCCTAAAATGGCCAGGGATGGATTGTTACAGCACGGGGACCTTTAGAAGCAAGAATCTATTATGTCACCATGGAGGCCAAGAATCAAATGATTCATTGTGACATCAAGTGGCCTAAAAGGGCATGGGATGCATTGTGACACCACAGAGGTTAAGAGAAGCAAGGATCCATTGTGACCCAATGGAGGCTAACAATATAATGATCCATTGTGACACCAGGGGTTGCAATAGGGCCAGGGATGAATTGTGAAAGCATGGGGCACAATAAAAACATGGAAATATTATGACACAATAGAGGCCAAGACTCAAATGATTCATTGTAACACCAAGTGGCCTAAAAGGGCACGGGATGCATTGTGACACCACAGGGGCTAAGAGAAGCAAGGAACCATTGTGACCCAATGCAGGCTAACAATCTAATGATCCCTTGTGACACCAGGGGGCCTAAAATGGCCAGGGATGGATTGTTACAGCACGTGGACCAATAGAAGCAAGAATCTATTATGTCACCATGGAGGCCAAGAATCACATGATTCATTGTGACATCAAGTGGCCTAAAAGGGCATGGGATGCATTGTGACACCACAGAGGTTAAGAGAAGCAAGGAACCATTGTTACCCAATGGAGGCTAATAATCTAATGGTCCCTTGTGACACCAATGGGCCTAAAAGGGCCAGGGATGAATTGTGAAAGCATGGGGCCCAATTAAAACCTGGTACAATTGTGCCACCATGGAGGCCAAAAATCAAATGATTCATTGGGACATCAAGTGGCCTAAAAGGGCATGGGATGCATTGTGACACCTCAGGGGTTAAGAGAAGCAAGGATCCATTGTGACCCAAGGCAGGCTAACAATCTTAGAATCCCTTTTGACACCAGGGGGCGCAAAAGGACAACGGACGAACTGTGACAGCATGGGGACCTATAGAATCAAGGAACCATTATGACACCATGAAGGCCAAGAATCAAATGGTTCATTGTAAGACCAAGTGGCCTAAAAGGGCTTGGAATGCATTGTGACACCACAGAAGTTAAGAGAAGCAAGGAACCATTGTGACCCAATGCAGGCTAACAATCTAATGATCCCTTGTGACACCAGGGGTTGCAAAAGGGCCAGGGATGAATTGTGAAAGCATGGGGCACAATAAAAACATGGAAATATTATGACACAATAGAGGCCAAGACTCAAATGATTCATTGTAACACCAAGTGGACTAAAAGGGCATGGGATGCATTGTGACACCACAGGGGCTAAGAGAAGCAAGGAACCATTGTGACCCAATGCAGGCTAACAGTCTAATGATCCCTTGTGACACCAGGGGGCCTAAAATGGCCAGGGATGGATTGTTACAGCACGGGGAGCAATAGAAGCAAGGATCTATTATGTCACCATGGAGGCCAAGAATCAAATGATTCATTGTGACATCAAGTGGCCTAAAAGGGCATGGGATGCATTGTGACACCACAGAGGTTAAGAGAAGCAAGGATCCATTGTGACCCAATGGAGGCTAATAATCCCAGGATCCCATTTGACACCAGGGGGCGTAAAAGGGCCAGGGATGAATTGTGACAACATGGGGCCCAATAGAAAGAAGGAACCATTATGACACCATGGAGGCCAAGAATCAAATGATTCATGGTGACATCAAGTGGCCTAAAATGGCATGGAATGCATTGTGACACCACAGGGGTTAAGAGAAGCAAGGATCCATTGTGACCCAATGCAGGCTAACAATCTAATGATCCATTGTGACACCAGGGGTTGCAATAGGGCCAGGGATGAATTGTGAAAGCATGGGGCACAATAAAAACATGGAAATATTATGACACAATAGAGGCCAAGACTCAAATGATTCATTGTAACACCAAGTGGCCTAAAAGGGCATGGGATGCATTGTGACACCACAGGGGCTAAGAGAAGCAAGGAACCATTGTGACCCAATGCAGGCTAACAATCTAATGATCCCTTGTGACACCAGGGGGCCTAAAATGGCCAGGGATGGATTGTTACAGCACGGGGACCAATAGAAGCAAGAATCTATTATGTCACCATGGAGGCCAAGAATCAAATGATTCATTGTGACATCAAGTGGCCTAAAAGGGCATGGGATGCATTGTGACACCACAGGGGTTAAGAGAAGCAAGGAACCATTGTGACCCAAGGCAGGCTAACAATCTTAGAATCCCTTGTGACACCAGGGGGCGCAAAAGGACCACGGATGAACTGTGACAGCATGGGGACCTATAGAAGCAAGGAACCATTATGACACCATGAGGGCCAAGAATCAAATGATTCATTGTAAGACCAAGTTCCCTAAAAGGGCTTGGAATGCATTGTGACACCACAGAGGTTCAGAGAAGCAAGGATCCATTGTGACCCAATGCAGGCTAACAATCTAATGATCCCTTGTGACACCAGGGGGCCTAAAATGGCCAGGGATGGATTGTTACAGCACGGGGACCAATAGAAGCAAGAATCTATTATGTCACCATGGAGGCCAAGAATCAAATGATTCATTGTGACATCAAGTGGCCTAAAAGGGCATGGGATGCATTGTGACACCACAGGGGTTAAGAGAAGCAAGGAACCATTGTGACCCAAGGCAGGCTAACAATCTTAGAATCCCTTTTGACACCAGGGGGCGCAAAAGGACCACGGATGAACTGTGACAGCATGGGGACCTATAGAAGCAAGGAACCATTATGACACCATGAAGGCCAAGAATCAAATGGTTCATTGTAAAACCAAGTGGCCTAAAATGGCATGGAATGCATTGTGACACCACAGAGGTTAAGAGAAGCAAGGAACCATTGTTACCCAATGGAGGCTAACAATCTAATGGTCCCTTGTGACACCAATGGGCCTAAAAGGGCCAGGGATGAATTGTGAAAGCATGGGGCCCAATTAAAACCTGGTACAATTATGCCACCATGGAGGCCAAAAATCAAATGATTCATTGTGTCATCAAGTGGCCTAAAAGGGCATGGGATGCATTGTGACACCACAGGGGTTAAGAGAAGCAAGGAACCATTGTGACCCAATGCAGGCTAACAATATAATGATCCCTTGTGACACCAGGGGGCCTAAAATGGCCAGGGATGGATTGTTACAGCACGGGGACCTTTAGAAGCAAGAATCTATTATGTCACCATGGAGGCCAAGAATCAAATGATTCATTGTGACATCAAGTGGCCTAAAAGGGCTTGGAATGCATTGTGACACCACAGAGGTTAAGAGAAGCAAGGATCCATTGTGACCCAATGCAGGCTAACAATCTAATGATCCATTGTGACACCAGGGGTTGCAGTAGGGCCAGGGATGAATTGTGAAAGCATGGGGCACAATAAAAACATGGAAATATTATGACACAATAGAGGCCAAGACTCAAATGATTCATTGTAACACCAAGTGGCCTAAAATGGCATGGAATGCATTGTGACACCACAGAGGTTAAGAGAAGCAAGGAACCATTGTTACCCAATGGAGGCTAACAATCTAATGGTCCCTTGTGACACCAATGGGCCTAAAAGGGCCAGGGATGAATTGTGAAAGCATGGGGCACAATTAAAACCTGGTACAATTATGCCACCATGGAGGCCAAAAATCAAATGATTCATTGTGACATCAAGTGGCCTAAAAGGGCATGGGATGCATTGTGACACCACAGGGGTTAAGAGAAGCAAGGAACCATTGTGACCCAATGCAGGCTAACAATCTAATGATCCCTTGTGACACCAGGGGGCCTAAAATGGCCAGGGATGGATTGTTACAGCACGGGGACCAATAGAAGCAAGAATCTATTATGTCACCATGGAGGCCAAGAATCAAATGATTCATTGTGACATCAAGTGGCCTAAAAGGGCATGGGATGCATTGTGACACCTCAGGGGTTAAGAGAAGCAAGGAACCATTGTGACCCAAGGCAGGCTAACAATCTTAGAATCCCTTTTGACACCAGGGGGCGCAAAAGGACAACGGATGAACTGTGACAGCATGGGGACCTATAGAATCAAGGAACCATTATGACACCATGAAGGCCAAGAATCAAATGGTTCATTGTAAGACCAAGTGGCCTAAAAGGGCTTGGAATGCATTGTGACACCACAGAAGTTAAGAGAAGCAAGGAACCATTGTGACCCAATGCAGGCTAACAATCTAATGATCCCTTGTGACACCAGGGGTTGCAAAAGGGCCAGGGATGAATTGTGAAAGCATGGGGCACAATAAAAACATGGAAATATTATGACACAATAGAGGCCAAGACTCAAATGATTCATTGTAACACCAAGTGGACTAAAAGGGCATGGGATGCATTGTGACACCACAGGGGCTAAGAGAAGCAAGGAACCATTGTGACCCAATGCAGGCTAACAGTCTAATGATCCCTTGTGACACCAGGGGGCCTAAAATGGCCAGGGATGGATTGTTACAGCACGGGGAGCAATAGAAGCAAGGATCTATTATGTCACCATGGAGGCCAATAATCAAATGATTCATTGTGACATCAAGTGGCCTAAAAGGGCATGGGATGCATTGTGACACCACAGGGGTTAAGAGAAGCAAGGATCCATTGTGACCCAATGGAGGCTAATAATCCCAGGATCCCATTTGACACCAGGGGGCGTAAAAGGGCCAGGGATGAATTGTGACAGCATGGGGCCCAATAGAAAGAAGGAACCATTATGACACCATGGAGGCCAAGAATCAAATGATTCATGGTGACATCAAGTGGCCTAAAATGGCATGGAATGCATTGTGACACCACAGAGGTTAAGAGAAGCAAGGAACCATTGTTACCCAATGGAGGCTAACAATCTAATGGTCCCTTGTGACACCAATGGGCCTAAAAGGGCCAGGGATGAATTGTGAAATCATGAGGCCCAATTAAAACCTGGTACAATTATGCCACCATGGAGGCCAAAAATCAAATGAATCATTGTGTCATCAAGTGGCCTAAAAGGGCATGGGATGCATTGTGACACCACAGGGGTTAAGAGAAGCAAGGAACCATTGTGACCCAAGGCAGGCTAACAATCTTAGAATCCCTTTTGACACCAGGGGGCGCAAAAGGACCACGGATGAACTGTGACAGCATGGGGACCTATAGAAGCAAGGAACCATTATGACACCATGAGGGCCAAGAATCAAATGGTTCATTGTAAGACCAAGTGGCCTAAAAGGGCTTGGAATGCATTGTGACACCACAGAGGTTAAGAGAAGCAAGGAACCATTGTGACCCAATGCAGGCTAACAATCTAATGATCCATTTTGACACCAGGGGTTGCAATAGGGCCAGGGATGAATTGTGAAAGCATGGGGCACAATAAAAACATGGAAATATTATGACACAATAGAGGCCAAGACTCAAATGATTAATTGTAACACCAAGTGGCCTAAAAGGGCATGGGATGCATTGTGACACCACAGGGCCTAAGAGAATCAAGGAACCATTGTGACCCAATGCAGGCTAACAATCTAATGATCCCTTGTGACACCAGGGGGCCTAAAATGGCCAGGGATGGATTGTTACAGCACGGGGACCTTTAGAAGCAAGAATCTATTATGTCACCATGGAGGCCAAGAATCAAATGATTCATTGTGACATCAAGTGGCCTAAAAGGGCATGGGATGCATTGTGACACCACAGAGGTTAAGAGAAGCAAGGATCCATTGTGACCCAATGGAGGCTAACAATATAATGATCCATTGTGACACCAGGGGTTGCAATAGGGCCAGGGATGAATTGTGAAAGCATGGGGCACAATAAAAACATGGAAATATTATGACACAATAGAGGCCAAGACTCAAATGATTCATTGTAACACCAAGTGGCCTAAAAGGGCACGGGATGCATTGTGACACCACAGGGGCTAAGAGAAGCAAGGAACCATTGTGACCCAATGCAGGCTAACAATCTAATGATCCCTTGTGACACCAGGGGGCCTAAAATGGCCAGGGATGGATTGTTACAGCACGTGGACCAATAGAAGCAAGAATCTATTATGTCACCATGGAGGCCAAGAATCACATGATTCATTGTGACATCAAGTGGCCTAAAAGGGCATGGGATGCATTGTGACACCACAGAGGTTAAGAGAAGCAAGGAACCATTGTTACCCAATGGAGGCTAATAATCTAATGGTCCCTTGTGACACCAATGGGCCTAAAAGGGCCAGGGATGAATTGTGAAAGCATGGGGCCCAATTAAAACCTGGTACAATTGTGCCACCATGGAGGCCAAAAATCAAATGATTCATTGGGACATCAAGTGGCCTAAAAGGGCATGGGATGCATTGTGACACCTCAGGGGTTAAGAGAAGCAAGGATCCATTGTGACCCAAGGCAGGCTAACAATCTTAGAATCCCTTTTGACACCAGGGGGCGCAAAAGGACAACGGACGAACTGTGACAGCATGGGGACCTATAGAATCAAGGAACCATTATGACACCATGAAGGCCAAGAATCAAATGGTTCATTGTAAGACCAAGTGGCCTAAAAGGGCTTGGAATGCATTGTGACACCACAGAAGTTAAGAGAAGCAAGGAACCATTGTGACCCAATGCAGGCTAACAATCTAATGATCCCTTGTGACACCAGGGGTTGCAAAAGGGCCAGGGATGAATTGTGAAAGCATGGGGCACAATAAAAACATGGAAATATTATGACACAATAGAGGCCAAGACTCAAATGATTCATTGTAACACCAAGTGGACTAAAAGGGCATGGGATGCATTGTGACACCACAGGGGCTAAGAGAAGCAAGGAACCATTGTGACCCAATGCAGGCTAACAGTCTAATGATCCCTTGTGACACCAGGGGGCCTAAAATGGCCAGGGATGGATTGTTACAGCACGGGGAGCAATAGAAGCAAGGATCTATTATGTCACCATGGAGGCCAAGAATCAAATGATTCATTGTGACATCAAGTGGCCTAAAAGGGCATGGGATGCATTGTGACACCACAGAGGTTAAGAGAAGCAAGGATCCATTGTGACCCAATGGAGGCTAATAATCCCAGGATCCCATTTGACACCAGGGGGCGTAAAAGGGCCAGGGATGAATTGTGACAACATGGGGCCCAATAGAAAGAAGGAACCATTATGACACCATGGAGGCCAAGAATCAAATGATTCATGGTGACATCAAGTGGCCTAAAATGGCATGGAATGCATTGTGACACCACAGAGGTTAAGAGAAGCAAGGATCCATTGTGACCCAAGGCAGGCTAACAATCTAATGGCCCCTTGTGACACCAATGGGCCTAAAAGGGCCAGGGATGAATTGTGAAATCATGGGGCCCAATTAAAACCTGGTACAATTATGCCGCCATGGAGGCCAAAAATCAAATGATTCATTGTGTCATCAAGTGGCCTAAAAGGGCATGGGATGCATTGTGACACCACAGGGGTTAAGAGAAGCAAGGAACCATTGTGACCCAATGCAGGCTAACAATCTAATGATCCCTTGTGACACCAGGGGGCCTAAAATGGCCTGAGATGGATTGTTACAGCACGGGGACCAATAGAAGCAAGGATCTATTATGTCACCATGGTGGCCAAGAATCAAATGATTCATTGTGACATCAAGTGGCCTAAAATGGCATGGGATGCATTGTGACACCACAGGGGTTAAGAGAAGCAAGGATCCATTGTGACCCAATGGAGGCTAACAATCTAATGATCCATTGTGACACCAGGGGTTGCAATAGGGCCAGGGATGAATTGTGAAAGCATGGGGCACAATAAAAACATGGAAATATTATGACACAATAGAGGCCAAGACTCAAATGATTCATTGTAACACCAAGTGGCCTAAAAGGGCATGGGATGCATTGTGACACCACAGGGGCTAAGAGAAGCAAGGAACCATTGTGACCCAATGCAGGCTAACAATCTAATGATCCCTTGTGACACCAGGGGGCCTAAAATGGCCAGGGATGGATTGTTACAGCACGGGGACCTTTAGAATGAAGAATCTATTATGTCACCATGGAGGCCAAGAATCAAATGATTCATTGTGACATCAAGTGGCCTAAAAGGGCATGGGATGCATTGTGACACCACAGGGGTTAAGAGAAGCAAGGATCCATTGTGACCCAATGCAGGCTAACAATCTAATGATCCATTGTGACACCAGGGGTTGCAATAGGGCCAGGGATGAATTGTGAAAGCATGGGGCACAATAAAATCATGGAAATATTATGACACAATAGAGGCCAAGACTCAAATGATTCATTGTAACACCAAGTGGCCTAAAAGGGCATGGGATGCATTGTGACACCACAGGGGCTAAGAGAAGCAAGGAACCATTGTGACCCAATGCAGGCTAACAATCTAATGATCCCTTGTGACACCAGGGGGCCTAAAATGGCCTGAGATGGATTGTTACAGCACGGGGACCAATAGAAGCAAGGATCTATTATGTCACCATGGTGGCCAAGAATCAAATGATTCATTGTGACATCAAGTGGCCTAAAATGGCATGGGATGCATTGTGACACCACAGGGGTTAAGAGAAGCAAGGATCCATTGTGACCCAATGGAGGCTAACAATCTAATGATCCATTGTGACACCAGGGGTTGCAATAGGGCCAGGGATGAATTGTGAAAGCATGGGGCACAATAAAAACATGGAAATATTATGACACAATAGAGGCCAAGACTCAAATGATTCATTGTAACACCAAGTGGCCTAAAAGGGCATGGGATGCATTGTGAAACCACAGGGGCTAAGAGAAGCAAGGAACCATTGTGACCCAATGCAGGCTAACAATCTAATGATCCCTTGTGACACCAGGGGGCCTAAAATGGCCAGGGATGGATTGTTACAGCACGGGGACCAATAGAAGCAAGGATCTATTATGTCACCATGGAGGCCAAGAATCAAATGATTCATTGTGACATCAAGTGGCCTAAAAGGGCATGGGATGCATTGTGACACCACAGGGGTTAAGAGAAGCAAGGATCCATTGTGACCCAATGCAGGCTAACAATCTAATGATCCATTGTGACACCAGGGGTTGCAATAGGACCAGGGATGAATTGTGAAAGCATGGGGACCTATAGAAGCAAGGAACCATTATGACACCATGAGGGCCAAGAATCAAATGATTCATTGTAAGACCAAGTTCCCTAAAAGGGCTTGGAATGCATTGTGACACCACAGAGGTTCAGAGAAGCAAGGATCCATTGTGACCCAATGCAGGCTAACAATCTAATGATCCCTTGTGACACCAGGGGGCCTAAAATGGCCAGGGATGGATTGTTACAGCACGGGGACCAATAGAAGCAAGAATCTATTTTGTCACCATGGGGGCCAAGAATCAAATGATTCATTGTGACATCAAGTGGCCTAAAAGGGCATGGGATGCATTGTGACACCACAGGGGTTAAGAGAAGCAAGGATCCATTGTGACCCAATGCAGGCTAACAATCTAATGATCCATTGTGACACCAGGGGTTGCAATAGGGCCAGGGATGAATTGTGAAAGCATGGGGCACAATAAAAACATGGAAATATTATGACACAATAGAGGCCAAGACTCAAATGATTCATTGTAACACCAAGTGGCCTAAAAGGGCATGGGATGCATTGTGACACCACAGGGGCTAAGAGAAGCAAGGAACCATTGTGACCCAATGCAGGCTAACAATCTAATGATCCCTTGTGACACCAGGGGGCCTAAAATGGCCAGGGATGGATTGTTACAGCACGGGGACCAATAGAAGCAAGAATCTATTATGTCACCATGGAGGCCAAGAATCAAATGATTCATTGTGACATCAAGTGGCCTAAAAGGGCATGGGATGCATTGTGACACCACAGGGGTTAAGAGAAGCAAGGAACCATTGTGACCCAAGGCAGGCTAACAATCTTAGAATCCCTTTTGACACCAGGGGGCGCAAAAGGACCACGGATGAACTGTGACAGCATGGGGACCTATAGAAGCAAGGAACCATTATGACACCATGAAGGCCAAGAATCAAATGGTTCATTGTAAAACCAAGTGGCCTAAAATGGCATGGAATGCATTGTGACACCACAGAGGTTAAGAGAAGCAAGGAACCATTGTTACCCAATGGAGGCTAACAATCTAATGGTCCCTTGTGACACCAATGGGCCTAAAAGGGCCAGGGATGAATTGTGAAAGCATGGGGCCCAATTAAAACCTGGTACAATTATGCCACCATGGAGGCCAAAAATCAAATGATTCATTGTGACATCAAGTGGCCTAAAAGGGCATGGGATGCATTGTGACACCACAGGGGTTAAGAGAAGCAAGGAACCATTGTGACCCAATGCAGGCTAACAATCTAATGATCCCTTGTGACACCAGGGGGCCTAAAATGGCCAGGGATGGATTGTTACAGCACGGGGACCTTTAGAAGCAAGAATCTATTATGCCACCATGGAGGCCAAGAATCAAATGATTCATTGTGACATCAAGTGGCCTAAAAGGGCTTGGAATGCATTGTGACACCACAGAGGTTAAGAGAAGCAAGGATCCATTGTGACCCAATGCAGGCTAACAATCTAATGATCCATTGTGACACCAGGGGTTGCAGTAGGGCCAGGGATGAATTGTGAAAGCATGGGGCACAATAAAAACATGGAAATATTATGACACAATAGAGGCCAAGACTCAAATGATTCATTGTAACACCAAGTGGCCTAAAATGGCATGGAATGCATTGTGACACCACAGAGGTTAAGAGAAGCAAGGAACCATTGTTACCCAATGGAGGCTAACAATCTAATGGTCCCTTGTGACACCAATGGGCCTAAAAGGGCCAGGGATGAATTGTGAAAGCATGGGGCACAATTAAAACCTGGTACAATTATGCCACCATGGAGGCCAAAAATCAAATGATTCATTGTGACATCAAGTGGCCTAAAAGGGCATGGGATGCATTGTGACACCACAGGGGTTAAGAGAAGCAAGGAACCATTGTGACCCAATGCAGGCTAACAATCTAATGATCCCTTGTGACACCAGGGGGCCTAAAATGGCCAGGGATGGATTGTTACAGCACGGGGACCTTTAGAAGCAAGAATCTATTATGTCACCATGGAGGCCAAGAATCAAATGATTCATTGTGACATCAAGTGGCCTAAAAGGGCTTGGAATGCATTGTGACACCACAGAGGTTAAGAGAAGCAAGGATCCATTGTGACCCAATGCAGGCTAACAATCTAATGATCCATTGTGACACCAGGGGTTGCAGTAGGGCCAGGGATGAATTGTGAAAGCATGGGGCACAATAAAAACATGGAAATATTATGACACAATAGAGGCCAAGACTCAAATGATTCATTGTAACACCAAGTGGCCTAAAATGGCATGGGATGCATTGTGACACCACAGGGGCTAAGAGAAGCAAGGAACCATTGTGACCCAATGCAGGCTAACAATCTAATGATCCCTTGTGACACCAGGGGGCCTAAAATGGCCAGGGATGGATTGTTACAGCACGGGGACCAATAGAAGCAAGAATCTATTATGTCACCATGGAGGCCAAGAATCAAATGATTCATTGTGACATCAAGTGGCCTAAAAGGGCATGGGATGCATTGTGACACCACAGGGGTTAAGAGAAGCAAGGATCCATTGTGACCCAATGCAGGCTAACATTCTAATGATCCATTGTGACACCAGGGGTTGCAATAGGGCCAGGGATGAATTGTGAAAGCATGGGGCACAATAAAAACATGGAAATATTATGACACAATAGAGGCCAAGACTCAAATGATTCATTGTAACACCAAGTGGCCTAAAAGGGCATGGGATGCATTGTGACACCACAGGGGCTAAGAGAAGCAAGGAACCATTGTGACCCAATGCAGGCTAACAATCTAATGATCCCTTGTGACACCAGGGGGCCTAAAATGGCCAGGGATGGATTGTTACAGCACGGGGACCAATAGAAGCAAGAATCTATTATGTCACCATGGAGGCCAAGAATCAAATGATTCATTGTGACATCAAGTGGCCTAAAAGGGCATGGGATGCATTGTGACACCACAGGGGTTAAGAGAAGCAAGGAACCATTGTGACCCAAGGCAGGCTAACAATCTTAGAATCCCTTTTGACACCAGGGGGCGCAAAAGGACCACGGATGAACTGTGACAGCATGGGGCCCAATAGAAACAAGGAACCATTATGACACCATGGAGGCCAAGAATCAAATGATTCATGGTGACATCAAGTGGCCTAAAATAGCATGGAATGCATTGTGACACCACAGAGGTTAAGAGAAGCAAGGAACCATTGTTACCCAATGCAGGCTAACAATCTAATGGTCCCTTGTGACACCAATGGGCCTAAAAGGGCCAGGGATGAATTGTGAAAGCATGGGGCCCAATTAAAACCTGGTACAATTATGCCACCATGGAGGACAAAAATCAAATGATTCATTGTGACATCAAGTGGCCTAAAATGGCATGGAATGCATTGTGACACCACAGAGGTTAAGAGAAGCAAGGAACCATTGTGACCCAAGTCAGGCTAACAATCTTAGAATCCCTTTTGACACCAGGGGGCGCAAAAGGACCACGGATGAACTGTGACAGCATGGGGACCTATAGAAGAAAGGAACCATTGTGACACCATGAAGGCCAAGAATCAAATGGTTCATTGTAAGACCAAGTGGCCTAAAAGGGCTTGGAATGCATTGTGACACCACAGAGGTTAAGAGAAGCAAGGAACCATTGTGACCCAATGCAGGCTAACAATCTAATGATCCATTTTGACACCAGGGGTTGCAATAGGGCCAGGGATGAATTGTGAAAGCATGGGGCACAATAAAAACATGGAAATATTATGACACAATAGAGGCCAAGACTCAAATGATTAATTGTAACACCAAGTGGCCTAAAAGGGCATGGGATGCATTGTGACACCACAGGGCCTAAGAGAATCAAGGAACCATTGTGACCCAATGCAGGCTAACAATCTAATGATCCCTTGTGACACCAGGGGGCCTAAAATGGCCAGGGATGGATTGTTACAGCACGGGGACCTTTAGAAGCAAGAATCTATTATGTCACCATGGAGGCCAAGAATCAAATGATTCATTGTGACATCAAGTGGCCTAAAAGGGCATGGGATGCATTGTGACACCACAGAGGTTAAGAGAAGCAAGGATCCATTGTGACCCAATGCAGGCTAACAATCTAATGATCCCTTGTGACACCAGGGGTTGCAAAAGGGCCAGGGATGAATTGTGAAAGCATGGGGCACAATAAAAACATGGAAATATTATGACACAATAGAGGCCAAGACTCAAATGATTAATTGTAACACCAAGTGGCCTAAAAGGGCATGGGATGCATTGTGACACCACAGGGCCTAAGAGAATCAAGGAACCATTGTGACCCAATGCAGGCTAACAATCTAATGATCCCTTGTGACACCAGGGGGCCTAAAATGGCCAGGGATGGATTGTTACAGCACGGGGACCTTTAGAAGCAAGAATCTATTATGTCACCATGGAGGCCAAGAATCAAATGATTCATTGTGACATCAAGTGCCCTAAAAGGGCATGGGATGCATTGTGACACCACAGAGGTTAAGAGAAGCAAGGATCCATTGTGACCCAATGGAGGCTAACAATATAATGATCCATTGTGACACCAGGGGTTGCAATAGGGCCAGGGATGAATTGTGAAAGCATGGGGCACAATAAAAACATGGAAATATTATGACACAATAGAGGCCAAGACTCAAATGATTCATTGTAACACCAAGTGGCCTAAAAGGGCACGGGATGCATTGTGACACCACAGGGGCTAAGAGAAGCAAGGAACCATTGTGACCCAATGCAGGCTAACAATCTAATGATCCCTTGTGACACCAGGGGGCCTAAAATGGCCAGGGATGGATTGTTACAGCACGTGGACCAATAGAAGCAAGAATCTATTATGTCACCATGGAGGCCAAGAATCACATGATTCATTGTGACATCAAGTGGCCTAAAAGGGCATGGGATGCATTGTGACACCACAGAGGTTAAGAGAAGCAAGGAACCATTGTTACCCAATGGAGGCTAATAATCTAATGGTCCCTTGTGACACCAATGGGCCTAAAAGGGCCAGGGATGAATTGTGAAAGCATGGGGCCCAATTAAAACCTGGTACAATTATGCCACCATGGAGGCCAAAAATCAAATGATTCATTGGGACATCAAGTGGCCTAAAAGGGCATGGGATGCATTGTGACACCTCAGGGGTTAAGAGAAGCAAGGATCCATTGTGACCCAAGGCAGGCTAACAATCTTAGAATCCCTTTTGACACCAGGGGGCGCAAAAGGACAACGGACGAACTGTGACAGCATGGGGACCTATAGAAGCAAGGAACTATTATGACACCATGGAGGCCAAGAATCAAATGATTCATTGTGACATCAAGTGGCCTAAAATGGCATGGGATGCATTGTGAAACCACAGGGGTTAAGAGAAGCAAGGATCCATTGTGACCCAATGGAGGCTAACAATCTAATGATCCATTGTGACACCAGGGGTTGCAATAGGGCCAGGGATGAATTGTGAAAGCATGGGGCACAATAAAAACATGGAAATATTATGACACAATAGAGGCCAAGACTCAAATGATTCATTGTAACACCAAGTGGCCTAAAAGGGCATGGGATGCATTGTGAAACCACAGGGGCTAAGAGAAGCAAGGAACCATTGTGACCCAATGCAGGCTAACAATCTAATGATCCCTTGTGACACCAGGGGGCCTAAAATGGCCAGGGATGGATTGTTACAGCACGGGGACCAATAGAAGCAAGGATCTATTATGTCACCATGGAGGCCAAGAATCAAATGATTCATTGTGACATCAAGTGGCCTAAAAGGGCATGGGATGCATTGTGACACCACAGGGGTTAAGAGAAGCAAGGATCCATTGTGACCCAATGCAGGCTAACAATCTAATGATCCATTGTGACACCAGGGGTTGCAATAGGGCCAGGGATGAATTGTGAAAGCATGGGGACCTATAGAAGCAAGGAACCATTATGACACCATGAGGGCCAAGAATCAAATGATTCATTGTAAGACCAAGTTCCCTAAAAGGGCGTGGAATGCATTGTGACACCACAGAGGTTCAGAGAAGCAAGGATCCATTGTGACCCAATGGAGGCTAACAATCTAATGATCCATTGTGACACCAGGGGTTGCAATAGGGCCAGGGATGAATTGTGAAAGCATGGGGCACAATAAAAACATGGAAATATTATGACACAATAGAGGCCAAGACTCAAATGATTCATTGTAACACCAAGTGGCCTAAAAGGGCATGGGATGCATTGTGAAACCACAGGGGCTAAGAGAAGCAAGGAACCATTGTGACCCAATGCAGGCTAACAATCTAATGATCCCTTGTGACACCAGGGGGCCTAAAATGGCCAGGGATGGATTGTTACAGCACGGGGACCAATAGAAGCAAGAATCTATTATGTCACCATGGAGGCCAAGAATCAAATGATTCATTGTGACATCAAGTGGCCTAAAAGGGCATGGGATGCATTGTGACACCACAGGGGTTAAGAGAAGCAAGGAACCATTGTGACCCAAGGCAGGCTAACAATCTTAGAATCCCTTTTGACACCAGGGGGCGCAAAAGGACCACGGATGAACTGTGACAGCATGGGGACCTATAGAAGCAAGGAACTATTATGACACCATGGAGGCCAAGAATCAAATGATTCATTGTGACATCAAGTGGCCTAAAATGGCATGGAATGCATTGTGACACCACAGAGGTTAAGAGAAGCAAGGAACCATTGTTACCCAATGGAGGCTAACAATCTAATGGTCCCTTGTGACACCAATGGGCCTAAAAGGGCCAGGGATGGATTGTTACAGCACGGGGACCAATAGAAGCAAGAATCTATTATGTCACCATGGAGGCCAAGAATCAAATGATTCATTGTGACATCAAGTGGCCTAAAAGGGCATGGAATGCATTGTGACACCACAGAGGTTAAGAGAAGCAAGGAACCATTGTGACCCAAGTCAGGCTAACAATCTTAGAATCCCTTTTGACACCAGGGGGCGCAAAAGGACCACGGATGAACTGTGACAGCATGGGGACCTATAGAAGAAAGGAACCATTGTGACACCATGAAGGCCAAGAATCAAATGGTTCATTGTAAGACCAAGTGGCCTAAAAGGGCTTGGAATGCATTGTGACACCACAGAGGTTAAGAGAAGCAAGGAACCATTGTGACCCAATGCAGGCTAACAATCTAATGATCCATTTTGACACCAGGGGTTGCAATAGGGCCAGGGATGAATTGTGAAAGCATGGGGCACAATAAAAACATGGAAATATTATGACACAATAGAGGCCAAGACTCAAATGATTAATTGTAACACCAAGTGGCCTAAAAGGGCATGGGATGCATTGTGACACCACAGGGCCTAAGAGAATCAAGGAACCATTGTGACCCAATGCAGGCTAACAATCTAATGATCCCTTGTGACACCAGGGGGCCTAAAATGGCCAGGGATGGATTGTTACAGCACGGGGACCTTTAGAAGCAAGAATCTATTATGTCACCATGGAGGCCAAGAATCAAATGATTCATTGTGACATCAAGTGGCCTAAAAGGGCATGGGATGCATTGTGACACCACAGAGGTTAAGAGAAGCAAGGATCCATTGTGACCCAATGCAGGCTAACAATCTAATGATCCCTTGTGACACCAGGGGTTGCAAAAGGGCCAGGGATGAATTGTGAAAGCATGGGGCACAATAAAAACATGGAAATATTATGACACAATAGAGGCCAAGACTCGAATGATTCATTGTAACACCAAGTGGCCTAAAAGGGCATGGGATGCATTGTGACACCACAGGGCCTAAGTGAATCAAGGAACCATTGTGACCCAATGCAGGCTAACAATCTAATGATCCCTTGTGACACCAGGGGGCCTAAAATGGCCAGGGATGGATTGTTACAGCACGGGGACCTTTAGAAGCAAGAATCTATTATGTCACCATGGAGGCCAAGAATCAAATGATTCATTGTGACATCAAGTGGCCTAAAAGGGCATGGGATGCATTGTGACACCACAGAGGTTAAGAGAAGCAAGGATCCATTGTGACCCAATGGAGGCTAACAATATAATGATCCATTGTGACACCAGGGGTTGCAATAGGGCCAGGGATGAATTGTGAAAGCATGGGGCACAATAAAAACATGGAAATATTATGACACAATAGAGGCCAAGACTCAAATGATTCATTGTAACACCAAGTGGCCTAAAAGGGCACGGGATGCATTGTGACACCACAGGGGCTAAGAGAAGCAAGGAACCATTGTGACCCAATGCAGGCTAACAATCTAATGATCCCTTGTGACACCAGGGGGCCTAAAATGGCCAGGGATGGATTGTTACAGCACGTGGACCAATAGAAGCAAGAATCTATTATGTCACCATGGAGGCCAAGAATCACATGATTCATTGTGACATCAAGTGGCCTAAAAGGGCATGGGATGCATTGTGACACCACAGAGGTTAAGAGAAGCAAGGAACCATTGTTACCCAATGGAGGCTAATAATCTAATGGTCCCTTGTGACACCAATGGGCCTAAAAGGGCCAGGGATGAATTGTGAAAGCATGGGGCCCAATTAAAACCTGGTACAATTATGCCACCATGGAGGCCAAAAATCAAATGATTCATTGGGACATCAAGTGGCCTAAAAGGGCATGGGATGCATTGTGACACCTCAGGGGTTAAGAGAAGCAAGGATCCATTGTGACCCAAGGCAGGCTAACAATCTTAGAATCCCTTTTGACACCAGGGGGCGCAAAAGGACAACGGACGAACTGTGACAGCATCGGGACCTATAGAAGCAAGGAACTATTATGACACCATGGAGGCCAAGAATCAAATGATTCATTGTGACATCAAGTGGCCTAAAATGGCATGGGATGCATTGTGACACCACAGGGGTTAAGAGAAGCAAGGATCCATTGTGACCCAATGGAGGCTAACAATCTAATGATCCATTGTGACACCAGGGGTTGCAATAGGGCCAGGGATGAATTGTGAAAGCATGGGGCACAATAAAAACATGGAAATATTATGACACAATAGAGGCCAAGACTCAAATGATTCATTGTAACACCAAGTGGCCTAAAAGGGCATGGGATGCATTGTGAAACCACAGGGGCTAAGAGAAGCACGGAACCATTGTGACCCAATGCAGGCTAACAATCTAATGATCCCTTGTGACACCAGGGGGCCTAAAATGGCCAGGGATGGATTGTTACAGCACGGGGACCAATAGAAGCAAGGATCTATTATGTCACCATGGAGGCCAAGAATCAAATGATTCATTGTGACATCAAGTGGCCTAAAAGGGCATGGGATGCATTGTGACACCACAGAGGTTAAGAGAAGCAAGGATCCATTGTGACCCAATGCAGGCTAACAATCTAATGATCCATTGTGACACCAGGGGTTGCAATAGGGCCAGGGATGAATTGTGAAAGCATGGGGACCTATAGAAGCAAGGAACCATTATGACACCATGAGGGCCAAGAATCAAATGATTCATTGTAAGACCAAGTTCCCTAAAAGGGCTTGGAATGCATTGTGACACCACAGAGGTTCAGAGAAGCAAGGATCCATTGTGACCCAATGCAGGCTAACAATCTAATGATCCCTTGTGACGCCAGGGGGCCTAAAATGGCCAGGGATGGATTGTTACAGCACGGGGACCAATAGAAGCAAGAATCTATTATGTCACCATGGAGGCCAAGAATCAAATGATTCATTGTGACATCAAGTGGCCTAAAAGGGCATGGGATGCATTGTGACACCACAGGGGTTAAGAGAAGCAAGGAACCATTGTGACCCAAGGCAGGCTAACAATCTTAGAATCCCTTTTGACACCAGGGGGCGCAAAAGGACCACGGATGAACTGTGACAGCATGGGGACCTATAGAAGCAAGGAACTATTATGACACCATGGAGGCCAAGAATCAAATGATTCATTGTGACATCAAGTGGCCTAAAAGGGCATGGGATGCATTGTGACACCACAGGGGTTAAGAGAAGCAAGGAACCATTGTGACCCAATGCAGGCTAACAATCTAATGATCCCTTGTGACACCAGGGGGCCTAAAATGGCCAGGGATGGATTGTTACAGCACGGGGACCAATAGAAGCAAGAATCTATTATGTCACCATGGGGGCCAAGAATCAAATGATTCATTGTGACATCAAGTGGCCTAAAAGGGCATGGGATGCATTGTGACACCACAGGGGTTAAGAGAAGCAAGGATCCATTGTGACCCAAGGCAGGCTAACAATCTAATGATCCATTGTGACACCAGGGGTTGCAATAGGGCCAGGGATGAATTGTGAAAGCATGGGGCACAATAAAAACATGGAAATATTATGACACAATAGAGGCCAAGACTCAAATGATTCATTGTAACACCAAGTGGCCTAAAAGGGCATGGGATGCATTGTGACACCACAGGGGCTAAGAGAAGCAAGGAACCATTGTGACCCAATGCAGGCTAACAATCTAATGATCCCTTGTGACACCAGGGGGCCTAAAATGGCCAGGGATGGATTGTTACAGCACGGGGACCAATAGAAGCAAGAATCTATTATGTCACCATGGAGGCCAAGAATCAAATGATTCATTGTGACATCAAGTGGCCTAAAAGGGCATGGGATGCATTGTGACACCACAGGGGTTAAGAGAAGCAAGGAACCATTGTGACCCAAGGCAGGCTAACAATCTTAGAATCCCTTGTGACACCAGGGGGCGCAAAAGGACCACGGATGAACTGTGACAGCATGGGGACCTATAGAAGCAAGGAACCATTATGACACCATGAGGGCCAAGAATCAAATGATTCATTGTAAGACCAAGTTCCCTAAAAGGGCTTGGAATGCATTGTGACACCACAGACGTTCAGAGAAGCAAGGATCCATTGTGACCCAATGCAGGCTAACAATCTAATGATCCCTTGTGACACCAGGGGGCCTAAAATGGCCAGGGATGGATTGTTACAGCACGGGGACCAATAGAAGCAAGAATCTATTATGTCACCATGGAGGCCAAGAATCAAATGATTCATTGTGACATCAAGTGGCCTAAAAGGGCATGGGATGCTTTGTGACACCACAGGGGTTAAGAGAAGCAAGGAACCATTGTGACCCAAGGCAGGCTAACAATCTTAGAATCCCTTTTGACACCAGGGGGCGCAAAAGGACCACGGATGAACTGTGACAGCATGGGGACCTATAGAAGCAAGGAACCATTATGACACCATGAAGGCCAAGAATCAAATGGTTCATTGTAAAACCAAGTGGCCTAAAATGGCATGGAATGCATTGTGACACCACAGAGGTTAAGAGAAGCAAGGAACCATTGTTACCCAATGGAGGCTAACAATCTAATGGTCCCTTGTGACACCAATGGGCCTAAAAGGGCCAGGGATGAATTGTGAAAGCATGGGGCCCAATTAAAACCTGGTACAATTATGCCACCATGGAGGCCAAAAATCAAATGATTCATTGTGTCATCAAGTGGCCTAAAAGGGCATGGGATGCATTGTGACACCACAGGGGTTAAGAGAAGCAAGGAACCATTGTGACCCAATGCAGGCTAACAATCTAATGATCCCTTGTGACACCAGGGGGCCTAAAATGGCCAGGGATGGATTGTTACAGCACGGGGACCTTTAGAAGCAAGAATCTATTATGTCACCATGGAGGCCAAGAATCAAATGATTCATTGTGACATCAAGTGGCCTAAAAGGGCTTGGAATGCATTGTG
The DNA here is from genome assembly GCF_963662255.1 of Cinclus cinclus. NCBI lineage: Eukaryota > Metazoa > Chordata > Aves > Passeriformes > Cinclidae > Cinclus > Cinclus cinclus. The sequence goes on from NC_085072.1 coordinate 7,736,997, forward strand.
ACACCACAGAGGTTAAGAGAAGCAAGGATCCATTGTGACCCAATGCAGGCTAACAATCTAATGATCCATTGTGACACCAGGGGTTGCAGTAGGGCCAGGGATGAATTGTGAAAGCATGGGGCACAATAAAAACATGGAAATATTATGACACAATAGAGGCCAAGACTCAAATGATTCATTGTAACACCAAGTGGCCTAAAATGGCATGGAATGCATTGTGACACCACAGAGGTTAAGAGAAGCAAGGAACCATTGTTACCCAATGGAGGCTAACAATCTAATGGTCCCTTGTGACACCAATGGGCCTAAAAGGGCCAGGGATGAATTGTGAAAGCATGGGGCACAATTAAAACCTGGTACAATTATGCCACCATGGAGGCCAAAAATCAAATGATTCATTGTGACATCAAGTGGCCTAAAAGGGCATGGGATGCATTGTGACACCACAGGGGTTAAGAGAAGCAAGGAACCATTGTGACCCAATGCAGGCTAACAATCTAATGATCCCTTGTGACACCAGGGGGCCTAAAATGGCCAGGGATGGATTGTTACAGCACGGGGACCAATAGAAGCAAGAATCTATTATGTCACCATGGAGGCCAAGAATCAAATGATTCATTGTGACATCAAGTGGCCTAAAAGGGCATGGGATGCATTGTGACACCTCAGGGGTTAAGAGAAGCAAGGAACCATTGTGACCCAAGGCAGGCTAACAATCTTAGAATCCCTTTTGACACCAGGGGGTGCAAAAGGACAACGGATGAACTGTGACAGCATGGGGACCTATAGAATCAAGGAACCATTATGACACCATGAAGGCCAAGAATCAAATGGTTCATTGTAAGACCAAGTGGCCTAAAAGGGCTTGGAATGCATTGTGACACCACAGAAGTTAAGAGAAGCAAGGAACCATTGTGACCCAATGCAGGCTAACAATCTAATGATCCCTTGTGACACCAGGGGTTGCAAAAGGGCCAGGGATGAATTGTGAAAGCATGGGGCACAATAAAAACATGGAAATATTATGACACAATAGAGGCCAAGACTCAAATGATTCATTGTAACACCAAGTGGACTAAAAGGGCATGGGATGCATTGTGACACCACAGGGGCTAAGAGAAGCAAGGAACCATTGTGACCCAATGCAGGCTAACAATCTAATGATCCCTTGTGACACCAGGGGGCCTAAAATGGCCAGGGATGGATTGTTACAGCACGGGGACCAATAGAAGCAAGAATCTATTATGTCACCATGGAGGCCAAGAATCAAATGATTCATTGTGACATCAAGTGGCCTAAAAGGGCATGGGATGCATTGTGACACCACAGGGGTTAAGAGAAGCAAGGAACCATTGTGACCCAAGGCAGGCTAACAATCTTAGAATCCCTTTTGACACCAGGGGGCGCAAAAGGACCACGGATGAACTGTGACAGCATGGGGACCTATAGAAGCAAGGAACTATTATGACACCATGGAGGCCAAGAATCAAATGATTCATTGTGACATCAAGTGGCCTAAAATGGCATGGAATGCATTGTGACACCACAGAGGTTAAGAGAAGCAAGGAACCATTGTTACCCAATGGAGGCTAACAATCTAATGGTCCCTTGTGACACCAATGGGCCTAAAAGGGCCAGGGATGGATTGTTACAGCACGGGGACCAATAGAAGCAAGAATCTATTATGTCACCATGGAGGCCAAGAATCAAATGATTCATTGTGACATCAAGTGGCCTAAAAGGGCATGGAATGCATTGTGACACCACAGAGGTTAAGAGAAGCAAGGAACCATTGTGACCCAAGTCAGGCTAACAATCTTAGAATCCCTTTTGACACCAGGGGGCGCAAAAGGACCACGGATGAACTGTGACAGCATGGGGACCTATAGAAGAAAGGAACCATTGTGACACCATGAAGGCCAAGAATCAAATGGTTCATTGTAAGACCAAGTGGCCTAAAAGGGCTTGGAATGCATTGTGACACCACAGAGGTTAAGAGAAGCAAGGAACCATTGTGACCCAATGCAGGCTAACAATCTAATGATCCATTTTGACACCAGGGGTTGCAATAGGGCCAGGGATGAATTGTGAAAGCATGGGGCACAATAAAAACATGGAAATATTATGACACAATAGAGGCCAAGACTCAAATGATTAATTGTAACACCAAGTGGCCTAAAAGGGCATGGGATGCATTGTGACACCACAGGGCCTAAGAGAATCAAGGAACCATTGTGACCCAATGCAGGCTAACAATCTAATGATCCCTTGTGACACCAGGGGGCCTAAAATGGCCAGGGATGGATTGTTACAGCACGGGGACCTTTAGAAGCAAGAATCTATTATGTCACCATGGAGGCCAAGAATCAAATGATTCATTGTGACATCAAGTGGCCTAAAAGGGCATGGGATGCATTGTGACACCACAGAGGTTAAGAGAAGCAAGGATCCATTGTGACCCAATGCAGGCTAACAATCTAATGATCCCTTGTGACACCAGGGGTTGCAAAAGGGCCAGGGATGAATTGTGAAAGCATGGGGCACAATAAAAACATGGAAATATTATGACACAATAGAGGCCAAGACTCGAATGATTCATTGTAACACCAAGTGGCCTAAAAGGGCATGGGATGCATTGTGACACCACAGGGCCTAAGTGAATCAAGGAACCATTGTGACCCAATGCAGGCTAACAATCTAATGATCCCTTGTGACACCAGGGGGCCTAAAATGGCCAGGGATGGATTGTTACAGCACGGGGACCTTTAGAAGCAAGAATCTATTATGTCACCATGGAGGCCAAGAATCAAATGATTCATTGTGACATCAAGTGGCCTAAAAGGGCATGGGATGCATTGTGACACCACAGAGGTTAAGAGAAGCAAGGATCCATTGTGACCCAATGGAGGCTAACAATATAATGATCCATTGTGACACCAGGGGTTGCAATAGGGCCAGGGATGAATTGTGAAAGCATGGGGCACAATAAAAACATGGAAATATTATGACACAATAGAGGCCAAGACTCAAATGATTCATTGTAACACCAAGTGGCCTAAAAGGGCACGGGATGCATTGTGACACCACAGGGGCTAAGAGAAGCAAGGAACCATTGTGACCCAATGCAGGCTAACAATCTAATGATCCCTTGTGACACCAGGGGGCCTAAAATGGCCAGGGATGGATTGTTACAGCACGTGGACCAATAGAAGCAAGAATCTATTATGTCACCATGGAGGCCAAGAATCACATGATTCATTGTGACATCAAGTGGCCTAAAAGGGCATGGGATGCATTGTGACACCACAGAGGTTAAGAGAAGCAAGGAACCATTGTTACCCAATGGAGGCTAATAATCTAATGGTCCCTTGTGACACCAATGGGCCTAAAAGGGCCAGGGATGAATTGTGAAAGCATGGGGCCCAATTAAAACCTGGTACAATTATGCCACCATGGAGGCCAAAAATCAAATGATTCATTGGGACATCAAGTGGCCTAAAAGGGCATGGGATGCATTGTGACACCTCAGGGGTTAAGAGAAGCAAGGATCCATTGTGACCCAAGGCAGGCTAACAATCTTAGAATCCCTTTTGACACCAGGGGGCGCAAAAGGACAACGGACGAACTGTGACAGCATCGGGACCTATAGAAGCAAGGAACTATTATGACACCATGGAGGCCAAGAATCAAATGATTCATTGTGACATCAAGTGGCCTAAAATGGCATGGGATGCATTGTGACACCACAGGGGTTAAGAGAAGCAAGGATCCATTGTGACCCAATGGAGGCTAACAATCTAATGATCCATTGTGACACCAGGGGTTGCAATAGGGCCAGGGATGAATTGTGAAAGCATGGGGCACAATAAAAACATGGAAATATTATGACACAATAGAGGCCAAGACTCAAATGATTCATTGTAACACCAAGTGGCCTAAAAGGGCATGGGATGCATTGTGAAACCACAGGGGCTAAGAGAAGCACGGAACCATTGTGACCCAATGCAGGCTAACAATCTAATGATCCCTTGTGACACCAGGGGGCCTAAAATGGCCAGGGATGGATTGTTACAGCACGGGGACCAATAGAAGCAAGGATCTATTATGTCACCATGGAGGCCAAGAATCAAATGATTCATTGTGACATCAAGTGGCCTAAAAGGGCATGGGATGCATTGTGACACCACAGAGGTTAAGAGAAGCAAGGATCCATTGTGACCCAATGCAGGCTAACAATCTAATGATCCATTGTGACACCAGGGGTTGCAATAGGGCCAGGGATGAATTGTGAAAGCATGGGGACCTATAGAAGCAAGGAACCATTATGACACCATGAGGGCCAAGAATCAAATGATTCATTGTAAGACCAAGTTCCCTAAAAGGGCTTGGAATGCATTGTGACACCACAGAGGTTCAGAGAAGCAAGGATCCATTGTGACCCAATGCAGGCTAACAATCTAATGATCCCTTGTGACACCAGGGGGCCTAAAATGGCCAGGGATGGATTGTTACAGCACGGGGACCAATAGAAGCAAGAATCTATTATGTCACCATGGAGGCCAAGAATCAAATGATTCATTGTGACATCAAGTGGCCTAAAAGGGCATGGGATGCATTGTGACACCACAGGGGTTAAGAGAAGCAAGGAACCATTGTGACCCAAGGCAGGCTAACAATCTTAGAATCCCTTTTGACACCAGGGGGCGCAAAAGGACCACGGATGAACTGTGACAGCATGGGGACCTATAGAAGCAAGGAACTATTATGACACCATGGAGGCCAAGAATCAAATGATTCATTGTGACATCAAGTGGCCTAAAAGGGCATGGGATGCATTGTGACACCACAGGGGTTAAGAGAAGCAAGGAACCATTGTGACCCAATGCAGGCTAACAATCTAATGATCCCTTGTGACACCAGGGGGCCTAAAATGGCCAGGGATGGATTGTTACAGCACGGGGACCAATAGAAGCAAGAATCTATTATGTCACCATGGGGGCCAAGAATCAAATGATTCATTGTGACATCAAGTGGCCTAAAAGGGCATGGGATGCATTGTGACACCACAGGGGTTAAGAGAAGCAAGGATCCATTGTGACCCAAGGCAGGCTAACAATCTAATGATCCATTGTGACACCAGGGGTTGCAATAGGGCCAGGGATGAATTGTGAAAGCATGGGGCACAATAAAAACATGGAAATATTATGACACAATAGAGGCCAAGACTCAAATGATTCATTGTAACACCAAGTGGCCTAAAAGGGCATGGGATGCATTGTGACACCACAGGGGCTAAGAGAAGCAAGGAACCATTGTGACCCAATGCAGGCTAACAATCTAATGATCCCTTGTGACACCAGGGGGCCTAAAATGGCCAGGGATGGATTGTTACAGCACGGGGACCAATAGAAGCAAGAATCTATTATGTCACCATGGAGGCCAAGAATCAAATGATTCATTGTGACATCAAGTGGCCTAAAAGGGCATGGGATGCATTGTGACACCACAGGGGTTAAGAGAAGCAAGGAACCATTGTGACCCAAGGCAGGCTAACAATCTTAGAATCCCTTGTGACACCAGGGGGCGCAAAAGGACCACGGATGAACTGTGACAGCATGGGGACCTATAGAAGCAAGGAACCATTATGACACCATGAGGGCCAAGAATCAAATGATTCATTGTAAGACCAAGTTCCCTAAAAGGGCTTGGAATGCATTGTGACACCACAGACGTTCAGAGAAGCAAGGATCCATTGTGACCCAATGCAGGCTAACAATCTAATGATCCCTTGTGACACCAGGGGGCCTAAAATGGCCAGGGATGGATTGTTACAGCACGGGGACCAATAGAAGCAAGAATCTATTATGTCACCATGGAGGCCAAGAATCAAATGATTCATTGTGACATCAAGTGGCCTAAAAGGGCATGGGATGCTTTGTGACACCACAGGGGTTAAGAGAAGCAAGGAACCATTGTGACCCAAGGCAGGCTAACAATCTTAGAATCCCTTTTGACACCAGGGGGCGCAAAAGGACCACGGATGAACTGTGACAGCATGGGGACCTATAGAAGCAAGGAACCATTATGACACCATGAAGGCCAAGAATCAAATGGTTCATTGTAAAACCAAGTGGCCTAAAATGGCATGGAATGCATTGTGACACCACAGAGGTTAAGAGAAGCAAGGAACCATTGTTACCCAATGGAGGCTAACAATCTAATGGTCCCTTGTGACACCAATGGGCCTAAAAGGGCCAGGGATGAATTGTGAAAGCATGGGGCCCAATTAAAACCTGGTACAATTATGCCACCATGGAGGCCAAAAATCAAATGATTCATTGTGTCATCAAGTGGCCTAAAAGGGCATGGGATGCATTGTGACACCACAGGGGTTAAGAGAAGCAAGGAACCATTGTGACCCAATGCAGGCTAACAATCTAATGATCCCTTGTGACACCAGGGGGCCTAAAATGGCCAGGGATGGATTGTTACAGCACGGGGACCTTTAGAAGCAAGAATCTATTATGTCACCATGGAGGCCAAGAATCAAATGATTCATTGTGACATCAAGTGGCCTAAAAGGGCTTGGAATGCATTGTGACACCACAGAGGTTAAGAGAAGCAAGGATCCATTGTGACCCAATGCAGGCTAACAATCTAATGATCCATTGTGACACCAGGGGTTGCAGTAGGGCCAGGGATGAATTGTGAAAGCATGGGGCACAATAAAAACATGGAAATATTATGACACAATAGAGGCCAAGACTCAAATGATTCATTGTAACACCAAGTGGCCTAAAATGGCATGGAATGCATTGTGACACCACAGAGGTTAAGAGAAGCAAGGAACCATTGTTACCCAATGGAGGCTAACAATCTAATGGTCCCTTGTGACACCAATGGGCCTAAAAGGGCCAGGGATGAATTGTGAAAGCATGGGGCACAATTAAAACCTGGTACAATTATGCCACCATGGAGGCCAAAAATCAAATGATTCATTGTGACATCAAGTGGCCTAAAAGGGCATGGGATGCATTGTGACACCACAGGGGTTAAGAGAAGCAAGGAACCATTGTGACCCAATGCAGGCTAACAATCTAATGATCCCTTGTGACACCAGGGGGCCTAAAATGGCCAGGGATGGATTGTTACAGCACGGGGACCAATAGAAGCAAGAATCTATTATGTCACCATGGAGGCCAAGAATCAAATGATTCATTGTGACATCAAGTGGCCTAAAAGGGCATGGGATGCATTGTGACACCTCAGGGGTTAAGAGAAGCAAGGAACCATTGTGACCCAAGGCAGGCTAACAATCTTAGAATCCCTTTTGACACCAGGGGGTGCAAAAGGACAACGGATGAACTGTGACAGCATGGGGACCTATAGAATCAAGGAACCATTATGACACCATGAAGGCCAAGAATCAAATGGTTCATTGTAAGACCAAGTGGCCTAAAAGGGCTTGGAATGCATTGTGACACCACAGAAGTTAAGAGAAGCAAGGAACCATTGTGACCCAATGCAGGCTAACAATCTAATGATCCCTTGTGACACCAGGGGTTGCAAAAGGGCCAGGGATGAATTGTGAAAGCATGGGGCACAATAAAAACATGGAAATATTATGACACAATAGAGGCCAAGACTCAAATGATTCATTGTAACACCAAGTGGACTAAAAGGGCATGGGATGCATTGTGACACCACAGGGGCTAAGAGAAGCAAGGAACCATTGTGACCCAATGCAGGCTAACAATCTAATGATCCCTTGTGACACCAGGGGGCCTAAAATGGCCAGGGATGGATTGTTACAGCACGGGGAGCAATAGAAGCAAGGATCTATTATGTCACCATGGAGGCCAATAATCAAATGATTCATTGTGACATCAAGTGGCCTAAAAGGGCATGGGATGCATTGTGACACCACAGGGGTTAAGAGAAGCAAGGATCCATTGTGACCCAATGGAGGCTAATAATCCCAGGATCCCATTTGACACCAGGGGGCGTAAAAGGGCCAGGGATGAATTGTGACAGCATGGGGCCCAATAGAAAGAAGGAACCATTATGACACCATGGAGGCCAAGAATCAAATGATTCATGGTGACATCAAGTGGCCTAAAATGGCATGGAATGCATTGTGACACCACAGAGGTTAAGAGAAGCAAGGAACCATTGTTACCCAATGGAGGCTAACAATCTAATGGTCCCTTGTGACACCAATGGGCCTAAAAGGGCCAGGGATGAATTGTGAAATCATGGGGCCCAATTAAAACCTGGTACAATTATGCCACCATGGAGGCCAAAAATCAAATGAATCATTGTGTCATCAAGTGGCCTAAAAGGGCATGGGATGCATTGTGACACCACAGGGGTTAAGAGAAGCAAGGAACCATTGTGACCCAAGGCAGGCTAACAATCTTAGAATCCCTTTTGACACCAGGGGGCGCAAAAGGACCACGGATGAACTGTGACAGCATGGGGACCTATAGAAGCAAGGAACCATTATGACACCATGAGGGCCAAGAATCAAATGGTTCATTGTAAGACCAAGTGGCCTAAAAGGGCTTGGAATGCATTGTGACACCACAGAGGTTAAGAGAAGCAAGGAACCATTGTGACCCAATGCAGGCTAACAATCTAATGATCCATTTTGACACCAGGGGTTGCAATAGGGCCAGGGATGAATTGTGAAAGCATGGGGCACAATAAAAACATGGAAATATTATGACACAATAGAGGCCAAGACTCAAATGATTAATTGTAACACCAAGTGGCCTAAAAGGGCATGGGATGCATTGTGACACCACAGGGGCTAAGAGAAGCAAGGAACCATTGTGACCCAATGCAGGCTAACAATCTAATGATCCCTTGTGACACCAGGGGGCCTAAAATGGCCAGGGATGGATTGTTACAGCACGTGGACCAATAGAAGCAAGAATCTATTATGTCACCATGGAGGCCAAGAATCACATGATTCATTGTGACATCAAGTGGCCTAAAAGGGCATGGGATGCATTGTGACACCACAGAGGTTAAGAGAAGCAAGGAACCATTGTTACCCAATGGAGGCTAATAATCTAATGGTCCCTTGTGACACCAATGGGCCTAAAAGGGCCAGGGATGAATTGTGAAAGCATGGGGCCCAATTAAAACCTGGTACAATTGTGCCACCATGGAGGCCAAAAATCAAATGATTCATTGGGACATCAAGTGGCCTAAAAGGGCATGGGATGCATTGTGACACCTCAGGGTTTAAGAGAAGCAAGGATCCATTGTGACCCAAGGCAGGCTAACAATCTTAGAATCCCTTTTGACACCAGGGGGCGCAAAAGGACAACGGACGAACTGTGACAGCATGGGGACCTATAGAATCAAGGAACCATTATGACACCATGAAGGCCAAGAATCAAATGGTTCATTGTAAGACCAAGTGGCCTAAAAGGGCTTGGAATGCATTGTGACACCACAGAAGTTAAGAGAAGCAAGGAACCATTGTGACCCAATGCAGGCTAACAATCTAATGATCCCTTGTGACACCAGGGGTTGCAAAAGGGCCAGGGATGAATTGTGAAAGCATGGGGCACAATAAAAACATGGAAATATTATGACACAATAGAGGCCAAGACTCAAATGATTCATTGTAACACCAAGTGGACTAAAAGGGCATGGGATGCATTGTGACACCACAGGGGCTAAGAGAAGCAAGGAACCATTGTGACCCAATGCAGGCTAACAGTCTAATGATCCCTTGTGACACCAGGGGGCCTAAAATGGCCAGGGATGGATTGTTACAGCACGGGGAGCAATAGAAGCAAGGATCTATTATGTCACCATGGAGGCCAAGAATCAAATGATTCATTGTGACATCAAGTGGCCTAAAAGGGCATGGGATGCATTGTGACACCACAGAGGTTAAGAGAAGCAAGGATCCATTGTGACCCAATGGAGGCTAATAATCCCAGGATCCCATTTGACACCAGGGGGCGTAAAAGGGCCAGGGATGAATTGTGACAACATGGGGCCCAATAGAAAGAAGGAACCATTATGACACCATGGAGGCCAAGAATCAAATGATTCATGGTGACATCAAGTGGCCTAAAATGGCATGGAATGCATTGTGACACCACAGAGGTTAAGAGAAGCAAGGATCCATTGTGACCCAAGGCAGGCTAACAATCTAATGGCCCCTTGTGACACCAATGGGCCTAAAAGGGCCAGGGATGAATTGTGAAATCATGGGGCCCAATTAAAACCTGGTACAATTATGCCGCCATGGAGGCCAAAAATCAAATGATTCATTGTGTCATCAAGTGGCCTAAAAGGGCATGGGATGCATTGTGACACCACAGGGGTTAAGAGAAGCAAGGAACCATTGTGACCCAATGCAGGCTAACAATCTAATGATCCCTTGTGACACCAGGGGGCCTAAAATGGCCTGAGATGGATTGTTACAGCACGGGGACCAATAGAAGCAAGGATCTATTATGTCACCATGGTGGCCAAGAATCAAATGATTCATTGTGACATCAAGTGGCCTAAAATGGCATGGGATGCATTGTGACACCACAGGGGTTAAGAGAAGCAAGGATCCATTGTGACTCAATGGAGGCTAACAATCTAATGATCCATTGTGACACCAGGGGTTGCAATAGGGCCAGGGATGAATTGTGAAAGCATGGGGCACAATAAAAACATGGAAATATTATGACACAATAGAGGCCAAGACTCAAATGATTCATTGTAACACCAAGTGGCCTAAAAGGGCATGGGATGCATTGTGACACCACAGGGGCTAAGAGAAGCAAGGAACCATTGTGACCCAATGCAGGCTAACAATCTAATGATCCCTTGTGACACCAGGGGGCCTAAAATGGCCTGAGATGGATTGTTACAGCACGGGGACCAATAGAAGCAAGGATCTATTATGTCACCATGGTGGCCAAGAATCAAATGATTCATTGTGACATCAAGTGGCCTAAAATGGCATGGGATGCATTGTGACACCACAGGGGTTAAGAGAAGCAAGGATCCATTGTGACCCAATGGAGGCTAACAATCTAATGATCCATTGTGACACCAGGGGTTGCAATAGGGCCAGGGATGAATTGTGAAAGCATGGGGCACAATAAAAACATGGAAATATTATGACACAATAGAGGCCAAGACTCAAATGATTCATTGTAACACCAAGTGGCCTAAAAGGGCATGGGATGCATTGTGAAACCACAGGGGCTAAGAGAAGCAAGGAACCATTGTGACCCAATGCAGGCTAACAATCTAATGATCCCTTGTGACACCAGGGGGCCTAAAATGGCCAGGGATGGATTGTTACAGCACGGGGACCAATAGAAGCAAGGATCTATTATGTCACCATGGAGGCCAAGAATCAAATGATTCATTGTGACATCAAGTGGCCTAAAAGGGCATGGGATGCATTGTGACACCACAGGGGTTAAGAGAAGCAAGGAACCATTGTGACCCAAGGCAGGCTAACAATCTTAGAATCCCTTTTGACACCAGGGGGCGCAAAAGGACCACGGATGAACTGTGACAGCATGGGGACCTATAGAAGCAAGGAACTATTATGACACCATGGAGGCCAAGAATCAAATGATTCATTGTGACATCAAGTGGCCTAAAAGGGCATGGGATGCATTGTGACACCACAGGGGTTAAGAGAAGCAAGGAACCATTGTGACCCAATGCAGGCTAACAATCTAATGATCCCTTGTGACACCAGGGGGCCTAAAATGGCCAGGGATGGATTGTTACAGCACGGGGACCTTTAGAAGCAAGAATCTATTATGTCACCATGGAGGCCAAGAATCAAATGATTCATTGTGACATCAAGTGGCCTAAAAGGGCTTGGAATGCATTGTGACACCACAGAGGTTAAGAGAAGCAAGGATCCATTGTGACCCAATGCAGGCTAACAATCTAATGATCCATTGTGACACCAGGGGTTGCAGTAGGGCCAGGGATGAATTGTGAAAGCATGGGGCACAATAAAAACATGGAAATATTATGACACAATAGAGGCCAAGACTCAAATGATTCATTGTAACACCAAGTGGCCTAAAATGGCATGGGATGCATTGTGACACCACAGGGGCTAAGAGAAGCAAGGAACCATTGTGACCCAATGCAGGCTAACAATCTAATGATCCCTTGTGACACCAGGGGGCCTAAAATGGCCAGGGATGGATTGTTACAGCACGGGGACCAATAGAAGCAAGAATCTATTATGTCACCATGGAGGCCAAGAATCAAATGATTCATTGTGACATCAAGTGGCCTAAAAGGGCATGGGATGCATTGTGACACCACAGGGGTTAAGAGAAGCAAGGATCCATTGTGACCCAATGCAGGCTAACATTCTAATGATCCATTGTGACACCAGGGGTTGCAATAGGGCCAGGGATGAATTGTGAAAGCATGGGGCACAATAAAAACATGGAAATATTATGACACAATAGAGGCCAAGACTCAAATGATTCATTGTAACACCAAGTGGCCTAAAAGGGCATGGGATGCATTGTGACACCACAGGGGCTAAGAGAAGCAAGGAACCATTGTGACCCAATGCAGGCTAACAATCTAATGATCCCTTGTGACACCAGGGGGCCTAAAATGGCCAGGGATGGATTGTTACAGCACGGGGACCAATAGAAGCAAGAATCTATTATGTCACCATGGAGGCCAAGAATCAAATGATTCATTGTGACATCAAGTGGCCTAAAAGGGCATGGGATGCATTGTGACACCACAGGGGTTAAGAGAAGCAAGGAACCATTGTGACCCAAGGCAGGCTAACAATCTTAGAATCCCTTTTGACACCAGGGGGCGCAAAAGGACCACGGATGAACTGTGACAGCATGGGGCCCAATAGAAACAAGGAACCATTATGACACCATGGAGGCCAAGAATCAAATGATTCATGGTGACATCAAGTGGCCTAAAATAGCATGGAATGCATTGTGACACCACAGAGGTTAAGAGAAGCAAGGAACCATTGTTACCCAATGCAGGCTAACAATCTAATGGTCCCTTGTGACACCAATGGGCCTAAAAGGGCCAGGGATGAATTGTGAAAGCATGGGGCCCAATTAAAACCTGGTACAATTATGCCACCATGGAGGACAAAAATCAAATGATTCATTGTGACATCAAGTGGCCTAAAAGGGCATGGAATGCATTGTGACACCACAGAGGTTAAGAGAAGCAAGGAACCATTGTGACCCAAGTCAGGCTAACAATCTTAGAATCCCTTTTGACACCAGGGGGCGCAAAAGGACCACGGATGAACTGTGACAGCATGGGGACCTATAGAAGAAAGGAACCATTGTGACACCATGAAGGCCAAGAATCAAATGGTTCATTGTAAGACCAAGTGGCCTAAAAGGGCTTGGAATGCATTGTGACACCACAGAGGTTAAGAGAAGCAAGGAACCATTGTGACCCAATGCAGGCTAACAATCTAATGATCCATTTTGACACCAGGGGTTGCAATAGGGCCAGGGATGAATTGTGAAAGCATGGGGCACAATAAAAACATGGAAATATTATGACACAATAGAGGCCAAGACTCAAATGATTAATTGTAACACCAAGTGGCCTAAAAGGGCATGGGATGCATTGTGACACCACAGGGCCTAAGAGAATCAAGGAACCATTGTGACCCAATGCAGGCTAACAATCTAATGATCCCTTGTGACACCAGGGGGCCTAAAATGGCCAGGGATGGATTGTTACAGCACGGGGACCTTTAGAAGCAAGAATCTATTATGTCACCATGGAGGCCAAGAATCAAATGATTCATTGTGACATCAAGTGGCCTAAAAGGGCATGGGATGCATTGTGACACCACAGAGGTTAAGAGAAGCAAGGATCCATTGTGACCCAATGCAGGCTAACAATCTAATGATCCCTTGTGACACCAGGGGTTGCAAAAGGGCCAGGGATGAATTGTGAAAGCATGGGGCACAATAAAAACATGGAAATATTATGACACAATAGAGGCCAAGACTCAAATGATTAATTGTAACACCAAGTGGCCTAAAAGGGCATGGGATGCATTGTGACACCACAGGGCCTAAGAGAATCAAGGAACCATTGTGACCCAATGCAGGCTAACAATCTAATGATCCCTTGTGACACCAGGGGGCCTAAAATGGCCAGGGATGGATTGTTACAGCACGGGGACCTTTAGAAGCAAGAATCTATTATGTCACCATGGAGGCCAAGAATCAAATGATTCATTGTGACATCAAGTGGCCTAAAAGGGCATGGGATGCATTGTGACACCACAGAGGTTAAGAGAAGCAAGGATCCATTGTGACCCAATGGAGGCTAACAATATAATGATCCATTGTGACACCAGGGGTTGCAATAGGGCCAGGGATGAATTGTGAAAGCATGGGGCACAATAAAAACATGGAAATATTATGACACAATAGAGGCCAAGACTCAAATGATTCATTGTAACACCAAGTGGCCTAAAAGGGCACGGGATGCATTGTGACACCACAGGGGCTAAGAGAAGCAAGGAACCATTGTGACCCAATGCAGGCTAACAATCTAATGATCCCTTGTGACACCAGGGGGCCTAAAATGGCCAGGGATGGATTGTTACAGCACGTGGACCAATAGAAGCAAGAATCTATTATGTCACCATGGAGGCCAAGAATCACATGATTCATTGTGACATCAAGTGGCCTAAAAGGGCATGGGATGCATTGTGACACCACAGAGGTTAAGAGAAGCAAGGAACCATTGTTACCCAATGGAGGCTAATAATCTAATGGTCCCTTGTGACACCAATGGGCCTAAAAGGGCCAGGGATGAATTGTGAAAGCATGGGGCCCAATTAAAACCTGGTACAATTATGCCACCATGGAGGCCAAAAATCAAATGATTCATTGGGACATCAAGTGGCCTAAAAGGGCATGGGATGCATTGTGACACCTCAGGGGTTAAGAGAAGCAAGGATCCATTGTGACCCAAGGCAGGCTAACAATCTTAGAATCCCTTTTGACACCAGGGGGCGCAAAAGGACAACGGACGAACTGTGACAGCATGGGGACCTATAGAAGCAAGGAACTATTATGACACCATGGAGGCCAAGAATCAAATGATTCATTGTGACATCAAGTGGCCTAAAATGGCATGGGATGCATTGTGACACCACAGGGGTTAAGAGAAGCAAGGATCCATTGTGACCCAATGGAGGCTAACAATCTAATGATCCATTGTGACACCAGGGGTTGCAATAGGGCCAGGGATGAATTGTGAAAGCATGGGGCACAATAAAAACATGGAAATATTATGACACAATAGAGGCCAAGACTCAAATGATTCATTGTAACACCAAGTGGCCTAAAAGGGCATGGGATGCATTGTGAAACCACAGGGGCTAAGAGAAGCAAGGAACCATTGTGACCCAATGCAGGCTAACAATCTAATGATCCCTTGTGACACCAGGGGGCCTAAAATGGCCAGGGATGGATTGTTACAGCACGGGGACCAATAGAAGCAAGGATCTATTATGTCACCATGGAGGCCAAGAATCAAATGATTCATTGTGACATCAAGTGGCCTAAAAGGGCATGGGATGCATTGTGACACCACAGGGGTTAAGAGAAGCAAGGATCCATTGTGACCCAATGCAGGCTAACAATCTAATGATCCATTGTGACACCAGGGGTTGCAATAGGGCCAGGGATGAATTGTGAAAGCATGGGGACCTATAGAAGCAAGGAACCATTATGACACCATGAGGGCCAAGAATCAAATGATTCATTGTAAGACCAAGTTCCCTAAAAGGGCTTGGAATGCATTGTGACACCACAGAGGTTCAGAGAAGCAAGGATCCATTGTGACCCAATGGAGGCTAACAATCTAATGATCCATTGTGACACCAGGGGTTGCAATAGGGCCAGGGATGAATTGTGAAAGCATGGGGCACAATAAAAACATGGAAATATTATGACACAATAGAGGCCAAGACTCAAATGATTCATTGTAACACCAAGTGGCCTAAAAGGGCATGGGATGCATTGTGAAACCACAGGGGCTAAGAGAAGCAAGGAACCATTGTGACCCAATGCAGGCTAACAATCTAATGATCCCTTGTGACACCAGGGGGCCTAAAATGGCCAGGGATGGATTGTTACAGCACGGGGACCAATAGAAGCAAGAATCTATTATGTCACCATGGAGGCCAAGAATCAAATGATTCATTGTGACATCAAGTGGCCTAAAAGGGCATGGGATGCATTGTGACACCACAGGGGTTAAGAGAAGCAAGGAACCATTGTGACCCAAGGCAGGCTAACAATCTTAGAATCCCTTTTGACACCAGGGGGCGCAAAAGGACCACGGATGAACTGTGACAGCATGGGGACCTATAGAAGCAAGGAACTATTATGACACCATGGAGGCCAAGAATCAAATGATTCATTGTGACATCAAGTGGCCTAAAATGGCATGGAATGCATTGTGACACCACAGAGGTTAAGAGAAGCAAGGAACCATTGTTACCCAATGGAGGCTAACAATCTAATGGTCCCTTGTGACACCAATGGGCCTAAAAGGGCCAGGGATGGATTGTTACAGCACGGGGACCAATAGAAGCAAGAATCTATTATGTCACCATGGAGGCCAAGAATCAAATGATTCATTGTGACATCAAGTGGCCTAAAAGGGCATGGAATGCATTGTGACACCACAGAGGTTAAGAGAAG
This sequence comes from Cinclus cinclus, assembly GCF_963662255.1. Classification (NCBI taxonomy): domain Eukaryota; kingdom Metazoa; phylum Chordata; class Aves; order Passeriformes; family Cinclidae; genus Cinclus; species Cinclus cinclus. Next base: position 7,753,739 of record NC_085072.1, read on the forward strand.
CAAGGAACCATTGTGACCCAAGTCAGGCTAACAATCTTAGAATCCCTTTTGACACCAGGGGGCGCAAAAGGACCACGGATGAACTGTGACAGCATGGGGACCTATAGAAGAAAGGAACCATTGTGACACCATGAAGGCCAAGAATCAAATGGTTCATTGTAAGACCAAGTGGCCTAAAAGGGCTTGGAATGCATTGTGACACCACAGAGGTTAAGAGAAGCAAGGAACCATTGTGACCCAATGCAGGCTAACAATCTAATGATCCATTTTGACACCAGGGGTTGCAATAGGGCCAGGGATGAATTGTGAAAGCATGGGGCACAATAAAAACATGGAAATATTATGACACAATAGAGGCCAAGACTCAAATGATTAATTGTAACACCAAGTGGCCTAAAAGGGCATGGGATGCATTGTGACACCACAGGGCCTAAGAGAATCAAGGAACCATTGTGACCCAATGCAGGCTAACAATCTAATGATCCCTTGTGACACCAGGGGGCCTAAAATGGCCAGGGATGGATTGTTACAGCACGGGGACCTTTAGAAGCAAGAATCTATTATGTCACCATGGAGGCCAAGAATCAAATGATTCATTGTGACATCAAGTGGCCTAAAAGGGCATGGGATGCATTGTGACACCACAGAGGTTAAGAGAAGCAAGGATCCATTGTGACCCAATGCAGGCTAACAATCTAATGATCCCTTGTGACACCAGGGGTTGCAAAAGGGCCAGGGATGAATTGTGAAAGCATGGGGCACAATAAAAACATGGAAATATTATGACACAATAGAGGCCAAGACTCGAATGATTCATTGTAACACCAAGTGGCCTAAAAGGGCATGGGATGCATTGTGAAACCACAGGGCCTAAGTGAATCAAGGAACCATTGTGACCCAATGCAGGCTAACAATCTAATGATCCCTTGTGACACCAGGGGGCCTAAAATGGCCAGGGATGGATTGTTACAGCACGGGGACCTTTAGAAGCAAGAATCTATTATGTCACCATGGAGGCCAAGAATCAAATGATTCATTGTGACATCAAGTGGCCTAAAAGGGCATGGGATGCATTGTGACACCACAGAGGTTAAGAGAAGCAAGGATCCATTGTGACCCAATGGAGGCTAACAATATAATGATCCATTGTGACACCAGGGGTTGCAATAGGGCCAGGGATGAATTGTGAAAGCATGGGGCACAATAAAAACATGGAAATATTATGACACAATAGAGGCCAAGACTCAAATGATTCATTGTAACACCAAGTGGCCTAAAAGGGCATGGGATGCATTGTGAAACCACAGGGGCTAAGAGAAGCAAGGAACCATTGTGACCCAATGCAGGCTAACAATCTAATGATCCCTTGTGACACCAGGGGGCCTAAAATGGCCAGGGATGGATTGTTACAGCACGGGGACCAATAGAAGCAAGAATCTATTATGTCACCATGGAGGCCAAGAATCAAATGATTCATTGTGACATCAAGTGGCCTAAAAGGGCATGGGATGCATTGTGACACCACAGGGGTTAAGAGAAGCAAGGAACCATTGTGACCCAAGGCAGGCTAACAATCTTAGAATCCCTTTTGACACCAGGGGGCGCAAAAGGACCACGGATGAACTGTGACAGCATGGGGACCTATAGAAGCAAGGAACTATTATGACACCATGGAGGCCAAGAATCAAATGATTCATTGTGACATCAAGTGGCCTAAAATGGCATGGAATGCATTGTGACACCACAGAGGTTAAGAGAAGCAAGGAACCATTGTTACCCAATGGAGGCTAACAATCTAATGGTCCCTTGTGACACCAATGGGCCTAAAAGGGCCAGGGATGAATTGTGAAAGCATGGGGCCCAATTAAAACCTGGTACAATTATGCCACCATGGAGGCTAAAAATCAAATGATTCATTGGGACATCAAGTGGCCTAAAAGGGCATGGGATGCATTGTGACACCTCAGGGGTTAAGAGAAGCAAGGAACCATTGTGACCCAAGGCAGGCTAACAATCTTAGAATCCCTTTTGACACCAGGGGGCGCAAAAGGACAACGGATGAACTCTGACAGCATGGGGACCTATAGAATCAAGGAACCATTATGACACCATGAAGGCCAAGAATCAAATGGTTCATTGTAAGACCAAGTGGCCTAAAAGGGCTTGGAATGCATTGTGACACCACAGAAGTTAAGAGAAGCAAGGAACCATTGTGACCCAATGCAGGCTAACAATCTAATGATCCCTTGTGACACCAGGGGTTGCAGTAGGGCCAGGGATGAATTGTGAAAGCATGGGGCACAATAAAAACATGGAAATATTATGACACAATAGAGGCCAAGACTCAAATGATTCATTGTAACACCAAGTGGACTAAAAGGGCATGGGATGCATTGTGACACCACAGGGGCTAAGAGAAGCAAGGAACCATTGTGACCCAATGCAGGCTAACAGTCTAATGATCCCTTGTGACACCAGGGGGCCTAAAATGGCCAGGGATGGATTGTTACAGCACGGGGAGCAATAGAAGCAAGGATCTATTATGTCACCATGGAGGCCAAGAATCAAATGATTCATTGTGACATCAAGTGGCCTAAAAGGGCATGGGATGCATTGTGACACCACAGGGGTTAAGAGAAGCAAGGATCCATTGTGACCCAATGCAGGCTAATAATCCCAGGATCCCATTTGACACCAGGGGGCGTAAAAGGGCCAGGGATGAATTGTGACAGCATGGGGACCAATAGAAACAAGGAACCATTATGACACCATGGAGGCCAAGAATCAAATGATTCATGGTGACATCAAGTGGCCTAAAATGGCATGGAATGCATTGTGACACCACAGAGGTTAAGAGAAGCAAGGAACCATTGTTACCCAATTGAGGCTAACAATCTAATGGTCCCTTGTGACACCAATGGGCCTAAAAGGGCCAGGGATGAATTGTGAAAGCATGGGGCCCAATTAAAACCTGGTACAATTATGTCACCATGGAGGCCAAAAATCAAATGATTCATTGTGTCATCAAGTGGCCTAAAAGGGCATGGGATGCATTGTGACACCACAGGGGTTAAGAGAAGCAAGGAACCATTGTGACCCAAGGCAGGCTAACAATCTTAGAATCCCTTTTAACACCAGGGGGCGCAAAAGGACCACGGATGAACTGCGACAGCATGGGGACCTATAGGAGCAAGGAACCATTATGACACCATGAGGGCCAAGAATCAAATGGTTCATTGTAAGACCAAGTGGCCTAAAAGGGCTTGGAATGCATTGTGACACCACAGAGGTTAAGAGAAGCAAGGAACCATTGTGACCCAATGCAGGCTAACAATCTAATGATCCATTTTGACACCAGGGGTTGCAATAGGGCCAGGGATGAATTGTGAAAGCATGGGGCACAATAAAAACATGGAAATATTATGACACAATAGAGGCCAAGACTCAAATGATTCATTGTAACACCAAGTGGCCTAAAAGGGCATGGGATGCATTGTGACACCACAGGGGCTAAGAGAAGCAAGGAACCATTGTGACCCAATGCAGGCTAACAATCTAATGATCCCTTGTGACACCAGGGGGCCTAAAATGGCCTGAGATGGATTGTTACAGCACGGGGACCAATAAAAGCAAGGATCTATTATGTCACCATGGAGGCCAAAAATCAAATGATTCATTGTGACATCAAGTGGCCTAAAATGGCATGGGATGCATTGTGACACCACAGGGGTTAAGAGAAGCAAGGATCCAATGTGACCCAATGCAGGCTAACAATCTAATGATCCATTGTGACACCAGGGGTTGCAAAAGGGCCAGGGATGAATTGTGAAAGCATGGGGCACAATAAAAACATGGAAATATTATGACACAATAGAGGCCAAGACTCAAATGATTCATTGTAACACCAAGTGGCCTAAAAGGGCATGGGATGCATTGTGACACCAAAGGGGCTAAGAGAAGCAAGGAACCATTGTGACCCAATGCAGGCTAACAATCTAATGATCCCTTGTGACACCAGGGGGCCTAAAATGGCCAGGGATGGATTGTTACAGCACGGGGACCAATAGAAGCAAGAATCTATTATGTCACCATGGAGGCCAAGAATCAAATGATTCATTGTGACATCAAGTGGCCTAAAAGGGCATGGGATGCATTGTGACACCACAGGGGTTAAGAGAAGCAAGGAACCATTGTGACCCAAGGCAGGCTAACAATCTTAGAATCCCTTTTGACACCAGGGGGCGCAAAAGGACCACGGATGAACTGTGACAGCATGGGGCCCAATAGAAACAAGGAACCATTATGATACCATGGAGGCCAAGAATCAAATGATTCATGGTGACATCAAGTGGCCTAAAATAGCATGGACTGCATTGTGACACCACAGAGGTTAAGAGAAGCAAGGAACCATTGTTACCCAATGCAGGCTAACAATCTAATGGTCCCTTGTGACACCAATGGGCCTAAAAGGGCCAGGGATGAATTGTGAAAGCATGGGGCCCAATTAAAACCTGGTACAATTATGTCACCATGGAGGCCAAAAATCAAATGATTCATTGTGTCATCAAGTGGCCTAAAAGGGCATGGGATGCATTGTGACACCACAGGGGTTAAGAGAAGCAAGGAACCATTGTGACCCAAGGCAGGCTAACAATCTTAGAATCCCTTTTAACACCAGGGGGCGCAAAAGGACCACGGATGAACTGCGACAGCATGGGGACCTATAGGAGCAAGGAACCATTATGACACCATGAGGGCCAAGAATCAAATGGTTCATTGTAAGACCAAGTGGCCTAAAAGGGCTTGGAATGCATTGTGACACCACAGAGGTTAAGAGAAGCAAGGAACCATTGTGACCCAATGCAGGCTAACAATCTAATGATCCATTTTGACACCAGGGGTTGCAATAGGGCCAGGGATGAATTGTGAAAGCATGGGGCACAATAAAAACATGGAAATATTATGACACAATAGAGGCCAAGACTCAAATGATTCATTGTAACACCAAGTGGCCTAAAAGGGCATGGGATGCATTGTGACACCACAGGGGCTAAGAGAAGCAAGGAACCATTGTGACCCAATGCAGGCTAACAATCTAATGATCCCTTGTGACACCAGGGGGCCTAAAATGGCCTGAGATGGATTGTTACAGCACGGGGACCAATAAAAGCAAGGATCTATTATGTCACCATGGAGGCCAAAAATCAAATGATTCATTGTGACATCAAGTGGCCTAAAATGGCATGGGATGCATTGTGACACCACAGGGGTTAAGAGAAGCAAGGATCCAATGTGACCCAATGCAGGCTAACAATCTAATGATCCATTGTGACACCAGGGGTTGCAAAAGGGCCAGGGATGAATTGTGAAAGCATGGGGCACAATAAAAACATGGAAATATTATGACACAATAGAGGCCAAGACTCAAATGATTCATTGTAACACCAAGTGGCCTAAAAGGGCATGGGATGCATTGTGACACCAAAGGGGCTAAGAGAAGCAAGGAACCATTGTGACCCAATGCAGGCTAACAATCTAATGATCCCTTGTGACACCAGGGGGCCTAAAATGGCCAGGGATGGATTGTTACAGCACGGGGACCAATAGAAGCAAGAATCTATTATGTCACCATGGAGGCCAAGAATCAAATGATTCATTGTGACATCAAGTGGCCTAAAAGGGCATGGGATGCATTGTGACACCACAGGGGTTAAGAGAAGCAAGGAACCATTGTGACCCAAGGCAGGCTAACAATCTTAGAATCCCTTTTGACACCAGGGGGCGCAAAAGGACCACGGATGAACTGTGACAGCATGGGGCCCAATAGAAACAAGGAACCATTATGATACCATGGAGGCCAAGAATCAAATGATTCATGGTGACATCAAGTGGCCTAAAATAGCATGGACTGCATTGTGACACCACAGAGGTTAAGAGAAGCAAGGAACCATTGTTACCCAATGCAGGCTAACAATCTAATGGTCCCTTGTGACACCAATGGGCCTAAAAGGGCCAGGGATGAATTGTGAAAGCATGGGGCCCAATTAAAACCTGGTACAATTATGCCACCATGGAGGCCAAAAATCAAATGATTCATTGTGACATCAAGTGGCCTAAAAGGGCATGGGATGCATTGTGACACCACAGAGTTTAAGAGAAGCAAGGATCCATTGTGACCCAATGCAGGCTAACAATCTAATGATCCCTTGTGACACCAGGGGTTGCAAAAGGGCCAGGGATGAATTGTGAAAGCATGGGGCACAATAAAAACATGGAAATATTATGACACAATAGAGGCCAAGACTCAAATGATTCATTGTAACACCAAGTGGCCTAAAAGGGCATGGGATGCATTGTGACACCACAGGGGCTAAGAGAAGCAAGGAACCATTGTGACCCAATGCAGGCTAACAATCTAATGATCCCTTGTGACACCAGGGGGCCTAAAATGGCCTGAGATGGATTGTTACAGCACGGGGACCAATAGAAGCAAGGATCTATTATGTCACCATGGTGGCCAAGAATCAAATGATTCATTGTGACATCAAGTGGCCTAAAATGGCACATGGGATGCATTGTGACACCACAGGGGTTAAGAGAAGCAAGGAACCATTGTGACCCAAGGCAGGCTAACAATCTTAGAATCCCTTTTGACACCAGGGGGCGCAAAAGGACCACGGATGAACTGTGACAGCATGGGGACCTATAGAAGCAAGGAACCATTATGACACCATGAAGGCCAAGAATCAAATTGTTCATTGTAAGACCAAGTGGCCTAAAATGGCATGGAATGCATTGTGACACCACAGAGGTTAAGAGAAGCAAGGAACCATTGTTACCCAATGGAGGCTAACAATCTAATGGTCCCTTGTGACACCAATGGGCCTAAAAGGGCCAGGGATGAATTGTGAAAGCATGGGGCCCAATTAAAACCTGGTACAATTATGCCACCATGGAGGCCAAAAATCAAATGATTCATTGGGACATCAAGTGGCCTAAAAGGGCATGGGATGCATTGTGACACCTCAGGGGTTAAGAGAAGCAAGGAACCATTGTGACCCAAGGCAGGCTAACAATCTTAGAATCCCTTTTGACACCAGGGGGCGCAAAAGGACAACGGATGAACTCTGACAGCATGGGGACCTATAGAATCAAGGAACCATTATGACACCATGAAGGCCAAGAATCAAATGGTTCATTGTAAGACCAAGTGGCCTAAAAGGGCTTGGAATGCATTGTGACACCACAGAAGTTAAGAGAAGCAAGGAACCATTGTGACCCAATGCAGGCTAACAATCTAATGATCCCTTGTGACACCAGGGGTTGCAGTAGGGCCAGGGATGAATTGTGAAAGCATGGGGCACAATAAAAACATGGAAATATTATGACACAATAGAGGCCAAGACTCAAATGATTCATTGTAACACCAAGTGGACTAAAAGGGCATGGGATGCATTGTGACACCACAGGGGCTAAGAGAAGCAAGGAACCATTGTGACCCAATGCAGGCTAACAATCTAATGATCCCTTGTGTCACCAGGGGGCCTAAAATGGCCAGGGATGGATTGTTACAGCACGGGGAGCAATAGAAGCAAGGATCTATTATGTCACCATGGAGGCCAAGAATCAAATGATTCATTGTGACATCAAGTGGCCTAAAAGGGCATGGGATGCATTGTGACACCACAGGGGTTAAGAGAAGCAAGGATCCATTGTGACCCAATGGAGGCTAATAATCCCAGGATCCCATTTGACACCAGGGGGCGTAAAAGGGCCAGGGATGAATTGTGACAGCATGGGGACCAATAGAAACAAGGAACCATTATGACACCATGGAGGCCAAGAATCAAATGATTCATGGTGACATCAAGTGGCCTAAAAGGGCATGGGATGCATTGTGACACCACAGGGGTTAAGAGAAGCAAGGAACCATTGTGACCCAAGGCAGGCTAACAATCTTAGAATCCCTTTTAACATCAGGGGGCGCAAAAGGACCACGGATGAACTGTGACAGCATGGGGACCTATAGGAGCAAGGAACCATTATGACACCATGAGGGCCAAGAATCAAATGGTTCATTGTAAGACCAAGTGGCCTAAAAGGGCTTGGAATGCATTGTGACACCACAGAGGTTAAGAGAAGCAAGGAACCATTGTGACCCAATGCAGGCTAACAATCTAATGATCCCATTTGACACCAGGGGGTATAAAAGGGCCAGGGATGAATTGTGACAGCATGGGGCACAATAAAAACATGGAAATATTATGACACAATAGAGGCCAAGACTCAAATGATTCATTGTAACACCAAGTGGCCTAAAAGGGCATGGGATGCATTGTGACACCACAGGGCCTAAGGGAATCAAGGAACCATTGTGACCCAATGCAGGCTAACAATCTAATGATCCCTTGTGACACCAGGGGGCCTAAAATGGCCTGAGATGGATTGTTACAGCACGGGGACCAATAAAAGCAAGGATCTATTATGTCACCATGGTGGCCAAAAATCAAATGATTCATTGTGACATCAAGTGGCCTAAAATGGCATGGGATGCATTGTGACACCACAGGGGTTAAGAGAAGCAAGGATCCAATGTGACCCAATGCAGCCTAACAATCTAATGATCCATTGTGACACCAGGGGTTGCAAAAGGGCCAGGGATGAATTGTGAAAGCATGGGGCACAATAAAAACATGGAAATATTATGACACAATAGAGGCCAAGACTCAAATTATTCATTGTAACACCAAGTGGCCTAAAAGGGCATGGGATGCATTGTGACACCAAAGGGGCTAAGAGAAGCAAGGAACCATTGTGACCCAATGCAGGCTAACAATCTAATGATCCCTTGTGACACCAGGGGGCCTAAAATGGCCAGGGATGGATTGTTACAGCACGGGGACCAATAGAAGCAAGAATCTATTATGTCACCATGGAGGCCAAGAATCAAATGATTCATTGTGACATCAAGTGGCCTAAAAGGGCATGGGATGCATTGTGACACCACAGGGGTTAAGAGAAGCAAGGAACCATTGTGACCCAAGGCAGGCTAACAATCTTAGAATCCCTTTTGACACCAGGGGGCGCAAAAGGACCACGGATGAACTGTGACAGCATGGGGCCCAATAGAAACAAGGAACCATTATGATACCATGGAGGCCAAGAATCAAATGATTCATGGTGACATCAAGTGGCCTAAAATAGCATGGACTGCATTGTGACACCACAGAGGTTAAGAGAAGCAAGGAACCATTGTTACCCAATGCAGGCTAACAATCTAATGGTCCCTTGTGACACCAATGGGCCTAAAAGGGCCAGGGATGAATTGTGAAAGCATGGGGCCCAATTAAAACCTGGTACAATTATGCCACCATGGAGGACAAAAATCAAATGATTCATTGTGACATCAAGTGGCCTAAAAGGGCATGGGATGCATTGTGACACCACAGAGTTTAAGAGAAGCAAGGATCCATTGTGACCCAATGCAGGCTAACAATCTAATGATCCCTTGTGACACCAGGGGTTGCAAAAGGGCCAGGGATGAATTGTGAAAGCATGGGGCACAATAAAAACATGGAAATATTATGACACAATAGAGGCCAAGACTCAAATGATTCATTGTAACACCAAGTGGCCTAAAAGGGCATGGGATGCATTGTGACACCACAGGGGCTAAGAGAAGCAAGGAACCATTGTGACCCAATGCAGGCTAACAATCTAATGATCCCTTGTGACACCAGGGGGCCTAAAATGGCCTGAGATGGATTGTTACAGCACGGGGACCAATAGAAGCAAGGATCTATTATGTCACCATGGTGGCCAAGAATCAAATGATTCATTGTGACATCAAGTGGCCTAAAATGGCACATGGGATGCATTGTGACACCACAGGGGTTAAGAGAAGCAAGGATCCATTGTGACCCAATGGAGGCTAACAATCTAATGATCCATTGTGACACCAGGGGTTGCAATAGGGCCAGGGATGAATTGTGAAAGCATGGGGCACAATAAAAACATGGAAATATTATGACACAATAGAGGCCAAGTCTCAAATGATTCATTGTAACACCAAGTGGCCTAAAATGGCATGGGATGCATTGTGACACCACAGGGGCTAAGAGAAGCAAGGAACCATTGTGACCCAATGCAGGCTAACAATCTAATGATCCCTTGTGACACCAGGGGGCCTAAAATGGCCAGGGATGGATTGTTACAGCACGGGGACCAATAGAAGCAAGAATCTATTATGTCACCATGGAGGCCAAGAATCAAATGATTCATTGTGACATCAAGTGGCCTAAAAGGGCATGGGATGCATTGTGACACCACAGGGGTTAAGAGAAGCAAGGATCCATTGTGACCCAATGCAGGCTAACAATCTAATGATCCATTGTGACACCAGGGGTTGCAATAGGGCCAGGGATGAATTGTGAAAGCATGGGGCACAATAAAAACATGGAAATATTATGACACAATAGAGGCCAAGACTCAAATGATTCATTGTAACACCAAGTGGCCTAAAAGGGCATGGGATGCATTGTGACACCACAGGGGCTAAGAGAAGCAAGGAACCATTGTGACCCAATGCAGGCTAACAATCTAATGATCCCTTGTGACACCAGGGGGCCTAAAATGGCCAGGGATGGATTGTTACAGCACGGGGACCAATAGAAGCAAGAATCTATTATGTCACCATGGAGGCCAAGAATCAAATGATTCATTGTGACATCAAGTGGCCTAAAAGGGCATGGGATGCATTGTGACACCACAGGGGTTAAGAGAAGCAAGGAACCATTGTGACCCAAGGCAGGCTAACAATCTTAGAATCCCTTTTGACACCAGGGGGCGCAAAAGGACCACGGATGAACTGTGACAGCATGGGGACCTATAGAAGCAAGGAACCATTATGACACCATGAGGGCCAAGAATCAAATGATTCATTGTAACACCAAGTGGCCTAAAAGGGCTTGGAATGCATTGTGACACCACAGAGGTTCAGAGAAGCAAGGATCCATTGTGACCCAATGCAGGCTAACAATCTAATGATCCCTTGTGACACCAGGGGGCCTAAAATGGCCAGGGATGGATTGTTACAGCACGGGGACCAATAGAAGCAAGAATCTATTATGTCACCATGGAGGCCAAGAATCAAATGATTCATTGTGACATCAAGTGGCCTAAAAGGGCTTGGAATGCATTGTGACACCACAGAGGTTAAGAGAAGCAAGGATCCATTGTGACCCAATGCAGGCTAACAATCTAATGATCCATTGTGACACCAGGGGTTGCAGTAGGGCCAGGGATGAATTGTGAAAGCATGGGGCACAATAAAAACATGGAAATATTATGACACAATAGAGGCCAAGACTCAAATGATTCATTGTAACACCAAGTGGCCTAAAAGGGCATGGGATGCATTGTGACACCACAGGGGCTAAGAGAAGCAAGGAACCATTGTGACCCAATGCAGGCTAACAATCTAATGATCCCTTGTGACACCAGGGGGCCTAAAATGGCCAGGGATGGATTGTTACAGCACGGGGAGCAATAGAAGCAAGGATCTATTATGTCACCATGGAGGCCAAGAATCAAATGATTCATTGTGACATCAAGTGGCCTAAAAGGGCATGGGATGCATTGTGACACCACAGGGGTTAAGAGAAGCAAGGATCCATTGTGACCCAATGGAGGCTAATAATCCCAGGATCCCATTTGACACCAGGGGGCGTAAAAGGGCCAGGGATGAATTGTGACAGCATGGGGACCAATAGAAACAAGGAACCATTATGACACCATGGAGGCCAAGAATCAAATGATTCATGGTGACATCAAGTGGCCTAAAAGGGCATGGGATGCATTGTGACACCACAGGGGTTAAGAGAAGCAAGGAACCATTGTGACCCAAGGCAGGCTAACAATCTTAGAATCCCTTTTAACATCAGGGGGCGCAAAAGGACCACGGATGAACTGTGACAGCATGGGGACCTATAGGAGCAAGGAACCATTATGACACCATGAGGGCCAAGAATCAAATGGTTCATTGTAAGACCAAGTGGCCTAAAAGGGCTTGGAATGCATTGTGACACCACAGAGGTTAAGAGAAGCAAGGAACCATTGTGACCCAATGCAGGCTAACAATCTAATGATCCATTTTGACACCAGGGGTTGCAATAGGGCCAGGGATGAATTGTGAAAGCATGGGGCACAATAAAAACATGGAAATATTATGACACAATAGAGGCCAAGACTCAAATGATTCATTGTAACACCAAGTGGCCTAAAAGGGCATGGGATGCATTGTGACACCACAGGGCCTAAGGGAATCAAGGAACCATTGTGACCCAATGCAGGCTAACAATCTAATGATCCCTTGTGACACCAGGGGGCCTAAAATGGCCTGAGATGGATTGTTACAGCACGGGGACCAATAAAAGCAAGGATCTATTATGTCACCATGGTGGCCAAAAATCAAATGATTCATTGTGACATCAAGTGGCCTAAAATGGCATGGGATGCATTGTGACACCACAGGGGTTAAGAGAAGCAAGGATCCAATGTGACCCAATGCAGCCTAACAATCTAATGATCCATTGTGACACCAGGGGTTGCAAAAGGGCCAGGGATGAATTGTGAAAGCATGGGGCACAATAAAAACATGGAAATATTATGACACAATAGAGGCCAAGACTCAAATTATTCATTGTAACACCAAGTGGCCTAAAAGGGCATGGGATGCATTGTGACACCAAAGGGGCTAAGAGAAGCAAGGAACCATTGTGACCCAATGCAGGCTAACAATCTAATGATCCCTTGTGACACCAGGGGGCCTAAAATGGCCAGGGATGGATTGTTACAGCACGGGGACCAATAGAAGCAAGAATCTATTATGTCACCATGGAGGCCAAGAATCAAATGATTCATTGTGACATCAAGTGGCCTAAAAGGGCATGGGATGCATTGTGACACCACAGGGGTTAAGAGAAGCAAGGAACCATTGTGACCCAAGGCAGGCTAACAATCTTAGAATCCCTTTTGACACCAGGGGGCGCAAAAGGACCACGGATGAACTGTGACAGCATGGGGCCCAATAGAAACAAGGAACCATTATGATACCATGGAGGCCAAGAATCAAATGATTCATGGTGACATCAAGTGGCCTAAAATAGCATGGACTGCATTGTGACACCACAGAGGTTAAGAGAAGCAAGGAACCATTGTTACCCAATGCAGGCTAACAATCTAATGGTCCCTTGTGACACCAATGGGCCTAAAAGGGCCAGGGATGAATTGTGAAAGCATGGGGCCCAATTAAAACCTGGTACAATTATGCCACCATGGAGGACAAAAATCAAATGATTCATTGTGACATCAAGTGGCCTAAAAGGGCATGGGATGCATTGTGACACCACAGAGTTTAAGAGAAGCAAGGATCCATTGTGACCCAATGCAGGCTAACAATCTAATGATCCCTTGTGACACCAGGGGTTGCAAAAGGGCCAGGGATGAATTGTGAAAGCATGGGGCACAATAAAAACATGGAAATATTATGACACAATAGAGGCCAAGACTCAAATGATTCATTGTAACACCAAGTGGCCTAAAAGGGCATGGGATGCATTGTGACACCACAGGGGCTAAGAGAAGCAAGGAACCATTGTGACCCAATGCAGGCTAACAATCTAATGATCCCTTGTGACACCAGGGGGCCTAAAATGGCCTGAGATGGATTGTTACAGCACGGGGACCAATAGAAGCAAGGATCTATTATGTCACCATGGTGGCCAAGAATCAAATGATTCATTGTGACATCAAGTGGCCTAAAATGGCACATGGGATGCATTGTGACACCACAGGGGTTAAGAGAAGCAAGGATCCATTGTGACCCAATGGAGGCTAACAATCTAATGATCCATTGTGACACCAGGGGTTGCAATAGGGCCAGGGATGAATTGTGAAAGCATGGGGCACAATAAAAACATGGAAATATTATGACACAATAGAGGCCAAGTCTCAAATGATTCATTGTAACACCAAGTGGCCTAAAATGGCATGGGATGCATTGTGACACCACAGGGGCTAAGAGAAGCAAGGAACCATTGTGACCCAATGCAGGCTAACAATCTAATGATCCCTTGTGACACCAGGGGGCCTAAAATGGCCAGGGATGGATTGTTACAGCACGGGGACCAATAGAAGCAAGAATCTATTATGTCACCATGGAGGCCAAGAATCAAATGATTCATTGTGACATCAAGTGGCCTAAAAGGGCATGGGATGCATTGTGACACCACAGGGGTTAAGAGAAGCAAGGAACCATTGTGACCCAAGGCAGGCTAACAATCTTAGAATCCCTTTTGACACCAGGGGGCGCAAAAGGACCACGGATGAACTGTGACAGCATGGGGACCTATAGAAGCAAGGAACCATTATGACACCATGAGGGCCAAGAATCAAATGATTCATTGTAACACCAAGTGGCCTAAAAGGGCTTGGAATGCATTGTGACACCACAGAGGTTCAGAGAAGCAAGGATCCATTGTGACCCAATGCAGGCTAAGAATCTAATGATCCCTTGTGACACCAGGGGGCCTAAAATGGCCAGGGATGGATTGTTACAGCACGGGGACCTTTAGAAGCAAGAATCTATTATGTCACCATGGAGGCCAAGAATCAAATGATTCATTGTGACATCAAGTGGCCTAAAAGGGCTTGGAATGCATTGTGACACCACAGAGGTTAAGAGAAGCAAGGATCCATTGTGACCCAATGCAGGCTAACAATCTAATGATCCATTGTGACACCAGGGGTTGCAGTAGGGCCAGGGATGAATTGTGAAAGCATGGGGCACAATAAAAACATGGAAATATTATGACACAATAGAGGCCAAGACTCAAATGATTCATTGTAACACCAAGTGGCCTAAAATGGCATGGGATGCATTGTGACAACACAGGGGCTAAGAGAAGCAAGGAACCATTGTGACCCAATGCATGCTAACAATCTAATGATCCCTTGTGACAGCAGGGGGCCTAAAATGGCCAGGGATGGATTGTTATAGCACGGGGACCAATAGAAGCAAGGATCTCTTATGCCACCATGGAGGCCAAGAATCAAATGATTCATTGTGACATCAAGTGGCCTAAAATGGCATGGGATGCATTGTGACACCACAGGGGTTAAGAGAAGCAAGGATCCATTGTGACCCAATGGAGGCTAACTATCTAATGATCCATTGTGACACCAGGGGTTGCAATAGGGCCAGGGATGAATTGTGAAAGCATGGGGCACAATAAAAACATGGAAATATTATGACACAATAGAGGCCAAGACTCAAATGATTCATTGTAACACCAAGTGGCCTAAAAGGGCATGGGATGCATTGTGACACCACAGGGGCTAAGAGAAGCAAGGATCCATTGTGACCCAAGGCAGGCTAACAATCTAATGATCCCTTGTGACACCAGGGGGCCTAAAATGGCCAGGGATGGATTGTTACAGCACGGGGACCAATAGAAGCAAGAATCTATTATGTCACCATGGAGGCCAAGAATCAAATGATTCATTGTGACATCAAGTGGCCTAAAAGGGCATGGGATGCATTGTGACACCACAGGGGTTAAGAGAAGCAAGGATCCATTGTGACCCAATGCAGGCTAACAATCTAATGATCCCTTGTGACACCAGGGGGCCTAAAATGGCCAGGGATGGATTGTTACAGCACGGGGACCAAGAGAAGCAAGGATCTATCATGTCACCATGGAGGCCAAGAATCAAATGATTCATTGTGACATCAAGTGGCCTAAAAGGGCATGGGATGCATTGTGACACCACAGGGGTTAAGAGAAGCAAGGAACCATTGTGACCCAAGGCAGGCTAACAATCTAATGATCCCTTTTGACACCAGGGGGCGCAAAAGGACCACGGATGAACTGTGACAGCATGGGGACCTATAGAAGCAAGGAACCATTATGACACCATGAGGGCCAAGAATCAAATGATTCATTGTAAGACCAAGTGGCCTAAAAGGGCTTGGAATGCATTGTGACACCACAGAGGTTAAGAGAAGCAAGGAACCATTGTGACCCAATGCAGGCTAACAATCTAATGATCCATTGTGACACCAGGGGTTGCAATAGGGCCAGGGATGAATTGTGAAAGCATGGGGCACAATAAAAACATGGAAATATTATGACACAATAGAGGCCAAGACTCAAATGATTCATTGTAACACCAAGTGGCCTAAAAGGGCATGGGATGCATTGTGACACCACAGGGGCTAAGAGAAGCAAGGAACCATTGTGACCCAATGGAGGCTAACAATCTAATGATCCCTTGTGACACCAGGGGGCCTAAAATGGCCTGAGATGGATTGTTACAGCACGGGGACCAATAGAAGCAAGAATCTATTATGTCACCATGGAGGCCAAGAATCAAATGATTCATTGTGACATCAAGTGGCCTAAAAGGGCATGGGATGCATTGTGACACCACAGGGGCTAAGAGAAGCAAGGAACCATTGTGACCCAATGCAGGCTAACAATCTAATGATCCCTTGTGACACCAGGGGGCCTAAAATGGCCAGGGATGGATTGTTACAGCACGGGGACCTTTAGAATGAAGAATCTATTATGTCACCATGGAGGCCAAGAATCAAATGATTCATTGTGACATCAAGTGGCCTAAAAGGGCTTGGAATGCATTGTGACACCACAGAGGTTAAGAGAAGCAAGGATCCATTGTGACCCAATGGAGGCTAGCAATCTAATGATCCATTGTGACACCAGGGGTTGCAATAGGGCCAGGGATGAATTGTGAAAGCATGGGGCACAATAAAAACATGGAAATATTATGACACAATAGAGGCCAAGACTCAAATGATTCATTGTAACACCAAGTGCCCTAAAAGGGCATGGGATGCATTGTGACACCACAGGGGCTAAGAGAAGCAAGGAACCATTGTGACCCAATGCAGGCTAACAATCTAATGATCCCTTGTGACACCAGGGGGCCTAAAATGGCCAGGGATGGATTGTTACAGCACAGGGACCTTTAGAAGCAAGAATCTATTATGTCACCATGGAGGCCAAGAATCAAATGATTCATTGTGACATCAAGTGGCCTAAAAGGGCATGGGATGCATTGTGACACCACAGGGGCTAAGAGAAGCAAGGAACCATTGTGACCCAATGCAGGCTAACAATCTAATGATCCCTTGTGACACCAGGGGGCCTAAAATGGCCAGGGATGGATTGTTACAGCACGGGGACCAAGAGAAGCAAGGATCTATTATGTCACCATGGAGGCCAAGAATCAAATGATTCATTGTGACATCAAGTGGCCTAAAAGGGCTTGGAATGCATTGTGACACCACAGAGGTTAAGAGAAGCAAGGAACCATTGTGACCCAATGCAGGCTAACAATCTAATGATCCATTGTGACACCAGGGGTTGCAATAGGGCCAGGGATGAATTGTGAAAGCATGGGGCACAATAAAAACATGGAAATATTATGACACAATAGAGGCCAAGACTCAAATGATTCATTGTAACACCAAGTGGCCTAAAAGGGCATGGGATGCATTGTGACACCACAGGGGCTAAGAGAAGCAAGGAACCATTGTGACCCAAGGCAGGCTAACAATCTTAGAATCCCTTTTGACACCAGGGGGCGCAAAAGGACCACGGATGAACTGTGACAGCATGGGGACCTATAGAAGCAAGGAACCATTATGACACCATGAGGGCCAAGAATCAAATGATTCATTGTAACACCAAGTGGCCTAAAAGGGCTTGGAATGCATTGTGACACCACAGAGGTTCAGAGAAGCAAGGAACCATTGTGACCCAATGCAGGCTAACAATCTAATGATCCATTGTGACACCAGGGGTTGCAATAGGGCCAGGGATGAATTGTGAAAGCATGGGGCACAATAAAAACATGGAAATATTATGACACAATAGAGGCCAAGACTCAAATGATTCATTGTAACACCAAGTGGCCTAAAAGGGCATGGGATGCATTGTGACACCACAGGGGCTAAGAGAAGCAAGGAACCATTGCGACCCAATGCAGGCTAACAATCTAATGATCCCTTGTGACACCAGGGGGCCTAAAATGGCCAGGGATGGATTGTTACAATACGGGGACCAATAGAAGCAAGAATCTATTATGTCACCATGGAGGCCAAAAATCAAATGATTCATTGTGACATCAAGTGGCCTAAAAGGGCATGGGATGCATTGTGACACCACAGGGGCTAAGAGAAGCAAGGAACCATTGTGACCCAATGCAGGCTAACAATCTAATGATCCCTTGTGACACCAGGGGGCCTAAAATGGCCAGGGATGGATTGTTACAGCACGGGGACCTTTAGAATGAAGAATCTATTATGTCACCATGGAGGCCAAGAATCAAATGATTCATTGTGACATCAAGTGGCCTAAAAGGGCTTGGAATGCATTGTGACACCACAGAGGTTAAGAGAAGCAAGGATCCATTGTGACCCAATGGAGGCTAGCAATCTAATGATCCATTGTGACACCAGGGGTTGCAATAGGGCCAGGGATGAATTGTGAAAGCATGGGGCACAATAAAAACATGGAAATATTATGACACAATAGAGGCCAAGACTCAAATGATTCATTGTAACACCAAGTGGCCTAAAAGGGCATGGGATGCATTGTGACACCACAGGGGCTAAGAGAAGCAAGGAACCATTGTGACCCAATGCAGGCTAACAATCTAATGATCCCTTGTGACACCAGGGGGCCTAAAATGGCCAGGGATGGATTGTTACAGCACAGGGACCTTTAGAAGCAAGAATCTATTATGTCACCATGGAGGCCAAGAATCAAATGATTCATTGTGACATCAAGTGGCCTAAAAGGGCATGGGATGCATTGTGACACCACAGGGGCTAAGAGAAGCAAGGAACCATTGTGACCCAATGCAGGCTAACAATCTAATGATCCCTTGTGACACCAGGGGGCCTAAAATGGCCAGGGATGGATTGTTACAGCACGGGGACCAAGAGAAGCAAGGATCTATTATGTCACCATGGAGGCCAAGAATCAAATGATTCATTGTGACATCAAGTGGCCTAAAAGGGCTTGGAATGCATTGTGACACCACAGAGGTTAAGAGAAGCAAGGAACCATTGTGACCCAATGCAGGCTAACAATCTAATGATCCATTGTGACACCAGGGGTTGCAATAGGGCCAGGGATGAATTGTGAAAGCATGGGGCACAATAAAAACATGGAAATATTATGACACAATAGAGGCCAAGACTCAAATGATTCATTGTAACACCAAGTGGCCTAAAAGGGCATGGGATGCATTGTGACACCACAGGGGCTAAGAGAAGCAAGGAACCATTGCGACCCAATGCAGGCTAACAATCTAATGATCCCTTGTGACACCAGGGGGCCTAAAATGGCCAGGGATGGATTGTTACAGCACGGGGACCAATAGAAGCAAGAATCTATTATGTCACCATGGAGGCCAAGAATCAAATGATTCATTGTGACATCAAGTGGCCTAAAAGGGCATGGGATGCATTGTGACACCACAGGGGTTAAGAGAAGCAAGGAACCATTGTGACCCAAGGCAGGCTAACAATCTTAGAATCCCTTTTGACACCAGGGGGCGCAAAAGGACCACGGATGAACTGTGACAGCATGGGGACCTATAGAAGCAAGGAACCATTATGACACCATGAGGGCCAAGAATCAAATGATTCATTGTAACACCAAGTGGCCTAAAAGGGCTTGGAATGCATTGTGACACCACAGAGGTTCAGAGAAGCAAGGATCCATTGTGACCCAATGCAGGCTAACAATCTAATGATCCCTTGTGACACCAGGGGGCCTAAAATGGCCAGGGATGGATTGTTACAGCACGGGGACCAATAGAAGCAAGAATCTATTATGTCACCATGGAGGCCAAGAATCAAATGATTCATTGTGACATCAAGTGGCCTAAAAGGGCTTGGAATGCATTGTGACACCACAGAGGTTAAGAGAAGCAAGGATCCATTGTGACCCAATGCAGGCTAACAATCTAATGATCCATTGTGACACCAGGGGTTGCAGTAGGGCCAGGGATGAATTGTGAAAGCATGGGGCACAATAAAAACATGGAAATATTATGACACAATAGAGGCCAAGACTCAAATGATTCATTGTAACACCAAGTGGCCTAAAATGGCATGGGATGCATTGTGACACCACAGGGGCTAAGAGAAGCAAGGAACCATTGTGACCCAATGCATGCTAACAATCTAATGATCCCTTGTGACACCAGGGGGCCTAAAATGGCCAGGGATGGATTGTTATAGCACGGGGACCAATAGAAGCAAGGATCTCTTATGCCACCATGGAGGCCAAGAATCAAATGATTCATTGTGACGTCAAGTGGCCTAAAATGGCATGGGATGCATTGTGACACCACAGGGGTTAAGAGAAGCAAGGATCCATTGTGACCCAATGCAGGCTAACAATCTAATGATCCATTGTGACACCAGGGGTGGCAATAGGGCCAGGGATGAATTGTGAAAGCATGGGGCACAATAAAACCATGGAAATATTATGACACAATAGAGGCCAAGACTCAAATGATTCATTGTAACACCAAGTGGCCTAAAAGGGCATGGGATGCATTGTGACACCACAGGGGCTAAGAGAAGCAAGGATCCATTGTGACCCAATGCAGGCTAACAATCTAATGATCCCTTGTGACACCAGGGGGCCTAAAATGGCCAGGGATGGATTGTTACAGCACGGGGACCAATAGAAGCAAGAATCTATTATGTCACCATGGAGGCCAAGAATCAAATGATTCATTGTGACATCAAGTGGCCTAAAAGGGCATGGGATGCATTGTGACACCACAGGGGTTAAGAGAAGCAAGGATCCATTGTGACCCAATGCAGGCTAACAATCTAATGATCCCTTGTGACACCAGGGGGCCTAAAATGGCCAGGGATGGATTGTTACAGCACGGGGACCAAGAGAAGCAAGGATCTATCATGTCACCATGGAGGCCAAGAATCAAATGATTCATTGTGACATCAAGTGGCCTAAAAGGGCATGGGATGCATTGTGACACCACAGGGGTTAAGAGAAGCAAGGAACCATTGTGACCCAAGGCAGGCTAACAATCTTAGAATCCCTTTTGACACCAGGGGGCGCAAAAGGACCACGGATGAACTGTGACAGCATGGGGACCTATAGAAGCAAGGAACCATTATGACACCATGAGGGCCAAGAATCAAATGATTCATTGTAACACCAAGTGGCCTAAAAGGGCTTGGAATGCATTGTGACACCACAGAGGTTCAGAGAAGCAAGGATCCATTGTGACCCAATGCAGGCTAACAATCTAATGATCCCTTGTGACACCAGGGGGCCTAAAATGGCCAGGGATGGATTGTTACAGCACGGGGACCAATAGAATCAAGAATCTATTATGTCACCATGGAGGCCAAGAATCAAATGATTCATTGTGACATCAAGTGGCCTAAAAGGGCTTGGAATGCATTGTGACACCACAGAGGTTAAGAGAAGCAAGGATCCATTGTGACCCAATGCAGGCTAACAATCTAATGATCCATTGTGACACCAGGGGTTGCAGTAGGGCCAGGGATGAATTGTGAAAGCATGGGGCACAATAAAAACATGGAAATATTATGACACAATAGAGGCCAAGACTCAAATGATTCATTGTAACACCAAGTGGCCTAAAATGGCATGGGATGCATTGTGACACCACAGGGGCTAAGAGAAGCAAGGATCCATTGTGACCCAATGCAGGCTAACAATCTAATGATCCCTTGTGACACCAGGGGGCCTAAAATGGCCAGGGATGGATTGTTACAGCACGGGGACCAATAGAAGCAAGAATCTATTATGTCACCATGGAGGCCAAGAATCAAATGATTCATTGTGACATCAAGTGGCCTAAAAGGGCATGGGATGCATTGTGACACCACAGGGGTTAAGAGAAGCAAGGATCCATTGTGACCCAATGCAGGCTAACAATCTAATGATCCCTTGTGACACCAGGGGGCCTAAAATGGCCAGGGATGGATTGTTACAGCACGGGGACCAAGAGAAGCAAGGATCTATCATGTCACCATGGAGGCCAAGAATCAAATGATTCATTGTGACATCAAGTGGCCTAAAAGGGCATGGGATGCATTGTGACACCACAGGGGTTAAGAGAAGCAAGGAACCATTGTGACCCAAGGCAGGCTAACAATCTTAGAATCCCTTTTGACACCAGGGGGCGCAAAAGGACCACGGATGAACTGTGACAGCATGGGGACCTATAGAAGCAAGGAACCATTATGACACCATGAGGGCCAAGAATCAAATGATTCATTGTAAGACCAAGTGGCCTAAAAGGGCTTGGAATGCATTGTGACACCACAGAGGTTAAGAGAAGCAAGGAACCATTGTGACCCAATGCAGGCTAACAATCTAATGATCCATTGTGACACCAGGGGTTGCAATAGGGCCAGGGATGAATTGTGAAAGCATGGGGCACAATAAAAACATGGAAATATTATGACACAATAGAGGCCAAGACTCAAATGATTCATTGTAACACCAAGTGGCCTAAAAGGGCATGGGATGCATTGTGACACCACAGGGGCTAAGAGAAGCAAGGAACCATTGTGACCCAATGGAGGCTAACAATCTAATGATCCCTTGTGACACCAGGGGGCCTAAAATGGCCTGAGATGGATTGTTACAGCACGGGGACCAATAGAAGCAAGAATCTATTATGTCACCATGGAGGCCAAGAATCAAATGATTCATTGTGACATCAAGTGGCCTAAAAGGGCATGGGATGCATTGTGACACCACAGGGGCTAAGAGAAGCAAGGAACCATTGTGACCCAATGCAGGCTAACAATCTAATGATCCCTTGTGACACCAGGGGGCCTAAAATGGCCAGGGATGGATTGTTACAGCACGGGGACCTTTAGAATGAAGAATCTATTATGTCACCATGGAGGCCAAGAATCAAATGATTCATTGTGACATCAAGTGGCCTAAAAGGGCTTGGAATGCATTGTGACACCACAGAGGTTAAGAGAAGCAAGGATCCATTGTGACCCAATGGAGGCTAGCAATCTAATGATCCATTGTGACACCAGGGGTTGCAATAGGGCCAGGGATGAATTGTGAAAGCATGGGGCACAATAAAAACATGGAAATATTATGACACAATAGAGGCCAAGACTCAAATGATTCATTGTAACACCAAGTGGCCTAAAAGGGCATGGGATGCATTGTGACACCACAGGGGCTAAGAGAAGCAAGGAACCATTGTGACCCAATGCAGGCTAACAATCTAATGATCCCTTGTGACACCAGGGGGCCTAAAATGGCCAGGGATGGATTGTTACAGCACAGGGACCTTTAGAAGCAAGAATCTATTATGTCACCATGGAGGCCAAGAATCAAATGATTCATTGTGACATCAAGTGGCCTAAAAGGGCATGGGATGCATTGTGACACCACAGGGGCTAAGAGAAGCAAGGAACCATTGTGACCCAATGCAGGCTAACAATCTAATGATCCCTTGTGACACCAGGGGGCCTAAAATGGCCAGGGATGGATTGTTACAGCACGGGGACCAAGAGAAGCAAGGATCTATTATGTCACCATGGAGGCCAAGAATCAAATGATTCATTGTGACATCAAGTGGCCTAAAAGGGCTTGGAATGCATTGTGACACCACAGAGGTTAAGAGAAGCAAGGAACCATTGTGACCCAATGCAGGCTAACAATCTAATGATCCATTGTGACACCAGGGGTTGCAATAGGGCCAGGGATGAATTGTGAAAGCATGGGGCACAATAAAAACATGGAAATATTATGACACAATAGAGGCCAAGACTCAAATGATTCATTGTAACACCAAGTGGCCTAAAAGGGCATGGGATGCATTGTGACACCACAGGGGCTAAGAGAAGCAAGGAACCATTGCGACCCAATGCAGGCTAACAATCTAATGATCCCTTGTGACACCAGGGGGCCTAAAATGGCCAGGGATGGATTGTTACAGCACGGGGACCAATAGAAGCAAGAATCTATTATGTCACCATGGAGGCCAAGAATCAAATGATTCATTGTGACATCAAGTGGCCTAAAAGGGCATGGGATGCATTGTGACACCACAGGGGTTAAGAGAAGCAAGGAACCATTGTGACCCAAGGCAGGCTAACAATCTTAGAATCCCTTTTGACACCAGGGGGCGCAAAAGGACCACGGATGAACTGTGACAGCATGGGGACCTATAGAAGCAAGGAACCATTATGACACCATGAGGGCCAAGAATCAAATGATTCATTGTAACACCAAGTGGCCTAAAAGGGCTTGGAATGCATTGTGACACCACAGAGGTTCAGAGAAGCAAGGATCCATTGTGACCCAATGCAGGCTAACAATCTAATGATCCCTTGTGACACCAGGGGGCCTAAAATGGCCAGGGATGGATTGTTACAGCACGGGGACCAATAGAAGCAAGAATCTATTATGTCACCATGGAGGCCAAGAATCAAATGATTCATTGTGACAACAAGTGGCCTAAAAGGGCTTGGAATGCATTGTGACACCACAGAGGTTAAGAGAAGCAAGGATCCATTGTGACCCAATGCAGGCTAACAATCTAATGATCCATTGTGACACCAGGGGTTGCAGTAGGGCCAGGGATGAATTGTGAAAGCATGGGGCACAATAAAAACATGGAAATATTATGACACAATAGAGGCCAAGACTCAAATGATTCATTGTAACACCAAGTGGCCTAAAATGGCATGGGATGCATTGTGACACCACAGGGGCTAAGAGAAGCAAGGAACCATTGTGACCCAATGCATGCTAACAATCTAATGATCCCTTGTGACACCAGGGGGCCTAAAATGGCCAGGGATGGATTGTTATAGCACGGGGACCAATAGAAGCAAGGATCTCTTATGCCACCATGGAGGCCAAGAATCAAATGATTCATTGTGACATCAAGTGGCCTAAAATGGCATGGGATGCATTGTGACACCACAGGGGTTAAGAGAAGCAAGGATCCATTGTGACCCAATGGAGGCTAACAATCTAATGATCCATTGTGACACCAGGGGTGGCAATAGGGCCAGGGATGAATTGTGAAAGCATGGGGCACAATAAAACCATGGAAATATTATGACACAATAGAGGCCAAGACTCAAATGATTCATAGTAACACCAAGTGGCCTAAAAGGGCATGGGATGCATTGTGACACCACAGGGGCTAAGAGAAGCAAGGATCCATTGTGACCCAATGCAGGCTAACAATCTAATGATCCCTTGTGACACCAGGGGGCCTAAAATGGCCAGGGATGGATTGTTACAGCACGGGGACCAAGAGAAGCAAGGATCTATCATGTCACCATGGAGGCCAAGAATCAAATGATTCATTGTGACATCAAGTGGCCTAAAAGGGCATGGGATGCATTGTGACACCACAGGGGTTAAGAGAAGCAAGGAACCATTGTGACCCAAGGCAGGCTAACAATCTTAGAATCCCTTTTGACACCAGGGTGCGCAAAAGGACCACGGATGAACTGTGACAGCATGGGGACCTATAGAAGCAAGGAACCATTATGACACCATGAGGGCCAAGAATCAAATGATTCATTGTAACACCAAGTGGCCTAAAAGGGCTTGGAATGCATTGTGACACCACAGAGGTTCAGAGAAGCAAGGATCCATTGTGACCCAATGCAGGCTAACAATCTAATGATCCCTTGTGACACCAGGGGGCCTAAAATGGCCAGGGATGGATTGTTACAGCACGGGGACCAATAGAATCAAGAATCTATTATGTCACCATGGAGGCCAAGAATCAAATGATTCATTGTGACATCAAGTGGCCTAAAAGGGCTTGGAATGCATTGTGACACCACAGAGGTTAAGAGAAGCAAGGATCCATTGTGACCCAATGCAGGCTAACAATCTAATGATCCATTGTGACACCAGGGGTTGCAGTAGGGCCAGGGATGAATTGTGAAAGCATGGGGCACAATAAAAACATGGAAATATTATGACACAATAGAGGCCAAGACTCAAATGATTCATTGTAACACCAAGTGGCCTAAAATGGCATGGGATGCATTGTGACACCACAGGGGCTAAGAGAAGCAAGGATCCATTGTGACCCAATGCAGGCTAACAATCTAATGATCCCTTGTGACACCAGGGGGCCTAAAATGGCCAGGGATGGATTGTTACAGCACGGGGACCAATAGAAGCAAGAATCTATTATGTCACCATGGAGGCCAAGAATCAAATGATTCATTGTGACATCAAGTGGCCTAAAAGGGCATGGGATGCATTGTGACACCACAGGGGTTAAGAGAAGCAAGGATCCATTGTGACCCAATGCAGGCTAACAATCTAATGATCCCTTGTGACACCAGGGGGCCTAAAATGGCCAGGGATGGATTGTTACAGCACGGGGACCAAGAGAAGCAAGGATCTATCATGTCACCATGGAGGCCAAGAATCAAATGATTCATTGTGACATCAAGTGGCCTAAAAGGGCATGGGATGCATTGTGACACCACAGGGGTTAAGAGAAGCAAGGAACCATTGTGACCCAAGGCAGGCTAACAATCTTAGAATCCCTTTTGACACCAGGGGGCGCAAAAGGACCACGGATGAACTGTGACAGCATGGGGACCTATAGAAGCAAGGAACCATTATGACACCATGAGGGCCAAGAATCAAATGATTCATTGTAAGACCAAGTGGCCTAAAAGGGCTTGGAATGCATTGTGACACCACAGAGGTTAAGAGAAGCAAGGAACCATTGTGACCCAATGCAGGCTAACAATCTAATGATCCATTGTGACACCAGGGGTTGCAATAGGGCCAGGGATGAATTGTGAAAGCATGGGGCACAATAAAAACATGGAAATATTATGACACAATAGAGGCCAAGACTCAAATGATTCATTGTAACACCAAGTGGCCTAAAAGGGCATGGGATGCATTGTGACACCACAGGGGCTAAGAGAAGCAAGGAACCATTGTGACCCAATGGAGGCTAACAATCTAATGATCCCTTGTGACACCAGGGGGCCTAAAATGGCCTGAGATGGATTGTTACAGCACGGGGACCAATAGAAGCAAGAATCTATTATGTCACCATGGAGGCCAAGAATCAAATGATTCATTGTGACATCAAGTGGCCAAAAAGGGCATGGGATGCATTGTGACACCACAGGGGCTAAGAGAAGCAAGGAACCATTGTGACCCAATGCAGGCTAACAATCTAATGATCCCTTGTGACACCAGGGGGCCTAAAATGGCCAGGGATGGATTGTTACAGCACGGGGACCTTTAGAATGAAGAATCTATTATGTCACCATGGAGGCCAAGAATCAAATGATTCATTGTGACATCAAGTGGCCTAAAAGGGCTTGGAATGCATTGTGACACCACAGAGGTTAAGAGAAGCAAGGATCCATTGTGACCCAATGGAGGCTAGCAATCTAATGATCCATTGTGACACCAGGGGTTGCAATAGGGCCAGGGATGAATTGTGAAAGCATGGGGCACAATAAAAACATGGAAATATTATGACACAATAGAGGCCAAGACTCAAATGATTCATTGTAACACCAAGTGGCCTAAAAGGGCATGGGATGCATTGTGACACCACAGGGGCTAAGAGAAGCAAGGAATCATTGTGACCCAATGCAGGCTAACAATCTAATGATCCCTTGTGACACCAGGGGGCCTAAAATGGCCAGGGATGGATTGTTACAGCACAGGGACCTTTAGAAGCAAGAATCTATTATGTCACCATGGAGGCCAAGAATCAAATGATTCATTGTGACATCAAGTGGCCTAAAAGGGCATGGGATGCATTGTGACACCACAGGGGCTAAGAGAAGCAAGGAACCATTGTGACCCAATGCAGGCTAACAATCTAATGATCCCTTGTGACACCACGGGGCCTAAAATGGCCAGGGATGGATTGTTACAGCACGGGGACCAAGAGAAGCAAGGATCTATTATGTCACCATGGAGGCCAAGAATCAAATGATTCATTGTGACATCAAGTGGCCTAAAAGGGCTTGGAATGCATTGTGACACCACAGAGGTTAAGAGAAGCAAGGAACCATTGTGACCCAATGCAGGCTAACAATCTAATGATCCATTGTGACACCAGGGGTTGCAATAGGGCCAGGGATGAATTGTGAAAGCATGGGGCACAATAAAAACATGGAAATATTATGACACAATAGAGGCCAAGACTCAAATGATTCATTGTAACACCAAGTGGCCTAAAAGGGCATGGGATGCATTGTGACACCACAGGGGCTAAGAGAAGCAAGGAACCATTGTGACCCAAGGCAGGCTAACAATCTTAGAATCCCTTTTGACACCAGGGGGCGCAAAAGGACCACGGATGAACTGTGACAGCATGGGGACCTATAGAAGCAAGGAACCATTATGACACCATGAGGGCCAAGAATCAAATGATTCATTGTAAGACCAAGTGGCCTAAAAGGGCTTGGAATGCATTGTGACACCACAGAGGTTAAGAGAAGCAAGGAACCATTGTGACCCAATGCAGGCTAACAATCTAATGATCCATTGTGACACCAGGGGTTGCAATAGGGCCAGGGATGAATTGTGAAAGCATGGGGCACAATAAAAACATGGAAATATTATGACACAATAGAGGCCAAGACTCAAATGATTCATTGTAACACCAAGTGGCCTAAAAGGGCATGGGATGCATTGTGACACCACAGGGGCTAAGAGAAGCAAGGAACCATTGTGACCCAATGCAGGCTAACAATCTAATGATCCCTTGTGACACCAGGGGGCCTAAAATGGCCTGAGATGGATTGTTACAGCACGGGGACCAATAGAAGCAAGAATCTATTATGTCACCATGGAGGCCAAGAATCAAATGATTCATTGTGACATCAAGTGGCCTAAAAGGGCATGGGATGCATTGTGACACCACAGGGGTTAAGAGAAGCAAGGATCCATTGTGACCCAATGCAGGCTAACAATCTAATGATCCATTGTGACACCAGGGGTTGCAAAAGGGCCAGGGATGAATTGTGAAAGCATGGGGCACAATAAAAACATGGAAATATTATGACACAATAGAGGCCAAGACTCAAATTATTCATAGTAACACCAAGTGGCCTAAAAGGGCATGGGATGCATTGTGACACCACAGGGGCTAAGAAAAGCAAGGAACCATTGTGACCCAATGCAGGCTAACAATCTAATGATCCCTTGTGACACCAGGGGGCCTAAAATGGCCAGGGATGGATTGTTACAGCACGGGGACCAATAGAAGCAAGAATCTATTATGTCACCATGGAGGCCAAGAATCAAATGATTCATTGTGACATCAAGTGGCCTAAAAGGGCATGGGATGCATTGTGACACCACAGGGGCTAAGAGAAGCAAGGAACCATTGTGACCCAATGCAGGCTAACAATCTAATGATCCCTTGTGACACCAGGGGGCCTAAAATGGCCAGGGATGGATTGTTACAGCACGGGGACCTTTAGAATGAAGAATCTATTATGTCACCATGGAGGCCAAGAATCAAATGATTCATTGTGACATCAAGTGGCCTAAAAGGGCTTGGAATGCATTGTGACACCACAGAGGTTAAGAGAAGCAAGGATCCATTGTGACCCAATGGAGGTTAGCAATCTAATGATCCATTGTGACACCAGGGGTTGCAATAGGTCCAGGGATGAATTGTGAAAGCATGGGGCACAATAAAAACATGGAAATATTATGTCACCATGGAGGCCAAGAATCAAATGATTCATTGTGACATCAAGTGGCCTAAAAGGGCATGGGATGCATTGTGACACCACAGGGGCTAAGAGAAGCAAGGATCCATTGTGACCCAATGCAGGCTAACAATCTAATGATCCCTTGTGACACCAGGGGGCCTAAAATGGCCAGGGATGGATTGTTACAGCACGGGGACCAATAGAAGCAAGAATCTATTATGTCACCATGGAGGCCAAGAATCAAATGATTCATTGTGACATCAAGTGGCCTAAAAGGGCATGGGATGCATTGTGACACCACAGGGGTTAAGAGAAGCAAGGATCCATTGTGACCCAATGCAGGCTAACAATCTAATGATCCCTTGTGACACCAGGGGGCCTAAAATGGCCAGTGATGGATTGTTACAGCACGGGGACCAAGAGAAGCAAGGATCTATCATGTCACCATGGAGGCCAAGAATCAAATGATTCATTGTGACATCAAGTGGCCTAAAAGGGCATGGGATGCATTGTGACACCACAGGGGTTAAGAGAAGCAAGGAACCATTGTGACCCAAGGCAGGCTAACAATCTTAGAATCCCTTTTGACACCAGGGGGCGCAAAAGGACCACGGATGAACTGTGACAGCATGGGGACCTATAGAAGCAAGGAACCATTATGACACCATGAGGGCCAAGAATCAAATGATTCATTGTAACACCAAGTGGCCTAAAAGGGCTTGGAATGCATTGTGACACCACAGAGGTTCAGAGAAGCAAGGATCCATTGTGACCCAATGCAGGCTAACAATCTAATGATCCCTTGTGACACCAGGGGGCCTAAAATGGCCAGGGATGGATTGTTACAGCACGGGGACCAATAGAATCAAGAATCTATTATGTCACCATGGAGGCCAAGAATCAAATGATTCATTGTGACATCAAGTGGCCTAAAAGGGCTTGGAATGCATTGTGACACCACAGAGGTTAAGAGAAGCAAGGATCCATTGTGACCCAATGCAGGCTAACAATCTAATGATCCATTGTGACACCAGGGGTTGCAGTAGGGCCAGGGATGAATTGTGAAAGCATGGGGCACAATAAAAACATGGAAATATTATGACACAATAGAGGCCAAGACTCAAATGATTCATTGTAACACCAAGTGGCCTAAAATGGCATGGGATGCATTGTGACACCACAGGGGCTAAGAGAAGCAAGGATCCATTGTGACCCAATGCAGGCTAACAATCTAATGATCCCTTGTGACACCAGGGGGCCTAAAATGGCCAGGGATGGATTGTTACAGCACGGGGACCAATAGAAGCAAGAATCTATTATGTCACCATGGAGGCCAAGAATCAAATGATTCATTGTGACATCAAGTGGCCTAAAAGGGCATGGGATGCATTGTGACACCACAGGGGTTAAGAGAAGCAAGGATCCATTGTGACCCAATGCAGGCTAACAATCTAATGATCCCTTGTGACACCAGGGGGCCTAAAATGGCCAGGGATGGATTGTTACAGCACGGGGACCAAGAGAAGCAAGGATCTATCATGTCACCATGGAGGCCAAGAATCAAATGATTCATTGTGACATCAAGTGGCCTAAAAGGGCATGGGATGCATTGTGACACCACAGGGGTTAAGAGAAGCAAGGATCCATTGTGACCCAAGGCAGGCTAACAATCTTAGAATCCCTTTTGACACCAGGGGGCGCAAAAGGACCACGGATGAACTGTGACAGCATGGGGACCTATAGAAGCAAGGAACCATTATGACACCATGAGGGCCAAGAATCAAATGATTCATTGTAACACCAAGTGGCCTAAAAGGGCTTGGAATGCATTGTGACACCACAGAGGTTAAGAGAAGCAAGGAACCATTGTGACCCAATGCAGGCTAACAATCTAATGATCCATTGTGACACCAGGGGTTGCAATAGGGCCAGGGATGAATTGTGAAAGCATGGGGCACAATAAAAACATGGAAATATTATGACACAATAGAGGCCAAGACTCAAATGATTCATTGTAACACCAAGTGGCCTAAAAGGGCATGGGATGCATTGTGACACCACAGGGGCTAAGAGAAGCAAGGAACCATTGTGACCCAATGGAGGCTAACAATCTAATGATCCCTTGTGACACCAGGGGGCCTAAAATGGCCTGAGATGGATTGTTACAGCACGGGGACCAATAGAAGCAAGAATCTATTATGTCACCATGGAGGCCAAGAATCAAATGATTCATTGTGACATCAAGTGGCCAAAAAGGGCATGGGATGCATTGTGACACCACAGGGGCTAAGAGAAGCAAGGAACCATTGTGACCCAATGCAGGCTAACAATCTAATGATCCCTTGTGACACCAGGGGGCCTAAAATGGCCAGGGATGGATTGTTACAGCACGGGGACCTTTAGAATGAAGAATCTATTATGTCACCATGGAGGCCAAGAATCAAATGATTCATTGTGACATCAAGTGGCCTAAAAGGGCTTGGAATGCATTGTGACACCACAGAGGTTAAGAGAAGCAAGGATCCATTGTGACCCAATGGAGGCTAGCAATCTAATGATCCATTGTGACACCAGGGGTTGCAATAGGGCCAGGGATGAATTGTGAAAGCATGGGGCACAATAAAAACATGGAAATATTATGACACAATAGAGGCCAAGACTCAAATGATTCATTGTAACACCAAGTGGCCTAAAAGGGCATGGGATGCATTGTGACACCACAGGGGCTAAGAGAAGCAAGGAACCATTGTGACCCAATGCAGGCTAACAATCTAATGATCCCTTGTGACACCAGGGGGCCTAAAATGGCCAGGGATGGATTGTTACAGCACAGGGACCTTTAGAAGCAAGAATCTATTATGTCACCATGGAGGCCAAGAATCAAATGATTCATTGTGACATCAAGTGGCCTAAAAGGGCATGGGATGCATTGTGACACCACAGGGGCTAAGAGAAGCAAGGAACCATTGTGACCCAATGCAGGCTAACAATCTAATGATCCCTTGTGACACCACGGGGCCTAAAATGGCCAGGGATGGATTGTTACAGCACGGGGACCAAGAGAAGCAAGGATCTATTATGTCACCATGGAGGCCAAGAATCAAATGATTCATTGTGACATCAAGTGGCCTAAAAGGGCTTGGAATGCATTGTGACACCACAGAGGTTAAGAGAAGCAAGGAACCATTGTGACCCAATGCAGGCTAACAATCTAATGATCCATTGTGACACCAGGGGTTGCAATAGGGCCAGGGATGAATTGTGAAAGCATGGGGCACAATAAAAACATGGAAATATTATGACACAATAGAGGCCAAGACTCAAATGATTCATTGTAACACCAAGTGGCCTAAAAGGGCATGGGATGCATTGTGACACCACAGGGGCTAAGAGAAGCAAGGAACCATTGCGACCCAATGCAGGCTAACAATCTAATGATCCCTTGTGACACCAGGGGGCCTAAAATGGCCAGGGATGGATTGTTACAGCACGGGGACCAATAGAAGCAAGAATCTATTATGTCACCATGGAGGCCAAGAATCAAATGATTCATTGTGACATCAAGTGGCCTAAAAGGGCATGGGATGCATTGTGACACCACAGGGGTTAAGAGAAGCAAGGAACCATTGTGACCCAAGGCAGGCTAACAATCTTAGAATCCCTTTTGACACCAGGGGGCGCAAAAGGACCACGGATGAACTGTGACAGCATGGGGACCTATAGAAGCAAGGAACCATTATGACACCATGAGGGCCAAGAATCAAATGATTCATTGTAACACCAAGTGGCCTAAAAGGGCTTGGAATGCATTGTGACACCACAGAGGTTCAGAGAAGCAAGGATCCATTGTGACCCAATGCAGGCTAACAATCTAATGATCCCTTGTGACACCAGGGGGCCTAAAATGGCCAGGGATGGATTGTTACAGCACGGGGACCAATAGAAGCAAGAATCTATTATGTCACCATGGAGGCCAAGAATCAAATGATTCATTGTGACATCAAGTGGCCTAAAAGGGCTTGGAATGCATTGTGACACCACAGAGGTTAAGAGAAGCAAGGATCCATTGTGACCCAATGCAGGCTAACAATCTAATGATCCATTGTGACACCAGGGGTTGCAGTAGGGCCAGGGATGAATTGTGAAAGCATGGGGCACAATAAAAACATGGAAATATTATGACACAATAGAGGCCAAGACTCAAATGATTCATTGTAACACCAAGTGGCCTAAAATGGCATGGGATGCATTGTGACACCACAGGGGCTAAGAGAAGCAAGGAACCATTGTGACCCAATGCATGCTAACAATCTAATGATCCCTTGTGACACCAGGGGGCCTAAAATGGCCAGGGATGGATTGTTATAGCACGGGGACCAATAGAAGCAAGGATCTCTTATGCCACCATGGAGGCCAAGAATCAAATGATTCATTGTGACATCAAGTGGCCTAAAATGGCATGGGATGCATTGTGACACCACAGGGGTTAAGAGAAGCAAGGATCCATTGTGACCCAATGGAGGCTAACAATCTAATGATCCATTGTGACACCAGGGGTGGCAATAGGGCCAGGGATGAATTGTGAAAGCATGGGGCACAATAAAACCATGGAAATATTATGACACAATAGAGGCCAAGACTCAAATGATTCATTGTAACACCAAGTGGCCTAAAAGGGCATGGGATGCATTGTGACACCACAGGGGCTAAGAGAAGCAAGGATCCATTGTGACCCAATGCAGGCTAACAATCTAATGATCCCTTGTGACACCAGGGGGCCTAAAATGGCCAGGGATGGATTGTTACAGCACGGGGACCAATAGAAGCAAGAATCTATTATGTCACCATGGAGGCCAAGAATCAAATGATTCATTGTGACATCAAGTGGCCTAAAAGGGCATGGGATGCATTGTGACACCACAGGGGTTAAGAGAAGCAAGGATCCATTGTGACCCAATGCAGGCTAACAATCTAATGATCCCTTGTGACACCAGGGGGCCTAAAATGGCCAGGGATGGATTGTTACAGCACGGGGACCAAGAGAAGCAAGGATCTATCATGTCACCATGGAGGCCAAGAATCAAATGATTCATTGTGACATCAAGTGGCCTAAAAGGGCATGGGATGCATTGTGACACCACAGGGGTTAAGAGAAGCAAGGAACCATTGTGACCCAAGGCAGGCTAACAATCTTAGAATCCCTTTTGACACCAGGGGGCGCAAAAGGACCACGGATGAACTGTGACAGCATGGGGACCTATAGAAGCAAGGAACCATTATGACACCATGAGGGCCAAGAATCAAATGATTCATTGTAACACCAAGTGGCCTAAAAGGGCTTGGAATGCATTGTGACACCACAGAGGTTCAGAGAAGCAAGGATCCATTGTGACCCAATGCAGGCTAACAATCTAATGATCCCTTGTGACACCAGGGGGCCTAAAATGGCCAGGGATGGATTGTTACAGCACGGGGACCAATAGAATCAAGAATCTATTATGTCACCATGGAGGCCAAGAATCAAATGATTCATTGTGACATCAAGTGGCCTAAAAGGGCTTGGAATGCATTGTGACACCACAGAGGTTAAGAGAAGCAAGGATCCATTGTGACCCAATGCAGGCTAACAATCTAATGATCCATTGTGACACCAGGGGTTGCAGTAGGGCCAGGGATGAATTGTGAAAGCATGGGGCACAATAAAAACATGGAAATATTATGACACAATAGAGGCCAAGACTCAAATGATTCATTGTAACACCAAGTGGCCTAAAATGGCATGGGATGCATTGTGACACCACAGGGGCTAAGAGAAGCAAGGATCCATTGTGACCCAATGCAGGCTAACAATCTAATGATCCCTTGTGACACCAGGGGGCCTAAAATGGCCAGGGATGGATTGTTACAGCACGGGGACCAATAGAAGCAAGAATCTATTATGTCACCATGGAGGCCAAGAATCAAATGATTCATTGTGACATCAAGTGGCCTAAAAGGGCATGGGATGCATTGTGACACCACAGGGGTTAAGAGAAGCAAGGATCCATTGTGACCCAATGCAGGCTAACAATCTAATGATCCCTTGTGACACCAGGGGGCCTAAAATGGCCAGGGATGGATTGTTACAGCACGGGGACCAAGAGAAGCAAGGATCTATCATGTCACCATGGAGGCCAAGAATCAAATGATTCATTGTGACATCAAGTGGCCTAAAAGGGCATGGGATGCATTGTGACACCACAGGGGTTAAGAGAAGCAAGGAACCATTGTGACCCAAGGCAGGCTAACAATCTTAGAATCCCTTTTGACACCAGGGGGCGCAAAAGGACCACGGATGAACTGTGACAGCATGGGGACCTATAGAAGCAAGGAACCATTATGACACCATGAGGGCCAAGAATCAAATGATTCATTGTAAGACCAAGTGGCCTAAAAGGGCTTGGAATGCATTGTGACACCACAGAGGTTAAGAGAAGCAAGGAACCATTGTGACCCAATGCAGGCTAACAATCTAATGATCCATTGTGACACCAGGGGTTGCAATAGGGCCAGGGATGAATTGTGAAAGCATGGGGCACAATAAAAACATGGAAATATTATGACACAATAGAGGCCAAGACTCAAATGATTCATTGTAACACCAAGTGGCCTAAAAGGGCATGGGATGCATTGTGACACCACAGGGGCTAAGAGAAGCAAGGAACCATTGTGACCCAATGGAGGCTAACAATCTAATGATCCCTTGTGACACCAGGGGGCCTAAAATGGCCTGAGATGGATTGTTACAGCACGGGGACCAATAGAAGCAAGAATCTATTATGTCACCATGGAGGCCAAGAATCAAATGATTCATTGTGACATCAAGTGGCCAAAAAGGGCATGGGATGCATTGTGACACCACAGGGGCTAAGAGAAGCAAGGAACCATTGTGACCCAATGCAGGCTAACAATCTAATGATCCCTTGTGACACCAGGGGGCCTAAAATGGCCAGGGATGGATTGTTACAGCACGGGGACCTTTAGAATGAAGAATCTATTATGTCACCATGGAGGCCAAGAATCAAATGATTCATTGTGACATCAAGTGGCCTAAAAGGGCTTGGAATGCATTGTGACACCACAGAGGTTAAGAGAAGCAAGGATCCATTGTGACCCAATGGAGGCTAGCAATCTAATGATCCATTGTGACACCAGGGGTTGCAATAGGGCCAGGGATGAATTGTGAAAGCATGGGGCACAATAAAAACATGGAAATATTATGACACAATAGAGGCCAAGACTCAAATGATTCATTGTAACACCAAGTGGCCTAAAAGGGCATGGGATGCATTGTGACACCACAGGGGCTAAGAGAAGCAAGGAACCATTGTGACCCAATGCAGGCTAACAATCTAATGATCCCTTGTGACACCAGGGGGCCTAAAATGGCCAGGGATGGATTGTTACAGCACAGGGACCTTTAGAAGCAAGAATCTATTATGTCACCATGGAGGCCAAGAATCAAATGATTCATTGTGACATCAAGTGGCCTAAAAGGGCATGGGATGCATTGTGACACCACAGGGGCTAAGAGAAGCAAGGAACCATTGTGACCCAATGCAGGCTAACAATCTAATGATCCCTTGTGACACCACGGGGCCTAAAATGGCCAGGGATGGATTGTTACAGCACGGGGACCAAGAGAAGCAAGGATCTATTATGTCACCATGGAGGCCAAGAATCAAATGATTCATTGTGACATCAAGTGGCCTAAAAGGGCTTGGAATGCATTGTGACACCACAGAGGTTAAGAGAAGCAAGGAACCATTGTGACCCAATGCAGGCTAACAATCTAATGATCCATTGTGACACCAGGGGTTGCAATAGGGCCAGGGATGAATTGTGAAAGCATGGGGCACAATAAAAACATGGAAATATTATGACACAATAGAGGCCAAGACTCAAATGATTCATTGTAACACCAAGTGGCCTAAAAGGGCATGGGATGCATTGTGACACCACAGGGGCTAAGAGAAGCAAGGAACCATTGTGACCCAAGGCAGGCTAACAATCTTAGAATCCCTTTTGACACCAGGGGGCGCAAAAGGACCACGGATGAACTGTGACAGCATGGGGACCTATAGAAGCAAGGAACCATTATGACACCATGAGGGCCAAGAATCAAATGATTCATTGTAACACCAAGTGGCCTAAAAGGGCTTGGAATGCATTGTGACACCACAGAGGTTAAGAGAAGCAAGGAACCATTGTGACCCAATGCAGGCTAACAATCTAATGATCCATTGTGACACCAGGGGTTGCAATAGGGCCAGGGATGAATTGTGAAAGCATGGGGCACAATAAAAACATGGAAATATTATGACACAATAGAGGCCAAGACTCAAATGATTCATTGTAACACCAAGTGGCCTAAAAGGGCATGGGATGCATTGTGACACCACAGGGGCTAAGAGAAGCAAGGAACCATTGTGACCCAATGGAGGCTAACAATCTAATGATCCCTTGTGACACCAGGGGGCCTAAAATGGCCTGAGATGGATTGTTACAGCACGGGGACCAATAGAAGCAAGAATCTATTATGTCACCATGGAGGCCAAGAATCAAATGATTCATTGTGACATCAAGTGGCCTAAAAGGGCATGGGATGCATTGTGACACCACAGGGGTTAAGAGAAGCAAGGATCCATTGTGACCCAATGCAGGCTAACAATCTAATGATCCATTGTGACACCAGGGGTTGCAAAAGGGCCAGGGATGAATTGTGAAAGCATGGGGCACAATAAAAACATGGAAATATTATGACACAATAGAGGCCAAGACTCAAATTATTCATAGTAACACCAAGTGGCCTAAAAGGGCATGGGATGCATTGTGACACCACAGGGGCTAAGAGAAGCAAGGAACCATTGTGACCCAATGCAGGCTAACAATCTAATGATCCCTTGTGACACCAGGGGGCCTAAAATGGCCAGGGATGGATTGTTACAGCACGGGGACCAATAGAAGCAAGAATCTATTATGTCACCATGGAGGCCAAGAATCAAATGATTCATTGTGACATCAAGTGGCCTAAAAGGGCATGGGATGCATTGTGACACCACAGGGGCTAAGAGAAGCAAGGAACCATTGTGACCCAATGCAGGCTAACAATCTAATGATCCCTTGTGACACCAGGGGGCCTAAAATGGCCAGGGATGGATTGTTACAGCACGGGGACCTTTAGAATGAAGAATCTATTATGTCACCATGGAGGCCAAGAATCAAATGATTCATTGTGACATCAAGTGGCCTAAAAGGGCTTGGAATGCATTGTGACACCACAGAGGTTAAGAGAAGCAAGGATCCATTGTGACCCAATGGAGGCTAGCAATCTAATGATCCATTGTGACACCAGGGGTTGCAATAGGTCCAGGGATGAATTGTGAAAGCATGGGGCACAATAAAAACATGGAAATATTATGTCACCATGGAGGCCAAGAATCAAATGATTCATTGTGACATCAAGTGGCCTAAAAGGGCATGGGATGCATTGTGACACCACAGGGGCTAAGAGAAGCAAGGATCCATTGTGACCCAATGCAGGCTAACAATCTAATGATCCCTTGTGACACCAGGGGGCCTAAAATGGCCAGGGATGGATTGTTACAGCACGGGGACCAATAGAAGCAAGAATCTATTATGTCACCATGGAGGCCAAGAATCAAATGATTCATTGTGACATCAAGTGGCCTAAAAGGGCATGGGATGCATTGTGACACCACAGGGGTTAAGAGAAGCAAGGATCCATTGTGACCCAATGCAGGCTAACAATCTAATGATCCCTTGTGACACCAGGGGGCCTAAAATGGCCAGTGATGGATTGTTACAGCACGGGGACCAAGAGAAGCAAGGATCTATCATGTCACCATGGAGGCCAAGAATCAAATGATTCATTGTGACATCAAGTGGCCTAAAAGGGCATGGGATGCATTGTGACACCACAGGGGTTAAGAGAAGCAAGGAACCATTGTGACCCAAGGCAGGCTAACAATCTTAGAATCCCTTTTGACACCAGGGGGCGCAAAAGGACCACGGATGAACTGTGACAGCATGGGGACCTATAGAAGCAAGGAACCATTATGACACCATGAGGGCCAAGAATCAAATGATTCATTGTAACACCAAGTGGCCTAAAAGGGCTTGGAATGCATTGTGACACCACAGAGGTTCAGAGAAGCAAGGATCCATTGTGACCCAATGCAGGCTAACAATCTAATGATCCCTTGTGACACCAGGGGGCCTAAAATGGCCAGGGATGGATTGTTACAGCACGGGGACCAATAGAATCAAGAATCTATTATGTCACCATGGAGGCCAAGAATCAAATGATTCATTGTGACATCAAGTGGCCTAAAAGGGCTTGGAATGCATTGTGACACCACAGAGGTTAAGAGAAGCAAGGATCCATTGTGACCCAATGCAGGCTAACAATCTAATGATCCATTGTGACACCAGGGGTTGCAGTAGGGCCAGGGATGAATTGTGAAAGCATGGGGCACAATAAAAACATGGAAATATTATGACACAATAGAGGCCAAGACTCAAATGATTCATTGTAACACCAAGTGGCCTAAAATGGCATGGGATGCATTGTGACACCACAGGGGCTAAGAGAAGCAAGGATCCATTGTGACCCAATGCAGGCTAACAATCTAATGATCCCTTGTGACACCAGGGGGCCTAAAATGGCCAGGGATGGATTGTTACAGCACGGGGACCAATAGAAGCAAGAATCTATTATGTCACCATGGAGGCCAAGAATCAAATGATTCATTGTGACATCAAGTGGCCTAAAAGGGCATGGGATGCATTGTGACACCACAGGGGTTAAGAGAAGCAAGGATCCATTGTGACCCAATGCAGGCTAACAATCTAATGATCCCTTGTGACACCAGGGGGCCTAAAATGGCCAGGGATGGATTGTTACAGCACGGGGACCAAGAGAAGCAAGGATCTATCATGTCACCATGGAGGCCAAGAATCAAATGATTCATTGTGACATCAAGTGGCCTAAAAGGGCATGGGATGCATTGTGACACCACAGGGGTTAAGAGAAGCAAGGAACCATTGTGACCCAAGGCAGGCTAACAATCTTAGAATCCCTTTTGACACCAGGGGGCGCAAAAGGACCACGGATGAACTGTGACAGCATGGGGACCTATAGAAGCAAGGAACCATTATGACACCATGAGGGCCAAGAATCAAATGATTCATTGTAAGACCAAGTGGCCTAAAAGGGCTTGGAATGCATTGTGACACCACAGAGGTTAAGAGAAGCAAGGAACCATTGTGACCCAATGCAGGCTAACAATCTAATGATCCATTGTGACACCAGGGGTTGCAATAGGGCCAGGGATGAATTGTGAAAGCATGGGGCACAATAAAAACATGGAAATATTATGACACAATAGAGGCCAAGACTCAAATGATTCATTGTAACACCAAGTGGCCTAAAAGGGCATGGGATGCATTGTGACACCACAGGGGCTAAGAGAAGCAAGGAACCATTGTGACCCAATGGAGGCTAACAATCTAATGATCCCTTGTGACACCAGGGGGCCTAAAATGGCCTGAGATGGATTGTTACAGCACGGGGACCAATAGAAGCAAGAATCTATTATGTCACCATGGAGGCCAAGAATCAAATGATTCATTGTGACATCAAGTGGCCAAAAAGGGCATGGGATGCATTGTGACACCACAGGGGCTAAGAGAAGCAAGGAACCATTGTGACCCAATGCAGGCTAACAATCTAATGATCCCTTGTGACACCAGGGGGCCTAAAATGGCCAGGGATGGATTGTTACAGCACGGGGACCTTTAGAATGAAGAATCTATTATGTCACCATGGAGGCCAAGAATCAAATGATTCATTGTGACATCAAGTGGCCTAAAAGGGCTTGGAATGCATTGTGACACCACAGAGGTTAAGAGAAGCAAGGATCCATTGTGACCCAATGGAGGCTAGCAATCTAATGATCCATTGTGACACCAGGGGTTGCAATAGGGCCAGGGATGAATTGTGAAAGCATGGGGCACAATAAAAACATGGAAATATTATGACACAATAGAGGCCAAGACTCAAATGATTCATTGTAACACCAAGTGGCCTAAAAGGGCATGGGATGCATTGTGACACCACAGGGGCTAAGAGAAGCAAGGAATCATTGTGACCCAATGCAGGCTAACAATCTAATGATCCCTTGTGACACCAGGGGGCCTAAAATGGCCAGGGATGGATTGTTACAGCACAGGGACCTTTAGAAGCAAGAATCTATTATGTCACCATGGAGGCCAAGAATCAAATGATTCATTGTGACATCAAGTGGCCTAAAAGGGCATGGGATGCATTGTGACACCACAGGGGCTAAGAGAAGCAAGGAACCATTGTGACCCAATGCAGGCTAACAATCTAATGATCCCTTGTGACACCACGGGGCCTAAAATGGCCAGGGATGGATTGTTACAGCACGGGGACCAAGAGAAGCAAGGATCTATTATGTCACCATGGAGGCCAAGAATCAAATGATTCATTGTGACATCAAGTGGCCTAAAAGGGCTTGGAATGCATTGTGACACCACAGAGGTTAAGAGAAGCAAGGAACCATTGTGACCCAATGCAGGCTAACAATCTAATGATCCATTGTGACACCAGGGGTTGCAATAGGGCCAGGGATGAATTGTGAAAGCATGGGGCACAATAAAAACATGGAAATATTATGACACAATAGAGGCCAAGACTCAAATGATTCATTGTAACACCAAGTGGCCTAAAAGGGCATGGGATGCATTGTGACACCACAGGGGCTAAGAGAAGCAAGGAACCATTGTGACCCAATGCAGGCTAACAATCTAATGATCCCTTGTGACACCAGGGGGCCTAAAATGGCCTGAGATGGATTGTTACAGCACGGGGACCAATAGAAGCAAGAATCTATTATGTCACCATGGAGGCCAAGAATCAAATGATTCATTGTGACATCAAGTGGCCTAAAAGGGCATGGGATGCATTGTGACACCACAGGGGTTAAGAGAAGCAAGGATCCATTGTGACCCAATGCAGGCTAACAATCTAATGATCCATTGTGACACCAGGGGTTGCAAAAGGGCCAGGGATGAATTGTGAAAGCATGGGGCACAATAAAAACATGGAAATATTATGACACAATAGAGGCCAAGACTCAAATTATTCATAGTAACACCAAGTGGCCTAAAAGGGCATGGGATGCATTGTGACACCACAGGGGCTAAGAGAAGCAAGGAACCATTGTGACCCAATGCAGGCTAACAATCTAATGATCCCTTGTGACA
The DNA here is from genome assembly GCF_963662255.1 of Cinclus cinclus. NCBI lineage: Eukaryota > Metazoa > Chordata > Aves > Passeriformes > Cinclidae > Cinclus > Cinclus cinclus. The sequence goes on from NC_085072.1 coordinate 7,796,919, forward strand.
CCAGGGGGCCTAAAATGGCCAGGGATGGATTGTTACAGCACGGGGACCAATAGAAGCAAGAATCTATTATGTCACCATGGAGGCCAAGAATCAAATGATTCATTGTGACATCAAGTGGCCTAAAAGGGCATGGGATGCATTGTGACACCACAGGGGCTAAGAGAAGCAAGGAACCATTGTGACCCAATGCAGGCTAACAATCTAATGATCCCTTGTGACACCAGGGGGCCTATAATGGCCAGGGATGGATTGTTACAGCACGGGGACCTTTAGAATGAAGAATCTATTATGTCACCATGGAGGCCAAGAATCAAATGATTCATTGTGACATCAAGTGGCCTAAAAGGGCTTGGAATGCATTGTGACACCACAGAGGTTAAGAGAAGGAAGGATCCATTGTGACCCAATGGAGGCTAACAATCTAATGGTCCCTTGTGACACCAGGGGGCCTAAAAGGGCCAGGGATGAATTGTGAATGCATGGGGCCCAATTAAAACCTGGTACAATTATGCCACCATGTAGGCCAAAAATCAAATGATTCATTGTGTCATCAAGTGACCTATAAGGGCATGGGATGCATTGTGACACCACAGGGGCTAAGAGAAGCAAGGAACCATTGTGACCCAATGCAGGCTAACAATCTAATGATCCCTTGTGACACCAGGGGGCCTAAAATGGCCAGGGATGGATTGTTACAGCACGGGGACCTTTAGAATGAAGAATCTATTATGTCACCATGGAGGCCAAGAATCAAATGATTCATTGTGACATCAAGTGGCCTAAAAGGGCTTGGAATGCATTGTGACACCACAGAGGTTAAGAGAAGCAAGGATCCATTGTGACCCAATGGAGGCTAGCAATCTAATGATCCATTGTGACACCAGGGGTTGCAATAGGGCCAGGGATGAATTGTGAAAGCATGGGGCACAATAAAAACATGGAAATATTATGACACAACAGAGGCCAAGACTCAAATGATTCATTGTAACACCAAGTGGCCTAAAAGGGCATGGGATGCATTGTGACACCACAGGGGCTAAGAGAAGCAAGGATCCATTGTGACCCAATGCAGGCTAACAATCTAATGATCCCTTGTGACACCAGGGGGCCTAAAATGGCCAGGGATGGATTGTTACAGCACAGGGACCTTTAGAAGCAAGAATCTATTATGTCACCATGGAGGCCAAGAATCAAATGATTCATTGTGACATCAAGTGGCCTAAAAGGGCATGGGATGCATTGTGACACCACAGGGGTTAAGAGAAGCAAGGATCCATTGTGACCCAATGGAGGCTAATAATCCCAGGATCCCATTTGACACCAAGGGGCGTAAAAGGGCCAGGGATGAATTGTGACAGCATGGGGCCCAATAGAAACAAGGAACCATTATGACACCATGGAGGCCAAGAATCAAATGATTCATTGTGACATCAAGTGGCCTAAAATGGCATGGAATGCATTGTGACACCACAGAGGTTAAGAGAAGCATGGAACCATTGTTACCCAATGGAGGCTAACAATCTAATGATCCCTTGTGACACCAGGGGGCCTAAAATGGCCAGGGATGGATTGTTACAGCACGGGGACCTTTAGAATGAAGAATCTATTATGTCACCATGGAGGCCAAGAATCAAATGATTCATTGTGACATCAAGTGGCCTAAAAGGGCATGGGATGCATTGTGACACCACAGGGGTTAAGAGAAGCAAGGATCCATTGTGACCCAATGGAGGCTAATAATCCCAGGATCCCATTTGACACCAGGGGGCGTAAAAGGGCCAGGGATGAATTGTGAATGCATGGGGCCCAATTAAAACCTGGTACAATTATGCCACCATGTAGGCCAAAAATCAAATGATTCATTGTGTCATCAAGTGGCCTAAAAGGGCATGGGATGCATTGTGACACCACAGGGGCTAAGAGAAGCAAGGAACCATTGTGACCCAAGGCAGGCTAACAATCTTAGAATCCCTTTTGACACCAGGGGGCGCAAAAGGACCACGGATGAACTGTGACAGCATGGGGACCTATAGAAGCAAGGAACCATTATGACACCATGAGGGCCAAGAATCAAATGATTCATTGTAAGACCAAGTGGCCTAAAAGGGCTTGGAATGCATTGTGACACCACAGAGGTTAAGAGAAGCAAGGAACCATTGTGACCCAATGCAGGCTAACAATCTAATGATCCATTGTGACACCAGGGGTTGCAATAGGGCCAGGGATGAATTGTGAAAGCATGGGGCACAATAAAAACATGGAAATATTATGACACAATAGAGGCCAAGACTCAAATGATTCATTGTAACACCAAGTGGCCTAAAAGGGCATGGGATGCATTGTGACACCACAGGGGCTAAGAGAAGCAAGGAACCATTGTGACCCAATGGAGGCTAACAATCTAATGATCCCTTGTGACACCAGGGGGCCTAAAATGGCCTGAGATGGATTGTTACAGCACGGGGACCAATAGAAGCAAGAATCTATTATGTCACCATGGAGGCCAAGAATCAAATGATTCATTGTGACATCAAGTGGCCAAAAAGGGCATGGGATGCATTGTGACACCACAGGGGCTAAGAGAAGCAAGGAACCATTGTGACCCAATGCAGGCTAACAATCTAATGATCCCTTGTGACACCAGGGGGCCTAAAATGGCCAGGGATGGATTGTTACAGCACGGGGACCTTTAGAATGAAGAATCTATTATGTCACCATGGAGGCCAAGAATCAAATGATTCATTGTGACATCAAGTGGCCTAAAAGGGCTTGGAATGCATTGTGACACCACAGAGGTTAAGAGAAGCAAGGATCCATTGTGACCCAATGGAGGCTAGCAATCTAATGATCCATTGTGACACCAGGGGTTGCAATAGGGCCAGGGATGAATTGTGAAAGCATGGGGCACAATAAAAACATGGAAATATTATGACACAATAGAGGCCAAGACTCAAATGATTCATCGTAACACCAAGTGGCCTAAAAGGGCATGGGATGCATTGTGACACCACAGGGGCTAAGAGAAGCAAGGAACCATTGTGACCCAATGCAGGCTAACAATCTAATGATCCCTTGTGACACCAGGGGGCCTAAAATGGCCAGGGATGGATTGTTACAGCACAGGGGCCTTTAGAAGCAAGAATCTATTATGTCACCATGGAGGCCAAGAATCAAATGATTCATTGTGACATCAAGTGGCCTAAAAGGGCATGGGATGCATTGTGACACCACAGGGGCTAAGAGAAGCAAGGAACCATTGTGACCCAATGCAGGCTAACAATCTAATGATCCCTTGTGACACCACGGGGCCTAAAATGGCCAGGGATGGATTGTTACAGCACGGGGACCAAGAGAAGCAAGGATCTATTATGTCACCATGGAGGCCAAGAATCAAATGATTCATTGTGACATCAAGTGGCCTAAAAGGGCTTGGAATGCATTGTGACACCACAGAGGTTAAGAGAAGCAAGGAACCATTGTGACCCAATGCAGGCTAACAATCTAATGATCCATTGTGACACCAGGGGTTGCAATAGGGCCAGGGATGAATTGTGAAAGCATGGGGCACAATAAAAACATGGAAATATTATGACACAATAGAGGCCAAGACTCAAATGATTCATTGTAACACCAAGTGGCCTAAAAGGGCATGGGATGCATTGTGACACCACAGGGGCTAAGAGAAGCAAGGAACCATTGTGACCCAAGGCAGGCTAACAATCTTAGAATCCCTTTTGACACCAGGGGGCGCAAAAGGACCACGGATGAACTGTGACAGCATGGGGACCTATAGAAGCAAGGAACCATTATGACACCATGAGGGCCAAGAATCAAATGATTCATTGTAACACCAAGTGGCCTAAAAGGGCTTGGAATGCATTGTGACACCACAGAGGTTAAGAGAAGCAAGGAACCATTGTGACCCAATGCAGGCTAACAATCTAATGATCCATTGTGACACCAGGGGTTGCAATAGGGCCAGGGATGAATTGTGAAAGCATGGGGCACAATAAAAACATGGAAATATTATGACACAATAGAGGCCAAGACTCAAATGATTCATTGTAACACCAAGTGGCCTAAAAGGGCATGGGATGCATTGTGACACCACAGGGGCTAAGAGAAGCAAGGAACCATTGTGACCCAATGCAGGCTAACAATCTAATGATCCCTTGTGACACCAGGGGGCCTAAAATGGCCTGAGATGGATTGTTACAGCACGGGGACCAATAGAAGCAAGAATCTATTATGTCACCATGGAGGCCAAGAATCAAATGATTCATTGTGACATCAAGTGGCCTAAAAGGGCATGGGATGCATTGTGACACCACAGGGGTTAAGAGAAGCAAGGATCCATTGTGACCCAATGCAGGCTAACAATCTAATGATCCATTGTGACACCAGGGGTTGCAAAAGGGCCAGGGATGAATTGTGAAAGCATGGGGCACAATAAAAACATGGAAATATTATGACACAATAGAGGCCAAGACTCAAATTATTCATAGTAACACCAAGTGGCCTAAAAGGGCATGGGATGCATTGTGACACCACAGGGGCTAAGAGAAGCAAGGAACCATTGTGACCCAATGCAGGCTAACAATCTAATGATCCCTTGTGACACCAGGGGGCCTAAAATGGCCAGGGATGGATTGTTACAGCACGGGGACCAATAGAAGCAAGAATCTATTATGTCACCATGGAGGCCAAGAATCAAATGATTCATTGTGACATCAAGTGGCCTAAAAGGGCATGGGATGCATTGTGACACCACAGGGGCTAAGAGAAGCAAGGAACCATTGTGACCCAATGCAGGCTAACAATCTAATGATCCCTTGTGACACCAGGGGGCCTAAAATGGCCAGGGATGGATTGTTACAGCACGGGGACCTTTAGAATGAAGAATCTATTATGTCACCATGGAGGCCAAGAATCAAATGATTCATTGTGACATCAAGTGGCCTAAAAGGGCTTGGAATGCATTGTGACACCACAGAGGTTAAGAGAAGCAAGGATCCATTGTGACCCAATGGAGGCTAGCAATCTAATGATCCATTGTGACACCAGGGGTTGCAATAGGTCCAGGGATGAATTGTGAAAGCATGGGGCACAATAAAAACATGGAAATATTATGACACAATAGAGGCCAAGACTCAAATGATTCATTGTAACACCAAGTGGCCTAAAAGGGCATGGGATGCATTGTGACACCACAGGGGCTAAGAGAAGCAAGGAACCATTGTGACCCAATGCAGGCTAACAATCTAATGATCCCTTGTGACACCAGGGGGCCTAAAATGGCCAGGGATGGATTGTTACAGCACGGGGACCAATAGAAGCAAGAATCTATTATGTCACCATGGAGGCCAAGAATCAAATGATTCATTGTGACATCAAGTGGCCTAAAAGGGCATGGGATGCATTGTGACACCACAGGGGTTAAGAGAAGCAAGGATCCATTGTGACCCAATGGAGGCTAATAATCCCAGGATCCCATTTGACACCAAGGGGCGTAAAAGGGCCAGGGATGAATTGTGACAGCATGGGGCCCAATAGAAACAAGGAACCATTATGACACCATGGAGGCCAAGAATCAAATGATTCATTGTGACATCAAGTGGCCTAAAATGGCATGGAATGCATTGTGACACCACAGAGGTTAAGAGAAGCATGGAACCATTGTTACCCAATGGAGGCTAACAATCTAATGATCCCTTGTGACACCAGGGGGCCTAAAATGGCCAGGGATGGATTGTTACAGCACGGGGAGATTTAGAATCAAGAATCTATTATGTCACCATGGAGGCCAAGAATCAAATGATTCATTGTGACATCAAGTGGCCTAAAAGGGCTTGGAATGCATTGTGACACCACAGAGGTTAAGAGAAGGAAGGATCCATTGTGACCCAATGGAGGCTAACAATCTAATGGTCCCTTGTGACACCAGGGGGCCTAAAAGGGCCAGGGATGAATTGTGAATGCATGGGGCCCAATTAAAACCTGGTACAATTATGCCACCATGTAGGCCAAAAATCAAATGATTCATTGTGTCATCAAGTGACCTAAAAGGGCATGGGATGCATTGTGACACCACAGGGGCTAAGAGAAGCAAGGAACCATTGTGACCCAATGCAGGCTAACAATCTAATGATCCCTTGTGACACCAGGGGGCCTAAAATGGCCAGGGATGGATTGTTACAGCACGGGGACCTTTAGAATGAAGAATCTATTATGTCACCATGGAGGCCAAGAATCAAATGATTCATTGTGACATCAAGTGGCCTAAAAGGGCTTGGAATGCATTGTGACACCACAGAGGTTAAGAGAAGCAAGGATCCATTGTGACCCAATGGAGGCTAGCAATCTAATGATCCATTGTGACACCAGGGGTTGCAATAGGGCCAGGGATGAATTGTGAAAGCATGGGGCACAATAAAAACATGGAAATATTATGACACAACAGAGGCCAAGACTCAAATGATTCATTGTAACACCAAGTGGCCTAAAAGGGCATGGGATGCATTGTGACACCACAGGGGCTAAGAGAAGCAAGGATCCATTGTGACCCAATGCAGGCTAACAATCTAATGATCCCTTGTGACACCAGGGGGCCTAAAATGGCCAGGGATGGATTGTTACAGCACAGGGACCTTTAGAAGCAAGAATCTATTATGTCACCATGGAGGCCAAGAATCAAATGATTCATTGTGACATCAAGTGGCCTAAAAGGGCATGGGATGCATTGTGACACCACAGGGGTTAAGAGAAGCAAGGATCCATTGTGACCCAATGGAGGCTAATAATCCCAGGATCCCATTTGACACCAAGGGGCGTAAAAGGGCCAGGGATGAATTGTGACAGCATGGGGCCCAATAGAAACAAGGAACCATTATGACACCATGGAGGCCAAGAATCAAATGATTCATTGTGACATCAAGTGGCCTAAAATGGCATGGAATGCATTGTGACACCACAGAGGTTAAGAGAAGCATGGAACCATTGTTACCCAATGGAGGCTAACAATCTAATGATCCCTTGTGACACCAGGGGGCCTAAAATGGCCAGGGATGGATTGTTACAGCACGGGGACCTTTAGAATGAAGAATCTATTATGTCACCATGGAGGCCAAGAATCAAATGATTCATTGTGACATCAAGTGGCCTAAAAGGGCATGGGATGCATTGTGACACCACAGGGGTTAAGAGAAGCAAGGATCCATTGTGACCCAATGGAGGCTAATAATCCCAGGATCCCATTTGACACCAGGGGCGTAAAAGGGCCAGGGATGAATTGTGAATGCATGGGGCCCAATTAAAACCTGGTACAATTATGCCACCATGTAGGCCAAAAATCAAATGATTCATTGTGTCATCAAGTGGCCTAAAAGGGCATGGGATGCATTGTGACACCACAGGGGCTAAGAGAAGCAAGGAACCATTGTGACCCAAGGCAGGCTAACAATCTTAGAATCCCTTTTGACACCAGGGGGCGCAAAAGGACCACGGATGAACTGTGACAGCATGGGGACCTATAGAAGCAAGGAACCATTATGACACCATGAGGGCCAAGAATCAAATGATTCATTGTAAGACCAAGTGGCCTAAAAGGGCTTGGAATGCATTGTGACACCACAGAGGTTAAGAGAAGCAAGGAACCATTGTGACCCAATGCAGGCTAACAATCTAATGATCCATTGTGACACCAGGGGTTGCAATAGGGCCAGGGATGAATTGTGAAAGCATGGGGCACAATAAAAACATGGAAATATTATGACACCATGAGGGCCAAGACTCAAATGATTCATTGTAACACCAAGTGGCCTAAAAGGGCATGGGATGCATTGTGACACCACAGGGGCTAAGAGAAGCAAGGAACCATTGTGACCCAATGGAGGCTAACAATCTAATGATCCCTTGTGACACCAGGGGGCCTAAAATGGCCTGAGATGGATTGTTACAGCACGGGGACCAATAGAAGCAAGAATCTATTATGTCACCATGGAGGTCAAGAATCAAATGATTCATTGTGACATCAAGTGGCCTAAAAGAGCATGGGATGCATTGTGACACCACAGGGGTTAAGAGAAGCAAGGATCCATTGTGACCCAATGCAGGCTAACAATCTAATGATCCATTGTGACACCCGGGGTTGCAAAAGGGCCAGGGATGAATTGTGAAAGCATGGGGCACAATAAAAACATGGAAATATTATGACACAATAGAGGCCAAGACTCAAATGATTCTTTGTAACACCAAGTGGCCTAAAAGGGCATGGGATGCATTGTGACACCACAGGGGCTAAGAGAAGCAAGGAACCATTGTGACCCAATGCAGGCTAACAATCTAATGATCTCTTGTGACACCAGGGGGCCTAAAATGGCCAGGGATGGATTGTTACAGCACGGGGACCAATAGAAGCAAGAATCTATTATGTCACCATGGAGGCCAAGAATCAAATGATTCATTGTGACATCAAGTGGCCTAAAAGGGCATGGGATGCATTGTGACACCACAGGGGCTAAGAGAAGCAAGGAACCATTGTGACCCAATGCAGGCTAACAATCTAATGATCCCTTGTGACACCAGGGGGCCTAAAATGGCCAGGGATGGATTGTTATAGCACGGGGACCAATAGAAGCAAGGATCTCTTATGCCACCATGGAGGCCAAGAATCAAATGATTCATTGTGACATCAAGTGGCCTAAAATGGCATGGGATGCATTGTGACACCACAGGGGTTAAGAGAAGCAAGGATCCATTGTGACCCAATGGAGGCTAACAATCTAATGATCCATTGTGACACCAGGGGTTGCAATAGGGCCAGGGATGAATTGTGAAAGCATGGGGCACAATAAAAACATGGAAATATTATGACACAATAGAGGCCAAGACTCAAATGATTCATTGTAACACCAAGTGGCCTAAAAGGGCATGGGATGCATTGTGACACCACAGGGGCTAAGAGAAGCAAGGATCCATTGTGACCCAATGCAGGCTAACAATCTAATGATCCCTTGTGACACCAGGGGGCCTAAAATGGCCAGGGATGGATTGTTACAGCACGGGGACCAATAGAAGCAAGAGTCTATTATGTCACCATGGAGGCCAAGAATCAAATGATTCATTGTGACATCAAGTGGCCTAAAAGGGCATGGGATGCATTGTGACACCACAGGGGTTAAGAGAAGCAAGGATCCATTGTGACCCAATGCAGGCTAACAATCTAATGATCCATTGTGACACCAGGGGTTGCAAAAGGGCCAGGGATGAATTGTGAAAGCATGGGGCACAATAAAAACATGGAAATATTATGACACAATAGAGGCCAAGACTCAAATGATTCATTGTAACACCAAGTGGCCTAAAAGGGCATGGGATGCATTGTGACACCACAGGGGCTAAGAGAAGCAAGGAACCATTGTGACCCAATGCAGGCTAACAATCTAATGATCCCTTGTGACACCAGGGGGCCTAAAATGGCCAGGGATGGATTGTGAAAGCACAGGGACCAAGAGAAGCAAGGGTCTATTATGTCACCATGGAGGCCAAGAATCAAATGATTCATTGTGACATCAAGTGGCCTAAAAGGGCATGGGATGCATTGTGACACCACAGGGGTTAAGAGAAGCAAGGAACCATTGTGACCCAAGGCAGGCTAACAATCTTAGAATCCCTTTTGACACCAGGGGGCGCAAAAGGACCACGGATGAACTGTGACAGCATGGGGACCTATAGAAGCAAGGAACCATTATGACACCATGAGGGCCAAGAATCAAATGATTCATTGTAAGACCAAGTGGCCTAAAAGGGCTTGGAATGCATTGTGACACCACAGAGGTTAAGAGAAGCAAGGAACCATTGTGACCCAATGCAGGCTAACAATCTAATGATCCATTGTGACACCAGGGGTTGCAATAAGTCCAGGGATGAATTGTGAAAGCATGGGGCACAATAAAAACATGGAAATATTATGACACAATAGAGGCCAAGAGTCAAATGATTCACTGTAACACCAAGTGGCCTAAAAGGGCATGGGATGCATTGTGACACCACAGGGGCTAAGAGAAGCAAGGAACCATTGTGACCCAATGGAGGCTAACAATCTAATGATCCCTTGTGACACCAGGGGGCCTAAAATGGCCTGAGATGGATTGTTACAGCACGGGGACCAATAGAAGCAAGAATCTATTATGTCACCATGGAGGCCAAGAATCAAATGATTCATTGTGACATCAAGTGGCCTAAAAGGGCATGGGATGCATTGTGACACCACAGGGGTTAAGAGAAGCAAGGATCCATTGTGACCCAATGCAGGCTAACAATCTAATGATCCATTGTGACACCAGGGGTTGCAATAGGGCCAGGGATGAATTGTGAAAGCATGGGGCACAATAAAAACATGGAAATATTATGACACAATAGAGGCCAAGACTCAAATTATTCATAGTAACACCAAGTGGCCTAAAAGGGCATGGGATGCATTGTGACACCACAGGGGCTAAGAGAAGCAAGGAACCATTGTGACCCAATGCAGGCTAACAATCTAATGATCCCTTGTGACACCAGGGGGCCTAAAATGGCCAGGGATGGATTGTTACAGCACGGGGACCTTTAGAATGAAGAATCTATTATGTCACCATGGAGGCCAAGAATCAAATGATTCATTGTGACATCAAGTGGCCTAAAAGGGCTTGGAATGCATTGTGACACCACAGAGGTTAAGAGAAGCAAGGATCCATTGTGACCCAATGGAGGCTAGCAATCTAATGATCCATTGTGACACCAGGGGTTGCAATAGGTCCAGGGATGAATTGTGAAAGCATGGGGCACAATAAAAACATGGAAATATTATGACACAATAGAGGCCAAGAGTCAAATGATTCATTGTAACACCAAGTGGCCTAAAAGGGCATGGGATGCATTGTGACACCACAGGGGCTAAGAGAAGCAAGGAACCATTGTGACCCAATGCAGGCTAACAATCTAATGATCCCTTGTGACACCAGGGGGCCTAAAATGGCCAGGGATGGATTGCTACAGCACAGGGACCTTTAGAAACAAGAATCTATTATGTCACCATGGAGGCCAAGAATCAAATGATTCATTGTGACATCAAGTGGCCTAAAAGGGCATGGGATGCATTGTGACACCACAGGGGTTAAGAGAAGCAAGGATCCATTGTGACCCAATGGAGGCTAATAATCCCAGGATCCCATTTGACACCAGGGGGCGTAAAAGGGCCAGGGATGAATTGTGACAGCATGGGGCCCAATAGAAACAAGGAACAATTATGACACCATGGAGGCCAAGAATCAAATGATTCATTGTGACATCAAGTGGCCTAAAATGGCATGGAATGCATTGTGACACCACAGAGGTTAAGAGAAGCATGGAACCATTGTTACCCAATGGAGGCTAACAATCTAATGATCCCTTGTGACACCAGGGGGCCTAAAATGGCCAGGGATGGATTGTTACAGCACGGGGACCTTTAGAATCAAGAATCTATTATGTCACCATGGAGGCCAAGAATCAAATGATTCATTGTGACATCAAGTGGCCTAAAAGGGCTTGGAATGCATTGTGACACCACAGAGGTTAAGAGAAGCAAGGATCCATTGTGACCCAATGGAGGCTAACAATCTAATGATCCATTGTGACACCAGGGGTTGCAGTAGGGCCAGGGATGAATTGTGAAAGCATGGGGCACAATAAAAACATGGAAATATTATGACACAATAGAGGCCAAGACTCAAATGATTCATTGTAACACCAAGTGGCCTAAAAGGGCATGGGATGCATTGTGACACCACAGGGGCTAAGAGAAGCAAGGATCCATTGTGACCCAATGCAGGCTAACAATCTAATGATCCCTTGTGACACCAGGGGGCCTAAAATGGCCAGGGATGGATTGTTACAGCACGGGGACCAATAGAAGCAAGAATCTATTATGTCACCATGGAGGCCAAGAATCAAATGATTCATTGTGACATCAAGTGGCCTAAAAGGGCATGGGATGCATTGTGACACCACAGGGGTTAAGAGAAGCAAGGATCCATTGTGACCCACTGCAGGCTAACAATCTAATGATCCATTGTGACACCAGGGGTTGCAAAAGGGCCAGGGATGAATTGTGAAAGCATGGGGCACAATAAAAACATGGAAATATTATGACACAATAGAGGCCAAGACTCAAATGATTCATTGTAACACCAAGTGGTCTAAAAGGGCATGGGATGCATTGTGACACCACAGGGGCTAAGAGAAGCAAGGAACCATTGTGACCCAATGCAGGCTAACAATCTAATGATCCCTTGTGACACCAGGGGGCCTAAAATGGCCAGGGATGGATTGTTACAGCACGGGGACCAAGAGAAGCAAGGATCTATTATGTCACCATGGAGGCCAAGAATCAAATGATTCATTGTGACATCAAGTGGCCTAAAAGGGCATGGGATGCATTGTGACACCACAGGGGTTAAGAGAAGCAAGGAACCATTGTGACCCAAGGCAGGCTAACAATCTTAGAATCCCTTTTGACACCAGGGGGCGCAAAAGGACCACGGATGAACTGTGACAGCATGGGGACCTATAGAAGCAAGGAACCATTATGACACCATGAGGGCCAAGAATCAAATGATTCATTGTAAGACCAAGTGGCCTAAAAGGGCTTGGAATGCATTGTGACACCACAGAGGTTAAGAGAAGCAAGGAACCATTGTGACCCAATGCAGGCTAACAATCTAATGATCCATTGTGACACCAGGGGTTGCAATAGGGCCAGGGATGAATTGTGAAAGCATGGGGCACAATAAAAACATGGAAATATTATGACACAATAGAGGCCAAGACTCAAATGATTCATAGTAACACCAAGTGGCCTAAAAGGGCATGGGATGCATTGTGACACCACAGGGGCTAAGAGAAGCAAGGAACCATTGTGACCCAATGCAGGCTAACAATCTAATGATCCCTTGTGACACCAGGGGGCCTAAAATGGCCAGGGATGGATTGTTACAGCACGGGGACCAATAGAAGCAAGAATCTATTATGTCACCATGGAGGCCAAGAATCAAATGATTCATTGTGACATCAAGTGGCCTAAAAGTGCATGGGATGCATTGTGACACCACAGGGGCTAAGAGAAGCAAGGAACCATTGTGACCCAATGCAGGCTAACAATCTAATGATCCCTTGTGACACCAGGGGGCCTAAAATGGCCAGGGATGGATTGTTACAGCACGGGGACCTTTAGAATGAAGAATCTATTATGTCACCATGGAGGCCAAGAATCAAATGATTCATTGTAAGACCAAGTGGCCTAAAAGGGCTTGGAATGCATTGTGACACCACAGAGGTTAAGAGAAGCAAGGATCCATTGTGACCCAATGGAGGCTAGCAATCTAATGATCCATTGTGACACCAGGGGTTGCAATAGGGCCAGGGATGAATTGTGAAAGCATGGGGCACAATAAAAACATGGAAATATTATGACACAATAGAGGCCAAGACTCAAATGATTCATTGTAACACCAAGTGGCCTAAAAGGGCATGGGATGCATTGTGACACCACAGGGGCTAAGAGAAGCAAGGAACCATTGTGACCCAATGGAGGCTAACAATCTAATGATCCCTTGTGACACCAGGGGGCCTAAAATGGCCTGAGATGGATTGTTACAGCACGGGGACCAATAGAAGCAAGAATCTATTATGTCACCATGGAGGCCAAGAATCAAATGATTCATTGTGACATCAAGTGGCCTAAAAGGGCATGGGATGCATTGTGACACCACAGGGGTTAAGAGAAGCAAGGATCCATTGTGACCCAATGGAGGCTAATAATCCCAGGATCCCATTTGACACCAAGGGGCGTAAAAGGGCCAGGGATGAATTGTGAATGCATGGGGCCCAATTAAAACCTGGTACAATTATGCCACCATGTAGGCCAAAAATCAAATGATTCATTGTGTCATCAAGTGGCCTAAAAGGGCATGGGATGCATTGTGACACCACAGGGGCTAAGAGAAGCAAGGAACCATTGTGACCCAATGCAGGCTAACAATCTAATGATCCCTTGTGACACCAGGGGGCCTAAAATGGCCAGGGATGGATTGTTACAGCACGGGGACCAAGAGAAGCAAGGATCTATTATGTCACCATGGAGGCCAAGAATCAAATGATTCATTGTGACATCAAGTGGCCTAAAAGGGCTTGGAATGCATTGTGACACCACAGAGGTTAAGAGAAGCAAGGAACCATTGTGACCCAATGCAGGCTAACAATCTAATGATCCATTGTGACACCAGGGGTTGCAATAGGGCCAGGGATGAATTGTGAAAGCATGGGGCACAATAAAAACATGGAAATATTATGACACAATAGAGGCCAAGACTCAAATGATTCATTGTAACACCAAGTGGCCTAAAAGGGCATGGGATGCATTGTGACACCACAGGGGCTAAGAGAAGCAAGGAACCATTGTGACCCAATGGAGGCTAACAATCTAATGATCCCTTGTGACACCAGGGGGCCTAAAATGGCCTGAGATGGATTGTTACAGCACGGGGACCAATAGAAGCAAGAATCTATTATGTCACCATGGAGGCCAAGAATCAAATGATTCATTGTGACATCAAGTGGCCTAAAAGGGCTTGGAATGCATTGTGACACCACAGAGGTTAAGAGAAGCAAGGATCCATTGTGACCCAATGGAGGCTAGCAATCTAATGATCCATTGTGACACCAGGGGTTGCAATAGGTCCAGGGATGAATTGTGAAAGCATGGGGCACAATAAAAACATCGAAATATTATGACACAATAGAGGCCAAGAGTCAAATGATTCATTGTAACACCAAGTGGCCTAAAAGGGCATGGGATGCATTGTGACACCACAGGGGCTAAGAGAAGCAAGGAACCATTGTGACCCAATGCAGGCTAACAATCTAATGATCCCTTGTGACACCAGGGGGCCTAAAATGGCCAGGGATGGATTGCTACAGCACAGGGACCTTTAGAAACAAGAATCTATTATGTCACCATGGAGGCCAAGAATCAAATGATTCATTGTGACATCAAGTGGCCTAAAAGGGCATGGGATGCATTGTGACACCACAGGGGTTAAGAGAAGCAAGGATCCATTGTGACCCAATGGAGGCTAATAATCCCAGGATCCCATTTGACACCAGGGGGCGTAAAAGGGCCAGGGATGAATTGTGACAGCATGGGGCCCAATAGAAACAAGGAACAATTATGACACCATGGAGGC
The DNA here is from genome assembly GCF_963662255.1 of Cinclus cinclus. Lineage (NCBI taxonomy): Eukaryota > Metazoa > Chordata > Aves > Passeriformes > Cinclidae > Cinclus > Cinclus cinclus. The sequence goes on from NC_085072.1 coordinate 7,812,182, forward strand.
CAAGAATCAAATGATTCATTGTGACATCAAGTGGCCTAAAATGGCATGGAATGCATTGTGACACCACAGAGGTTAAGAGAAGCATGGAACCATTGTTACCCAATGGAGGCTAACAATCTAATGATCCCTTGTGACACCAGGGGGCCTAAAATGGCCAGGGATGGATTGTTACAGCACGGGGACCTTTAGAATCAAGAATCTATTATGTCACCATGGAGGCCAAGAATCAAATGATTCATTGTGACATCAAGTGGCCTAAAAGGGCTTGGAATGCATTGTGACACCACAGAGGTTAAGAGAAGCAAGGATCCATTGTGACCCAATGGAGGCTAACAATCTAATGATCCATTGTGACACCAGGGGTTGCAGTAGGGCCAGGGATGAATTGTGAAAGCATGGGGCACAATAAAAACATGGAAATATTATGACACAATAGAGGCCAAGACTCAAATGATTCATTGTAACACCAAGTGGCCTAAAAGGGCATGGGATGCATTGTGACACCACAGGGGCTAAGAGAAGCAAGGATCCATTGTGACCCAATGCAGGCTAACAATCTAATGATCCCTTGTGACACCAGGGGGCCTAAAATGGCCAGGGATGGATTGTTACAGCACGGGGACCAATAGAAGCAAGAATCTATTATGTCACCATGGAGGCCAAGAATCAAATGATTCATTGTGACATCAAGTGGCCTAAAAGGGCATGGGATGCATTGTGACACCACAGGGGTTAAGAGAAGCAAGGATCCATTGTGACCCACTGCAGGCTAACAATCTAATGATCCATTGTGACACCAGGGGTTGCAAAAGGGCCAGGGATGAATTGTGAAAGCATGGGGCACAATAAAAACATGGAAATATTATGACACAATAGAGGCCAAGACTCAAATGATTCATTGTAACACCAAGTGGTCTAAAAGGGCATGGGATGCATTGTGACACCACAGGGGCTAAGAGAAGCAAGGAACCATTGTGACCCAATGCAGGCTAACAATCTAATGATCCCTTGTGACACCAGGGGGCCTAAAATGGCCAGGGATGGATTGTGAAAGCACGGGGACCAAGAGAAGCAAGGATCTATTATGTCACCATGGAGGCCAAGAATCAAATGATTCATTGTGACATCAAGTGGCCTAAAAGGGCATGGGATGCATTGTGACACCACAGGGGTTAAGAGAAGCAAGGAACCATTGTGACCCAAGGCAGGCTGACAATCTTAGAATCCCTTTTGACACCAGGGGGCGCAAAAGGACCACGGATGAACTGTGACAGCATGGGGACCTATAGAAGCAAGGAACCATTATGACACCATGAGGGCCAAGAATCAAATGATTCATTGTAAGACCAAGTGGCCTAAAAGGGCTTGGAATGCATTGTGACACCACAGAGGTTAAGAGAAGCAAGGAACCATTGTGACCCAATGCAGGCTAACAATCTAATGATCCATTGTGACACCAGGGGTTGCAATAGGGCCAGGGATGAATTGTGAAAGCATGGGGCACAATAAAAACATGGAAATATTATGACACAATAGAGGCCAAGACTCAAATGATTCATAGTAACACCAAGTGGCCTAAAAGGGCATGGGATGCATTGTGACACCACAGGGGCTAAGAGAAGCAAGGAACCATTGTGACCCAATGGAGGCTAACAATCTAATGATCCCTTGTGACACCAGGGGGCCTAAAATGGCCAGGGATGGATTGTTACAGCACGGGGACCAATAGAAGCAAGAATCTATTATGTCACCATGGAGGCCAAGAATCAAATGATTCATTGTGACATCAAGTGGCCTAAAAGTGCATGGGATGCATTGTGACACCACAGGGGCTAAGAGAAGCAAGGAACCATTGTGACCCAATGCAGGCTAACAATCTAATGATCCCTTGTGACACCAGGGGGCCTAAAATGGCCAGGGATGGATTGTTACAGCACGGGGACCTTTAGAATGAAGAATCTATTATGTCACCATGGAGGCCAAGAATCAAATGATTCATTGTAAGACCAAGTGGCCTAAAAGGGCTTGGAATGCATTGTGACACCACAGAGGTTAAGAGAAGCAAGGATTCATTGTGACCCAATGGAGGCTAGCAATCTAATGATCCATTGTGACACCAGGGGTTGCAATAGGGCCAGGGATGAATTGTGAAAGCATGGGGCACAATAAAAACATGGAAATATTATGACACAATAGAGGCCAAGACTCAAATGATTCATTGTAACACCAAGTGCCCTAAAAGGGCATGGGATGCATTGTGACACCACAGGGGCTAAGAGAAGCAAGGAACCATTGTGACCCAATGGAGGCTAACAATCTAATGATCCCTTGTGACACCAGGGGGCCTAAAATGGCCTGAGATGGATTGTTACAGCACGGGGACCAATAGAAGCAAGAATCTATTATGTCACCATGGAGGCCAAGAATCAAATGATTCATTGTGACATCAAGTGGCCTAAAAGGGCATGGGATGCATTGTGACACCACAGGGGTTAAGAGAAGCAAGGATCCATTGTGACCCAATGGAGGCTAATAATCCCAGGATCCCATTTGACACCAAGGGGCGTAAAAGGGCCAGGGATGAATTGTGAATGCATGGGGCCCAATTAAAACCTGGTACAATTATGCCACCATGTAGGCCAAAAATCAAATGATTCATTGTGTCATCAAGTGGCCTAAAAGGGCATGGGATGCATTGTGACACCACAGAGGTTAAGAGAAGCAAGGAACCATTGTGACCCAATGCAGGCTAACAATCTAATGATCCCTTGTGACACCAGGGGGCCTAAAATGGCCAGGGATGGATTGTTACAGCACGGGGACCAATAGAAGCAAGAATCTATTATGTCACCATGGAGGCCAAGAATCAAATGATTCATTGTGACATCAAGTGGCCTAAAAGGGCTTGGAATGCATTGTGACACCACAGAGGTTAAGAGAAGCAAGGATCCATTGTGACCCAATGCAGGCTAACAATCTAATGATCCATTGTGACACCAGGGGTTGCAGTAGGGCCAGGGATGAATTGTGAAAGCATGGGGCACAATAAAAACATGGAAATATTATGACACAATAGAGGCCAAGAGTCAAATGATTCATTGTAACACCAAGTGGCCTAAAATGGCATGGGATGCATTGTGACACCACAGGGGCTAAGAGAAGCAAGGATCCATTGTGACCCAATGCAGGCTAACAATCTAATGATCCCTTGTGACACCAGGGGGCCTAAAATGGCCAGGGATGGATTGTTACAGCACGGGGACCAATAGAAGCAAGAATCTATTATGTCACCATGGAGGCCAAGAATCAAATGATTCATTGTGACATCAAGTGGCCTAAAAGGGCATGGGATGCATTGTGACACCACAGGGGTTAAGAGAAGCAAGGATCCATTGTGACCCAATGCAGGCTAACAATCTAATGATCCCTTGTGACACCAGGGGGCCTAAAATGGCCAGGGATGGATTGTTACAGCACGGGGACCAAGAGAAGCAAGGATCTATCATGTCACCATGGAGGCCAAGAATCAAATGATTCATTGTGACATCAAGTGGCCTAAAAGGGCATGGGATGCATTGTGACACCACAGGGGTTAAGAGAAGCAAGGAACCATTGTGACCCAAGGCAGGCTAACAATCTTAGAATCCCTTTTGACACCAGGGGGCGCAAAAGGACCACGGATGAACTGTGACAGCATGGGGACCTATAGAAGCAAGGAACCATTATGACACCATGAGGGCCAAGAATCAAATGATTCATTGTAAGACCAAGTGGCCTAAAAGGGCTTGGAATGCATTGTGACACCACAGAGGTTAAGAGAAGCAAGGAACCATTGTGACCCAATGCAGGCTAACAATCTAATGATCCATTGTGACACCAGGGGTTGCAATAGGGCCAGGGATGAATTGTGAAAGCATGGGGCACAATAAAAACATGGAAATATTATGACACAATAGAGGCCAAGACTCAAATGATTCATTGTAACACCAAGTGGCCTAAAAGGGCATGGGATGCATTGTGACACCACAGGGGCTAAGAGAAGCAAGGAACCATTGTGACCCAATGGAGGCTAACAATCTAATGATCCCTTGTGACACCAGGGGGCCTAAAATGGCCTGAGATGGATTGTTACAGCACGGGGACCAATAGAAGCAAGAATCTATTATGTCACCATGGAGGCCAAGAATCAAATGATTCATTGTGACATCAAGTGGCCTAAAAGGGCATGGGATGCATTGTGACACCACAGGGGCTAAGAGAAGCAAGGAACCATTGTGACCCAATGCAGGCTAACAATCTAATGATCCCTTGTGACACCAGGGGGCCTAAAATGGCCAGGGATGGATTGTTACAGCACGGGGACCTTTAGAATGAAGAATCTATTATGTCACCATGGAGGCCAAGAATCAAATGATTCATTGTGACATCAAGTGGCCTAAAAGGGCTTGGAATGCATTGTGACACCACAGAGGTTAAGAGAAGCAAGGATCCATTGTGACCCAATGGAGGCTAGCAATCTAATGATCCATTGTGACACCAGGGGTTGCAATAGGGCCAGGGATGAATTGTGAAAGCATGGGGCACAATAAAAACATGGAAATATTATGACACAATAGAGGCCAAGACTCAAATGATTCATTGTAACACCAAGTGGCCTAAAAGGGCATGGGATGCATTGTGACACCACAGGGGCTAAGAGAAGCAAGGAACCATTGTGACCCAATGCAGGCTAACAATCTAATGATCCCTTGTGACACCAGGGGGCCTAAAATGGCCAGGGATGGATTGTTACAGCACAGGGACCTTTAGAAGCAAGAATCTATTATGTCACCATGGAGGCCAAGAATCAAATGATTCATTGTGACATCAAGTGGCCTAAAAGGGCATGGGATGCATTGTGACACCACAGGGGCTAAGAGAAGCAAGGAACCATTGTGACCCAATGCAGGCTAACAATCTAATGATCCCTTGTGACACCAGGGGGCCTAAAATGGCCAGGGATGGATTGTTACAGCACGGGGACCAAGAGAAGCAAGGATCTATTATGTCACCATGGAGGCCAAGAATCAAATGATTCATTGTGACATCAAGTGGCCTAAAAGGGCTTGGAATGCATTGTGACACCACAGAGGTTAAGAGAAGCAAGGAACCATTGTGACCCAATGCAGGCTAACAATCTAATGATCCATTGTGACACCAGGGGTTGCAATAGGGCCAGGGATGAATTGTGAAAGCATGGGGCACAATAAAAACATGGAAATATTATGACACAATAGAGGCCAAGACTCAAATGATTCATTGTAACACCAAGTGGCCTAAAAGGGCATGGGATGCATTGTGACACCACAGGGGCTAAGAGAAGCAAGGAACCATTGTGACCCAAGGCAGGCTAACAATCTTAGAATCCCTTTTGACACCAGGGGGCGCAAAAGGACCACGGATGAACTGTGACAGCATGGGGACCTATAGAAGCAAGGAACCATTATGACACCATGAGGGCCAAGAATCAAATGATTCATTGTAAGACCAAGTGGCCTAAAAGGGCTTGGAATGCATTGTGACACCACAGAGGTTAAGAGAAGCAAGGAACCATTGTGACCCAATGCAGGCTAACAATCTAATGATCCATTGTGACACCAGGGGTTGCAATAGGGCCAGGGATGAATTGTGAAAGCATGGGGCACAATAAAAACATGGAAATATTATGACACAATAGAGGCCAAGACTCAAATGATTCATTGTAACACCAAGTGGCCTAAAAGGGCATGGGATGCATTGTGACACCACAGGGGCTAAGAGAAGCAAGGAACCATTGTGACCCAATGCAGGCTAACAATCTAATGATCCCTTGTGACACCAGGGGGCCTAAAATGGCCTGAGATGGATTGTTACAGCACGGGGACCAATAGAAGCAAGAATCTATTATGTCACCATGGAGGCCAAGAATCAAATGATTCATTGTGACATCAAGTGGCCTAAAATGGCATGGGATGCATTGTGACACCACAGGGGTTAAGAGAAGCAAGGATCCATTGTGACCCAATGGAGGCTAACAATCTAATGATCCATTGTGACACCAGGGGTTGCAATAGGGCCAGGGATGAATTGTGAAAGCATGGGGCACAATAAAAACATGGAAATATTATGACACAATAGAGGCCAAGACTCAAATTATTCATAGTAACACCAAGTGGCCTAAAAGGGCATGGGATGCATTGTGACACCACAGGGGCTAAGAGAAGCAAGGAACCATTGTGACCCAATGCAGGCTAACAATCTAATGATCCCTTGTGACACCAGGGGGCCTAAAATGGCCAGGGATGGATTGTTACAGCACGGGGACCAATAGAAGCAAGAATCTATTATGTCACCATGGAGGCCAAGAATCAAATGATTCATTGTGACATCAAGTGGCCTAAAAGGGCATGGGATGCATTGTGACACCACAGGGGCTAAGAGAAGCAAGGAACCATTGTGACCCAATGCAGGCTAACAATCTAATGATCCCTTGTGACACCAGGGGGCCTAAAATGGCCAGGGATGGATTGTTACAGCACGGGGACCTTTAGAATGAAGAATCTATTATGTCACCATGGAGGCCAAGAATCAAATGATTCATTGTGACATCAAGTGGCCTAAAAGGGCTTGGAATGCATTGTGACACCACAGAGGTTAAGAGAAGCAAGGATCCATTGTGACCCAATGGAGGCTAGCAATCTAATGATCCATTGTGACACCAGGGGTTGCAATAGGTCCAGGGATGAATTGTGAAAGCATGGGGCACAATAAAAACATGGAAATATTATGACACAATAGAGGCCAAGACTCAAATGATTCATTGTAACACCAAGTGGCCTAAAAGGGCATGGGATGCATTGTGACACCACAGGGGCTAAGAGAAGCAAGGAACCATTGTGACCCAATGCAGGCTAACAATCTAATGATCCCTTGTGACACCAGGGGGCCTAAAATGGCCAGGGATGGATTGTTACAGCACAGGGACCTTTAGAAGCAAGAATCTATTATGTCACCATGGAGGCCAAGAATCAAATGATTCATTGTGACATCAAGTGGCCTAAAAGGGCATGGGATGCATTGTGACACCACAGGGGTTAAGAGAAGCAAGGATCCATTGTGACCCAATGGAGGCTAATAATCCCAGGATCCCATTTGACACCAAGGGGCGTAAAAGGGCCAGGGATGAATTGTGACAGCATGGGGCCCAATAGAAACAAGGAACCATTATGACACCATGGAGGCCAAGAATCAAATGATTCATTGTGACATCAAGTGGCCTAAAATGGCATGGAATGCATTGTGACACCACAGAGGTTAAGAGAAGCATGGAACCATTGTTACCCAATGGAGGCTAACAATCTAATGATCCCTTGTGACACCAGGGGGCCTAAAATGGCCAGGGATGGATTGTTACAGCACGGGGAGATTTAGAATCAAGAATCTATTATGTCACCATGGAGGCCAAGAATCAAATGATTCATTGTGACATCAAGTGGCCTAAAAGGGCTTGGAATGCATTGTGACACCACAGAGGTTAAGAGAAGGAAGGATCCATTGTGACCCAATGGAGGCTAACAATCTAATGGTCCCTTGTGACACCAGGGGGCCTAAAAGGGCCAGGGATGAATTGTGAATGCATGGGGCCCAATTAAAACCTGGTACAATTATGCCACCATGTAGGCCAAAAATCAAATGATTCATTGTGTCATCAAGTGACCTAAAAGGGCATGGGATGCATTGTGACACCACAGGGGCTAAGAGAAGCAAGGAACCATTGTGACCCAAGGCAGGCTAACAATCTTAGAATCCCTTTTGACACCAGGGGGCGCAAAAGGACCACGGATGAACTGTGACAGCATGGGGACCTATAGAAGCAAGGAACCATTATGACACCATGAGGGCCAAGAATCAAATGATTCATTGTAAGACCAAGTGGCCTAAAAGGGCTTGGAATGCATTGTGACACCACAGAGGTTAAGAGAAGCAAGGAACCATTGTGACTCAATGCAGGCTAACAATCTAATGATCCATTGTGACACCAGGGGTTGCAATAGGGCCAGGGATGAATTGTGAAAGCATGGGGCACAATAAAAACATGGAAATATTATGACACAATAGAGGCCAAGACTCAAATGATTCATTGTAACACCAAGTGGCCTAAAAGGGCATGGGATGCATTGTGACACCACAGGGGCTAAGAGAAGCAAGGAGCCATTGTGACCCAATGGAGGCTAACAATCTAATGATCCCTTGTGACACCAGGGGGCCTAAAATGGCCTGAGATGGATTGTTACAGCACGGGGACCAATAGAAGCAAGAATCTATTATGTCACCATGGAGGCCAAGAATCAAATGATTCATTGTGACATCAAGTGGCCTAAAAGGGCATGGGATGCATTGTGACACCACAGGGGTTAAGAGAAGCAAGGATCCATTGTGACCCAATGCAGGCTAACAATCTAATGATCCCTTGTGACACCAGGGGGCCTAAAATGGCCAGGGATGGATTGTTACAGCACGGGGACCAATAGAAGCAAGAATCTATTATGTCACCATGGAGGCCAAGAATCAAATGATTCATTGTGACATCAAGTGGCCTAAAAGGGCATGGGATGCATTGTGACACCACAGGGGCTAAGAGAAGCAAGGAACCATTGTGACCCAATGCAGGCTAACAATCTAATGATCCCTTGTGACACCAGGGGGCCTAAAATGGCCAGGGATGGATTGTTACAGCACGGGGACCTTTAGAATGAAGAATCTATTATGTCACCATGGAGGCCAAGAATCAAATGATTCATTGTGACATCAAGTGGCCTAAAAGGGCTTGGAATGCATTGTGACACCACAGAGGTTAAGAGAAGCAAGGATTCATTGTGACCCAATGGAGGCTAGCAATCTAATGATCCATTGTGACACCAGGGGTTGCAATAGGTCCAGGGATGAATTGTGAAAGCATGGGGCACAATAAAAACATGGAAATATTATGACACAATAGAGGCCAAGAGTCAAATGATTCATTGTAACACCAAGTGGCCTAAAAGGGCATGGGATGCATTGTGACACCACAGGGGCTAAGAGAAGCAAGGAACCATTGTGACCCAATGCAGGCTAACAATCTAATGATCCCTTGTGACACCAGGGGGCCTAAAATGGCCAGGGATGGATTGTTACAGCACAGGGACCTTTAGAAACAAGAATCTATTATGTCACCATGGAGGCCAAGAATCAAATGATTCATTGTGACATCAAGTGGCCTAAAAGGGCATGGGATGCATTGTGACACCACAGGGGTTAAGAGAAGCAAGGATCCATTGTGACCCAATGGAGGCTAATAATCCCAGGATCCCATTTGACACCAGGGGGCGTAAAAGGGCCAGGGATGAATTGTGACAGCATGGGGCCCAATAGAAACAAGGAACAATTATGACACCATGGAGGCCAAGAATCAAATGATTCATTGTGACATCAAGTGGCCTAAAATGGCATGGAATGCTTTGTGACACCACAGAGGTTAAGAGAAGCAAGGAACCATTGTGACCCAATGCAGGCTAACAATCTAATGATCCCTTGTGACACCAGGGGGCCTAAAATGGCCTGAGATGGATTGTTACAGCACGGGGACCAATAGAAGCAAGAATCTATTATGTCACCATGGAGGCCAAGAATCAAATGATTCATTGTGACATCAAGTGGTCTAAAAGGGCATGGGATGCATTGTGACACCACAGGGGTTAAGAGAAGCAAGGATCCATTGTGACCCAATGCAGCCTAACAATCTAATGATCCATTGTGACACCAGGGGTTGCAAAAGGGCCAGGGATGAATTGTGAAAGCATGGGGCACAATAAAAACATGGAAATATTATGACACAATAGAGGCCAAGACTCAAAATATTCATAGTAACACCAAGTGGCCTAAAAGGGCATGGGATGCATTGTGACACCACAGGGGCTAAGAGAAGCAAGGAACCATTGTGACCCAATGCAGGCTAACAATCTAATGATCCCTTGTGACACCAGGGGGCCTAAAATGGCCAGGGATGGATTGTTACAGCACGGGGACCAAGAGAAGCAAGGATCTATTATGTCACCATGGAGGCCAAGAATCAAATGATTCATTGTGACATCAAGTGGCCTAAAAGGGCATGGGATGCATTGTGACACCACAGGGGCTAAGAGAAGCAAGGAACCATTGTGACCCAATGCAGGCTAACAATCTAATGATCCCTTGTGACACCAGGGGGCCTAAAATGGCCAGGGATGGATTGTTACAGCACGGGGACCTTTAGAATGAAGAATCTATTATGTCACCATGGAGGCCAAGAATCAAATGATTCATTGTGACATCAAGTGGCCTAAAAGGGCTTGGAATGCATTGTGACACCACAGAGGTTAAGAGAAGCAAGGATCCATTGTGACCCAATGGAGGCTAGCAATCTAATGATCCATTGTGACACCAGGGGTTGCAATAGGGCCAGGGATGAATTGTGAAAGCATGGGGCACAATAAAAACATGGAAATATTATGACACAATAGAGGCCAAGACTCAAATGATTCATTGTAACACCAAGTGGCCTAAAAGGGCATGGGATGCATTGTGACACCACAGGGGCTAAGAGAAGCAAGGATCCATTGTGACCCAATGCAGGCTAACAATCTAATGATCCCTTGTGACACCAGGGGGCCTAAAATGGCCAGGGATGGATTGTTACAGCACAGGGACCTTTAGAAGCAAGAATCTATTATGTCACCATGGAGGCCAAGAATCAAATGATTCATTGTGACATCAAGTGGCCTAAAAGGGCATGGGATGCATTGTGACACCACAGGGGTTAAGAGAAGCAAGGATCCATTGTGACCCAATGGAGGCTAATAATCCCAGGATCCCATTTGACACCAAGGGGCGTAAAAGGGCCAGGGATGAATTGTGACAGCATGGGGCCCAATAGAAAAAAGGAACCATTATGACACCATGGAGGCCAAGAATCAAATGATTCATTGTGACATCAAGTGGCCTAAAATGGCATGGAATGCATTGTGACACCACAGAGGTTAAGAGAAGCATGGAACCATTGTTACCCAATGGAGGCTAACAATCTAATGATCCCTTGTGACACCAGGGGGCCTAAAATGGCCAGGGATGGATTGTTACAGCACGGGGACCTTTAGAATGAAGAATCTATTATGTCACCATGGAGGCCAAGAATCAAATGATTCATTGTGACATCAAGTGGCCTAAAAGGGCTTGGAATGCATTGTGACACCACAGAGGTTAAGAGAAGCAAGGATCCATTGTGACCCAATGGAGGCTAACAATCTAATGGTCCCTTGTGACACCAGGGGGCCTAAAAGGGCCAGGGATGAATTGTGAATGCATGGGGCCCAATTAAAACCTGGTACAATTATGCCACCATGTAGGCCAAAAATCAAATGATTCATTGTGTCATCAAGTGGCCTAAAAGGGCATGGGATGCATTGTGACACCACAGGGGCTAAGAGAAGCAAGGAACCATTGTGACCCAAGGCAGGCTAACAATCTTAGAATCCCTTTTGACACCAGGGGGCGCAAAAGGACCACGGATGAACTGTGACAGCATGGGGACCTATAGAAGCAAGGAACCATTATGACACCATGAGGGCCAAGAATCAAATGATTCATTGTAAGACCAAGTGGCCTAAAAGGGCTTGGAATGCATTGTGACACCACAGAGGTTAAGAGAAGCAAGGAACCATTGTGACCCAATGCAGGCTAACAATCTAATGATCCATTGTGACACCAGGGGTTGCAATAGGGCCAGGGATGAATTGTGAAAGCATGGGGCACAATAAAAACATGGAAATATTATGACACAATAGAGGCCAAGACTCAAATGATTCATTGTAACACCAAGTGGCCTAAAAGGGCATGGGATGCATTGTGACACCACAGGGGCTAAGAGAAGCAAGGAACCATTGTGACCCAATGGAGGCTAACAATCTAATGATCCCTTGTGACACCAGGGGGCCTAAAATGGCCTGAGATGGATTGTTACAGCACGGGGACCTTTAGAATGAAGAATCTATTATGTCACCATGGAGGCCAAGAATCAAATGATTCATTGTGACATCAAGTGGCCTAAAAGGGCATGGGATGCATTGTGACACCACAGGGGTTAAGAGAAGCAAGGATCCATTGTGACCCAATGCAGGCTAACAATCTAATGATCCATTGTGACACCCGGGGTTGCAAAAGGGCCAGGGATGAATTGTGAAAGCATGGGGCACAATAAAAACATGGAAATATTATGACACAATAGAGGCCAAGACTCAAATGATTCATTGTAACACCAAGTGGCCTAAAAGGGCATGGGATGCATTGTGACACCACAGGGGCTAAGAGAAGCAAGGAACCATTGTGACCCAATGCAGGCTAACAATCTAATGATCTCTTGTGACACCAGGGGGCCTAAAATGGCCAGGGATGGATTGTTACAGCACGGGGACCAATAGAAGCAAGAATCTATTATGTCACCATGGAGGCCAAGAATCAAATGATTCATTGTGACATCAAGTGGCCTAAAAGGGCATGGGATGCATTGTGACACCACAGGGGCTAAGAGAAGCAAGGAACCATTGTGACCCAATGCAGGCTAACAATCTAATGATCCCTTGTGACACCAGGGGGCCTAAAATGGCCAGGGATGGATTGTTACAGCACGGGGACCTTTAGAATGAAGAATCTATAATGTCACCATGGAGGCCAAGAATCAAATGATTCATTGTGACATCAAGTGGCCTAAAAGGGCTTGGAATGCATTGTGACACCACAGAGGTTAAGAGAAGCAAGGATCCATTGTGACCCAATGGAGGCTAGCAATCTAATGATCCATTGTGACACCAGGGGTTGCAATAGGGCCAGGGATGAATTGTGAAAGCATGGGGCACAATAAAAACATGGAAATATTATGACACAATAGAGGCCAAGACTCAAATGATTCATTGTAACACCAAGTGGCCTAAAAGGGCATGGGATGCATTGTGACACCACAGGGGCTAAGAGAAGCAAGGAACCATTGTGACCCAATGCAGGCTAACAATCTAATGATCCCTTGTGACACCAGGGGGCCTAAAATGGCCAGGGATGGATTGTTACAGCACGGGGACCAAGAGAAGCAAGGATCTATTATGTCACCATGGAGGCCAAGAATCAAATGATTCATTGTGACATCAAGTGGCCTAAAAGGGCTTGGAATGCATTGTGACACCACAGAGGTTAAGAGAAGGAAGGATCCATTGTGACCCAATGGAGGCTAACAATCTAATGGTCCCTTGTGACACCAGGGGGCCTAAAAGGGCCAGGGATGAATTGTGAATGCATGGGGCCCAATTAAAACCTGGTACAATTATGCCACCATGTAGGCCAAAAATCAAATGATTCATTGTGTCATCAAGTGACCTAAAAGGGCATGGGATGCATTGTGACACCACAGGGGCTAAGAGAAGCAAGGAACCATTGTGACCCAAGGCAGGCTAACAATCTTAGAATCCCTTTTGACACCAGGGGGCGCAAAAGGACCACGGATGAACTGTGACAGCATGGGGACCTATAGAAGCAAGGAACCATTATGACACCATGAGGGCCAAGAATCAAATGATTCATTGTAAGACCAAGTGGCCTAAAAGGGCTTGGAATGCATTGTGACACCACAGAGGTTAAGAGAAGCAAGGAACCATTGTGACTCAATGCAGGCTAACAATCTAATGATCCATTGTGACACCAGGGGTTGCAATAGGGCCAGGGATGAATTGTGAAAGCATGGGGCACAATAAAAACATGGAAATATTATGACACCATAGAGGCCAAGACTCAAATGATTCATTGTAACACCAAGTGGCCTAAAAGGGCATGGGATGCATTGTGACACCACAGGGGCTAAGAGAAGCAAGGAGCCATTGTGACCCAATGGAGGCTAACAATCTAATGATCCCTTGTGACACCAGGGGGCCTAAAATGGCCTGAGATGGATTGTTACAGCACGGGGACCAATAGAAGCAAGAATCTATAATGTCACCATGGAGGCCAAGAATCAAATGATTCATTGTGACATCAAGTGGCCTAAAAGGGCATGGGATGCATTGTGACACCACAGGGGTTAAGAGAAGCAAGGATCCATTGTGACCCAATGCAGGCTAACAATCTAATGATCCCTTGTGACACCAGGGGGCCTAAAATGGCCAGGGATGGATTGTTACAGCACGGGGACCAATAGAAGCAAGAATCTATTATGTCACCATGGAGGCAAAGAATCAAATGATTCATTGTGACATCAAGTGGCCTAAAAGGGCATGGGATGCATTGTGACACCACAGGGGCTAAGAGAAGCAAGGAACCATTGTGACCCAATGCAGGCTAACAATCTAATGATCCCTTGTGACACCAGGGGGCCTAAAATGGCCAGGGATGGATTGTTACAGCACGGGGACCTTTAGAATGAAGAATCTATTATGTCACCATGGAGGCCAAGAATCAAATGATTCATTGTGACATCAAGTGGCCTAAAAGGGCTTGGAATGCATTGTGACACCACAGAGGTTAAGAGAAGCAAGGATCCATTGTGACCCAATGGAGGCTAGCAATCTAATGATCCATTGTGACACCAGGGGTTGCAATAGGTCCAGGGATGAATTGTGAAAGCATGGGGCACAATAAAAACATGGAAATATTATGACACAATAGAGGCCAAGAGTCAAATGATTCATTGTAACACCAAGTGGCCTAAAAGGGCATGGGATGCATTGTGACACCACAGGGGCTAAGAGAAGCAAGGAACCATTGTGACCCAATGCAGGCTAACAATCTAATGATCCCTTGTGACACCAGGGGGCCTAAAATGGCCAGGGATGGATTGTTACAGCACAGGGACCTTTAGAAACAAGAATCTATTATGTCACCATGGAGGCCAAGAATCAAATGATTCATTGTGACATCAAGTGGCCTAAAAGGGCATGGGATGCATTGTGACACCACAGGGGTTAAGAGAAGCAAGGATCCATTGTGACCCAATGGAGGCTAATAATCCCAGGATCCCATTTGACACCAGGGGGCGTAAAAGGGCCAGGGATGAATTGTGACAGCATGGGGCCCAATAGAAACAAGGAACAATTATGACACCATGGAGGCCAAGAATCAAATGATTCATTGTGACATCAAGTGGCCTAAAATGGCATGGAATGCTTTGTGACACCACAGAGGTTAAGAGAAGCAAGGAACCATTGTTACCCAATGGAGGCTAACAATCTAATGATCCCTTGTGACACCAGGGGGCCTAAAATGGCCTGAGATGGATTGTTACAGCACGGGGACCAATAGAAGCAAGAATCTATTATGTCACCATGGAGGCCAAGAATCAAATGATTCATTGTGACATCAAGTGGCCTAAAAGGGCATGGGATGCATTGTGACACCACAGGGGTTAAGAGAAGCAAGGATCCATTGTGACCCAATGCAGGCTAACAATCTAATGATCCATTGTGACACCAGGGGTTGCAAAAGGGCCAGGGATGAATTGTGAAAGCATGGGGCACAATAAAAACATGGAAATATTATGACACAATAGAGGCCAAGACTCAAAATATTCATAGTAACACCAAGTGGCCTAAAAGGGCATGGGATGCATTGTGACACCACAGGGGCTAAGAGAAGCAAGGAACCATTGTGACCCAATGCAGGCTAACAATCTAATGATCCCTTGTGACACCAGGGGGCCTAAAATGGCCAGGGATGGATTGTTACAGCACGGGGACCAATAGAAGCAAGAATCTATAATGTCACCATGGAGGCCAAGAATCAAATGATTCATTGTGACATCAAGTGGCCTAAAAGGGCATGGGATGCATTGTGACACCACAGGGGCTAAGAGAAGCAAGGAACCATTGTGACCCAATGCAGGCTAACAATCTAATGATCCCTTGTGACACCAGGGGGCCTAAAATGGCCAGGGATGGATTGTTACAGCACGGGGACCTTTAGAATGAAGAATCTATTATGTCACCATGGAGGCCAAGAATCAAATGATTCATTGTGACATCAAGTGGCCTAAAAGGGCTTGGAATGCATTGTGACACCACAGAGGTTAAGAGAAGCAAGGATCCATTGTGACCCAATGGAGGCTAGCAATCTAATGATCCATTGTGACACCAGGGGTTGCAATAGGGCCAGGGATGAATTGTGAAAGCATGGGGCACAATAAAAACATGGAAATATTATGACACAATAGAGGCCAAGACTCAAATGATTCATTGTAACACCAAGTGGCCTAAAAGGGCATGGGATGCATTGTGACACCACAGGGGCTAAGAGAAGCAAGGATCCATTGTGACCCAATGCAGGCTAACAATCTAATGATCCCTTGTGACACCAGGGGGCCTAAAATGGCCAGGGATGGATTGTTACAGCACAGGGACCTTTAGAAGCAAGAATCTATTATGTCACCATGGAGGCCAAGAATCAAATGATTCATTGTGACATCAAGTGGCCTAAAAGGGCATGGGATGCATTGTGACACCACAGGGGTTAAGAGAAGCAAGGATCCATTGTGACCCAATGGAGGCTAATAATCCCAGGATCCCATTTGACACCAAGGGGCGTAAAAGGGCCAGGGATGAATTGTGACAGCATGGGGCCCAATAGAAACAAGGAACCATTATGACACCATGGAGGCCAAGAATCAAATGATTCATTGTGACATCAAGTGGCCTAAAATGGCATGGAATGCATTGTGACACCACAGAGGTTAAGAGAAGCATGGAACCATTGTTACCCAATGGAGGCTAACAATCTAATGATCCCTTGTGACACCAGGGGGCCTAAAATGGCCTGAGATGGATTGTTACAGCACGGGGACCAATAGAAGCAAGAATCTATTATGTCACCATGGAGGCCAAGAATCAAATGATTCATTGTGACATCAAGTGGCCTAAAAGGGCTTGGAATGCATTGTGACACCACAGAGGTTAAGAGAAGCAAGGATCCATTGTGACCCAATGGAGGCTAACAATCTAATGGTCCCTTGTGACACCAGGGGGCCTAAAAGGGCCAGGGATGAATTGTGAATGCATGGGGCCCAATTAAAACCTGGTACAATTATGCCACCATGTAGGCCAAAAATCAAATGATTCATTGTGTCATCAAGTGGCCTAATAGGGCATGGGATGCATTGTGACACCACAGGGGCTAAGAGAAGCAAGGAACCATTGTGACCCAAGGCAGGCTAACAATCTTAGAATCCCTTTTGACACCAGGGGGCGCAAAAGGACCACGGATGAACTGTGACAGCATGGGGACCTATAGAAGCAAGGAACCATTATGACACCATGAGGGCCAAGAATCAAATGATTCATTGTAAGACCAAGTGGCCTAAAAGGGCTTGGAATGCATTGTGACACCACAGAGGTTAAGAGAAGCAAGGAACCATTGTGACCCAATGCAGGCTAACAATCTAATGATCCATTGTGACACCAGGGGGCCTAAAATGGCCTGAGATGGATTGTTACAGCACGGGGACCAATAGAAGCAAGAATCTATTATGTCACCATGGAGGTCAAGAATCAAATGATTCATTGTGACATCAAGTGGCCTAAAAGGGCATGGGATGCATTGTGACACCACAGGGGTTAAGAGAAGCAAGGATCCATTGTGACCCAATGCAGGCTAACAATCTAATGATCCATTGTGACACCCGGGGTTGCAAAAGGGCCAGGGATGAATTGTGAAAGCATGGGGCACAATAAAAACATGGAAATATTATGACACAATAGAGGCCAAGACTCAAATGATTCATTGTAACACCAAGTGGCCTAAAAGGGCATGGGATGCATTGTGACACCACAGGGGCTAAGAGAAGCAAGGAACCATTGTGACCCAATGCAGGCTAACAATCTAATGATCTCTTGTGACACCAGGGGGCCTAAAATGGCCAGGGATGGATTGTTACAGCACGGGGACCAATAGAAGCAAGAATCTATTATGTCACCATGGAGGCCAAGAATCAAATGATTCATTGTGACATCAAGTGGCCTAAAAGGGCATGGGATGCATTGTGACACCACAGGGGCTAAGAGAAGCAAGGAACCATTGTGACCCAATGCAGGCTAACAATCTAATGATCCCTTGTGACACCAGGGGGCCTAAAATGGCCAGGGATGGATTGTTACAGCACGGGGACCTTTAGAATGAAGAATCTATTATGTCACCATGGAGGCCAAGAATCAAATGATTCATTGTGACATCAAGTGGCCTAAAAGGGCTTGGAATGCATTGTGACACCACAGAGGTTAAGAGAAGCAAGGATCCATTGTGACCCAATGGAGGCTAGCAATCTAATGATCCATTGTGACACCAGGGGTTGCAATAGGGCCAGGGATGAATTGTGAAAGCATGGGGCACAATAAAAACATGGAAATATTATGACACAATAGAGGCCAAGACTCAAATGATTCATTGTAACACCAAGTGGCCTAAAAGGGCATGGGATGCATTGTGACACCACAGGGGCTAAGAGAAGCAAGGAACCATTGTGACCCAATGCAGGCTAACAATCTAATGATCCCTTGTGACACCAGGGGGCCTAAAATGGCCAGGGATGGATTGTAACAGCACGGGGAGATTTAGAATCAAGAATCTATTATGTCACCATGGAGGCCAAGAATCAAATGATTCATTGTGACATCAAGTGGCCTAAAAGGGCTTGGAATGCATTGTGACACCACAGAGGTTAAGAGAAGGAAGGATCCATTGTGACCCAATGGAGGCTAACAATCTAATGGTCCCTTGTGACACCAGGGGGCCTAAAAGGGCCAGGGATGAATTGTGAATGCATGGGGCCCAATTAAAACCTGGTACAATTATGCCACCATGTAGGCCAAAAATCAAATGATTCATTGTGTCATCAAGTGACCTAAAAGGGCATGGGATGCATTGTGACACCACAGGGGCTAAGAGAAGCAAGGAACCATTGTGACCCAAGGCAGGCTAACAATCTTAGAATCCCTTTTGACACCAGGGGGCGCAAAAGGACCACGGATGAACTGTGACAGCATGGGGACCTATAGAAGCAAGGAACCATTATGACACCATGAGGGCCAAGAATCAAATGATTCATTGTAAGACCAAGTGGCCTAAAAGGGCTTGGAATGCATTGTGACACCACAGAGGTTAAGAGAAGCAAGGAACCATTGTGACTCAATGCAGGCTAACAATCTAATGATCCATTGTGACACCAGGGGTTGCAATAGGGCCAGGGATGAATTGTGAAAGCATGGGGCACAATAAAAACATGGAAATATTATGACACAATAGAGGCCAAGACTCAAATGATTCATTGTAACACCAAGTGGCCTAAAAGGGCATGGGATGCATTGTGACACCACAGGGGCTAAGAGAAGCAAGGAGCCATTGTGACCCAATGGAGGCTAACAATCTAATGATCCCTTGTGACACCAGGGGGCCTAAAATGGCCTGAGATGGATTGTTACAGCACGGGGACCAATAGAAGCAAGAATCTATAATGTCACCATGGAGGCCAAGAATCAAATGATTCATTGTGACATCAAGTGGCCTAAAAGGGCATGGGATGCATTGTGACACCACAGGGGTTAAGAGAAGCAAGGATCCATTGTGACCCAATGCAGGCTAACAATCTAATGATCCCTTGTGACACCAGGGGGCCTAAAATGGCCAGGGATGGATTGTTACAGCACGGGGACCAATAGAAGCAAGAATCTATTATGTCACCATGGAGGCCAAGAATCAAATGATTCATTGTGACATCAAGTGGCCTAAAAGGGCATGGGATGCATTGTGACACCACAGGGGCTAAGAGAAGCAAGGAACCATTGTGACCCAATGCAGGCTAACAATCTAATGATCCCTTGTGACACCAGGGGGCCTAAAATGGCCAGGGATGGATTGTTACAGCACGGGGACCTTTAGAATGAAGAATCTATTATGTCACCATGGAGGCCAAGAATCAAATGATTCATTGTGACATCAAGTGGCCTAAAAGGGCTTGGAATGCATTGTGACACCACAGAGGTTAAGAGAAGCAAGGATCCATTGTGACCCAATGGAGGCTAGCAATCTAATGATCCATTGTGACACCAGGGGTTGCAATAGGTCCAGGGATGAATTGTGAAAGCATGGGGCACAATAAAAACATGGAAATATTATGACACAATAGAGGCCAAGAGTCAAATGATTCATTGTAACACCAAGTGGCCTAAAAGGGCATGGGATGCATTGTGACACCACAGGGGCTAAGAGAAGCAAGGAACCATTGTGACCCAATGCAGGCTAACAATCTAATGATCCCTTGTGACACCAGGGGGCCTAAAATGGCCAGGGATGGATTGTTACAGCACAGGGACCTTTAGAAACAAGAATCTATTATGTCACCATGGAGGCCAAGAATCAAATGATTCATTGTGACATCAAGTGGCCTAAAAGGGCATGGGATGCATTGTGACACCACAGGGGTTAAGAGAAGCAAGGATCCATTGTGACCCAATGGAGGCTAATAATCCCAGGATCCCATTTGACACCAGGGGGCGTAAAAGGGCCAGGGATGAATTGTGACAGCATGGGGCCCAATAGAAACAAGGAACAATTATGACACCATGGAGGCCAAGAATCAAATGATTCATTGTGACATCAAGTGGCCTAAAATGGCATGGAATGCTTTGTGACACCACAGAGGTTAAGAGAAGCAAGGAACCATTGTTACCCAATGGAGGCTAACAATCTAATGATCCCTTGTGACACCAGGGGGCCTAAAATGGCCTGAGATGGATTGTTACAGCACGGGGACCAATAGAAGCAAGAATCTATTATGTCACCATGGAGGCCAAGAATCAAATGATTCATTGTGACATCAAGTGGCCTAAAAGGGCATGGGATGCATTGTGACACCACAGGGGTTAAGAGAAGCAAGGATCCATTGTGACCCAATGCAGGCTAACAATCTAATGATCCATTGTGACACCAGGGGTTGCAAAAGGGCCAGGGATGAATTGTGAAAGCATGGGGCACAATAAAAACATGGAAATATTATGACACAATAGAGGCCAAGACTCAAAATATTCATAGTAACACCAAGTGGCCTAAAAGGGCATGGGATGCATTGTGACACCACAGGGGCTAAGAGAAGCAAGGAACCATTGTGACCCAATGCAGGCTAACAATCTAATGATCCCTTGTGACACCAGGGGGCCTAAAATGGCCAGGGATGGATTGTTACAGCACGGGGACCAATAGAAGCAAGAATCTATAATGTCACCATGGAGGCCAAGAATCAAATGATTCATTGTGACATCAAGTGGCCTAAAAGGGCATGGGATGCATTGTGACACCACAGGGGCTAAGAGAAGCAAGGAACCATTGTGACCCAATGCAGGCTAACAATCTAATGATCCCTTGTGACACCAGGGGGCCTAAAATGGCCAGGGATGGATTGTTACAGCACGGGGACCTTTAGAATGAAGAATCTATTATGTCACCATGGAGGCCAAGAATCAAATGATTCATTGTGACATCAAGTGGCCTAAAAGGGCTTGGAATGCATTGTGACACCACAGAGGTTAAGAGAAGCAAGGATCCATTGTGACCCAATGGAGGCTAGCAATCTAATGATCCATTGTGACACCAGGGGTTGCAATAGGGCCAGGGATGAATTGTGAAAGCATGGGGCACAATAAAAACATGGAAATATTATGACACAATAGAGGCCAAGACTCAAATGATTCATTGTAACACCAAGTGGCCTAAAAGGGCATGGGATGCATTGTGACACCACAGGGGCTAAGAGAAGCAAGGATCCATTGTGACCCAATGCAGGCTAACAATCTAATGATCCCTTGTGACACCAGGGGGCCTAAAATGGCCAGGGATGGATTGTTACAGCACAGGGACCTTTAGAAGCAAGAATCTATTATGTCACCATGGAGGCCAAGAATCAAATGATTCATTGTGACATCAAGTGGCCTAAAAGGGCATGGGATGCATTGTGACACCACAGGGGTTAAGAGAAGCAAGGATCCATTGTGACCCAATGGAGGCTAATAATCCCAGGATCCCATTTGACACCAAGGGGCGTAAAAGGGCCAGGGATGAATTGTGACAGCATGGGGCCCAATAGAAACAAGGAACCATTATGACACCATGGAGGCCAAGAATCAAATGATTCATTGTGACATCAAGTGGCCTAAAATGGCATGGAATGCATTGTGACACCACAGAGGTTAAGAGAAGCATGGAACCATTGTTACCCAATGGAGGCTAACAATCTAATGATCCCTTGTGACACCAGGGGGCCTAAAATGGCCAGGGATGGATTGTTACAGCACGGGGACCTTTAGAATCAAGAATCTATTATGTCACCATGGAGGCCAAGAATCAAATGATTCATTGTGACATCAAGTGGCCTAAAAGGGCTTGGAATGCATTGTGACACCACAGAGGTTAAGAGAAGCAAGGATCCATTGTGACCCAATGGAGGCTAACAATCTAATGGTCCCTTGTGACACCAGGGGGCCTAAAAGGGCCAGGGATGAATTGTGAATGCATGGGGCCCAATTAAAACCTGGTACAATTATGCCACCATGTAGGCCAAAAATCAAATGATTCATTGTGTCATCAAGTGGCCTAAAAGGGCATGGGATGCATTGTGACACCACAGGGGCTAAGAGAAGCAAGGAACCATTGTGACCCAAGGCAGGCTAACAATCTTAGAATCCCTTTTGACACCAGGGGGCGCAAAAGGACCACGGATGAACTGTGACAGCATGGGGACCTATAGAAGCAAGGAACCATTATGACACCATGAGGGCCAAGAATCAAATGATTCATTGTAAGACCAAGTGGCCTAAAAGGGCTTGGAATGCATTGTGACACCACAGAGGTTAAGAGAAGCAAGGAACCATTGTGACCCAATGCAGGCTAACAATCTAATGATCCATTGTGACACCAGGGGTTGCAATAGGGCCAGGGATGAATTGTGAAAGCATGGGGCACAATAAAAACATGGAAATATTATGACACAATAGAGGCCAAGACTCAAATGATTCATTGTAACACCAAGTGGCCTAAAAGGGCATGGGATGCATTGTGACACCACAGGGGCTAAGAGAAGCAAGGAACCATTGTTACCCAATGGAGGCTAACAATCTAATGATCCCTTGTGACACCAGGGGGCCTAAAATGGCCTGAGATGGATTGTTACAGCACGGGGACCAATAGAAGCAAGAATCTATTATGTCACCATGGAGGTCAAGAATCAAATGATTCATTGTGACATCAAGTGGCCTAAAAGGGCATGGGATGCATTGTGACACCACAGGGGTTAAGAGAAGCAAGGATCCATTGTGACCCAATGCAGGCTAACAATCTAATGATCCATTGTGACACCCGGGGTTGCAAAAGGGCCAGGGATGAATTGTGAAAGCATGGGGCACAATAAAAACATGGAAATATTATGACACAATAGAGGCCAAGACTCAAATGATTCATTGTAACACCAAGTGGCCTAAAAGGGCATGGGATGCATTGTGACACCACAGGGGCTAAGAGAAGCAAGGAACCATTGTGACCCAATGCAGGCTAACAATCTAATGATCTCTTGTGACACCAGGGGGCCTAAAATGGCCAGGGATGGATTGTTACAGCACGGGGACCAATAGAAGCAAGAATCTATTATGTCACCATGGAGGCCAAGAATCAAATGATTCATTGTGACATCAAGTGGCCTAAAAGGGCATGGGATGCATTGTGACACCACAGGGGCTAAGAGAAGCAAGGAACCATTGTGACCCAATGCAGGCTAACAATCTAATGATCCCTTGTGACACCAGGGGGCCTAAAATGGCCAGGGATGGATTGTTACAGCACGGGGACCTTTAGAATGAAGAATCTATTATGTCACCATGGAGGCCAAGAATCAAATGATTCATTGTGACATCAAGTGGCCTAAAAGGGCTTGGAATGCATTGTGACACCACAGAGGTTAAGAGAAGCAAGGATCCATTGTGACCCAATGGAGGCTAGCAATCTAATGATCCATTGTGACACCAGGGGTTGCAATAGGTCCAGGGATGAATTGTGAAAGCATGGGGCACAATAAAAACATGGAAATATTATGACACAATAGAGGCCAAGAGTCAAATGATTCATTGTAACACCAAGTGGCCTAAAAGGGCATGGGATGCATTGTGACACCACAGGGGCTAAGAGAAGCAAGGAACCATTGTGACCCAATGCAGGCTAACAATCTAATGATCCCTTGTGACACCAGGGGGCCTAAAATGGCCAGGGATGGATTGTTACAGCACAGGGACCTTTAGAAACAAGAATCTATTATGTCACCATGGAGGCCAAGAATCAAATGATTCATTGTGACATCAAGTGGCCTAAAAGGGCATGGGATGCATTGTGACACCACAGGGGTTAAGAGAAGCAAGGATCCATTGTGACCCAATGGAGGCTAATAATCCCAGGATCCCATTTGACACCAGGGGGCGTAAAAGGGCCAGGGATGAATTGTGACAGCATGGGGCCCAATAGAAACAAGGAACAATTATGACACCATGGAGGCCAAGAATCAAATGATTCATTGTGACATCAAGTGGCCTAAAATGGCATGGAATGCATTGTGACACCACAGAGGTTAAGAGAAGCAAGGAACCATTGTGACCCAATGCAGGCTAACAATCTAATGATCCATTGTGACACCAGGGGTTGCAGTAGGGCCAGGGATGAATTGTGAAAGCATGGGGCACAATAAAAACATGGAAATATTATGACACAATAGAGGCCAAGACTCAAATGATTCATTGTAACACCAAGTGGCCTAAAATGGCATGGGATGCATTGTGACACCACAGGGGCTAAGAGAAGCAAGGAACCATTGTGACCCAATGCAGGCTAACAATCTAATGATCCCTTGTGACACCAGGGGGCCTAAAATGGCCAGGGATGGATTGTTATAGCACGGGGACCAATAGAAGCAAGGATCTCTTATGCCACCATGGAGGCCAAGAATCAAATGATTCATTGTGACATCAAGTGGCCTAAAATGGCATGGGATGCATTGTGACACCACAGGGGTTAAGAGAAGCAAGGATCCATTGTGACCCAATGGAGGCTAACAATCTAATGATCCATTGTGACACCAGGGGTTGCAATAGGGCCAGGGATGAATTGTGAAAGCATGGGGCACAATAAAAACATGGAAATATTATGACACAATAGAGGCCAAGACTCAAATGATTCATTGTGACATCAAGTGGCCTAAAAGGGCATGGGATGCATTGTGACACCACAGGGGCTAAGAGAAGCAAGGATCCATTGTGACCCAATGCAGGCTAACAATCTAATGATCCCTTGTGACACCAGGGGGCCTAAAATGGCCAGGGATGGATTGTTACAGCACAGGGACCTTTAGAAGCAAGAATCTATTATGTCACCATGGAGGCCAAGAATCAAATGATTCATTGTGACATCAAGTGGCCTAAAAGGGCATGGGATGCATTGTGACACCACAGGGGCTAAGAGAAGCAAGGAACCATTGTGACCCAATGCAGGCTAACAATCTAATGATCCCTTGTGACACCAGGGGTTGCAATAGGGCCAGGGATGAATTGTGAAAGCATGGGGCACAATAAAAACATGGAAATATTATGACACAATAGAGGCCAAGACTCAAATGATTCATTGTAACACCAAGTGGCCTAAAAGGGCATGGGATGCATTGTGACACCACAGGGGCTAAGAGAAGCAAGGAACCATTGTTACCCAATGGAGGCTAACAATCTAATGATCCCTTGTGACACCAGGGGGCCTAAAATGGCCTGAGATGGATTGTTACAGCACGGGGACCAATAGAAGCAAGAATCTATTATGTCACCATGGAGGTCAAGAATCAAATGATTCATTGTGACATCAAGTGGCCTAAAAGGGCATGGGATGCATTGTGACACCACAGGGGTTAAGAGAAGCAAGGATCCATTGTGACCCAATGCAGGCTAACAATCTAATGATCCATTGTGACACCCGGGGTTGCAAAAGGGCCAGGGATGAATTGTGAAAGCATGGGGCACAATAAAAACATGGAAATATTATGACACAATAGAGGCCAAGACTCAAATGATTCATTGTAACACCAAGTGGCCTAAAAGGGCATGGGATGCATTGTGACACCACAGGGGCTAAGAGAAGCAAGGAACCATTGTGACCCAATGCAGGCTAACAATCTAATGATCTCTTGTGACACCAGGGGGCCTAAAATGGCCAGGGATGGATTGTTACAGCACGGGGACCAATAGAAGCAAGAATCTATTATGTCACCATGGAGGCCAAGAATCAAATGATTCATTGTGACATCAAGTGGCCTAAAAGGGCATGGGATGCATTGTGACACCACAGGGGCTAAGAGAAGCAAGGAACCATTGTGACCCAATGCAGGCTAACAATCTAATGATCCCTTGTGACACCAGGGGGCCTAAAATGGCCAGGGATGGATTGTTACAGCACGGGGACCTTTAGAATGAAGAATCTATTATGTCACCATGGAGGCCAAGAATCAAATGATTCATTGTGACATCAAGTGGCCTAAAAGGGCTTGGAATGCATTGTGACACCACAGAGGTTAAGAGAAGCAAGGATCCATTGTGACCCAATGGAGGCTAGCAATCTAATGATCCATTGTGACACCAGGGGTTGCAATAGGTCCAGGGATGAATTGTGAAAGCATGGGGCACAATAAAAACATGGAAATATTATGACACAATAGAGGCCAAGAGTCAAATGATTCATTGTAACACCAAGTGGCCTAAAAGGGCATGGGATGCATTGTGACACCACAGGGGCTAAGAGAAGCAAGGAACCATTGTGACCCAATGCAGGCTAACAATCTAATGATCCCTTGTGACACCAGGGGGCCTAAAATGGCCAGGGATGGATTGTTACAGCACAGGGACCTTTAGAAACAAGAATCTATTATGTCACCATGGAGGCCAAGAATCAAATGATTCATTGTGACATCAAGTGGCCTAAAAGGGCATGGGATGCATTGTGACACCACAGGGGTTAAGAGAAGCAAGGATCCATTGTGACCCAATGGAGGCTAATAATCCCAGGATCCCATTTGACACCAGGGGGCGTAAAAGGGCCAGGGATGAATTGTGACAGCATGGGGCCCAATAGAAACAAGGAACAATTATGACACCATGGAGGCCAAGAATCAAATGATTCATTGTGACATCAAGTGGCCTAAAATGGCATGGAATGCATTGTGACACCACAGAGGTTAAGAGAAGCAAGGAACCATTGTGACCCAATGCAGGCTAACAATCTAATGATCCATTGTGACACCAGGGGTTGCAGTAGGGCCAGGGATGAATTGTGAAAGCATGGGGCACAATAAAAACATGGAAATATTATGACACAATAGAGGCCAAGACTCAAATGATTCATTGTAACACCAAGTGGCCTAAAATGGCATGGGATGCATTGTGACACCACAGGGGCTAAGAGAAGCAAGGAACCATTGTGACCCAATGCAGGCTAACAATCTAATGATCCCTTGTGACACCAGGGGGCCTAAAATGGCCAGGGATGGATTGTTATAGCACGGGGACCAATAGAAGCAAGGATCTCTTATGCCACCATGGAGGCCAAGAATCAAATGATTCATTGTGACATCAAGTGGCCTAAAATGGCATGGGATGCATTGTGACACCACAGGGGTTAAGAGAAGCAAGGATCCATTGTGACCCAATGGAGGCTAACAATCTAATGATCCATTGTGACACCAGGGGTTGCAATAGGGCCAGGGATGAATTGTGAAAGCATGGGGCACAATAAAAACATGGAAATATTATGACACAATAGAGGCCAAGACTCAAATGATTCATTGTGACATCAAGTGGCCTAAAAGGGCATGGGATGCATTGTGACACCACAGGGGCTAAGAGAAGCAAGGATCCATTGTGACCCAATGCAGGCTAACAATCTAATGATCCCTTGTGACACCAGGGGGCCTAAAATGGCCAGGGATGGATTGTTACAGCACAGGGACCTTTAGAAGCAAGAATCTATTATGTCACCATGGAGGCCAAGAATCAAATGATTCATTGTGACATCAAGTGGCCTAAAAGGGCATGGGATGCATTGTGACACCACAGGGGCTAAGAGAAGCAAGGAACCATTGTGACCCAATGCAGGCTAACAATCTAATGATCCCTTGTGACACCAGGGGGCCTAAAATGGCCAGGGATGGATTGTTACAGCACGGGGACCAAGAGAAGCAAGGATCTATTATGTCACCATGGAGGCCAAGAATCAAATGATTCATTGTGACATCAAGTGGCCTAAAAGGGCTTGGAATGCATTGTGACACCACAGAGGTTAAGAGAAGCAAGGAACCATTGTGACCCAATGCAGGCTAACAATCTAATGATCCATTGTGACACCAGGGGTTGCAATAGGGCCAGGGATGAATTGTGAAAGCATGGGGCACAATAAAAACATGGAAATATTATGACACAATAGAGGCCAAGACTCAAATGATTCATTGTAACACCAAGTGGCCTAAAAGTGCATGGGATGCATTGTGACACCACAGGGGCTAAGAGAAGCAAGGAACCATTGTGACCCAATGCAGGCTAACAATCTAATGATCCCTTGTGACACCAGGGGGCCTAAAATGGCCTGAGATGGATTGTTACAGCACGGGGACCAATAGAAGCAAGAATCTATTATGTCACCATGGAGGCCAAGAATCAAATGATTCATTGTGACATCAAGTGGCCTAAAAGGGCATGGGATGCATTGTGACACCACAGGGGTTAAGAGAAGCAAGGATCCATTGTGACCCAATGCAGGCTAACAATCTAATGATCCATTGTGACACCAGGGGGCCTAAAATGGCCAGGGATGGATTGTTACAGCACGGGGACCTTTAGAATGAAGAATCTATTATGTCACCATGGAGGCCAAGAATCAAATGATTCATTGTGACATCAAGTGGCCTAAAAGGGCTTGGAATGCATTGTGACACCACAGAGGTTAAGAGAAGCAAGGATCCATTGTGACCCAATGGAGGCTAGCAATCTAATGATCCATTGTGACACCAGGGGTTGCAATAGGTCCAGGGATGAATTGTGAAAGCATGGGGCACAATAAAAACATGGAAATATTATGACACAATAGAGGCCAAGACTCAAATGATTCATTGTAACACCAAGTGGCCTAAAAGGGCATGGGATGCATTGTGACACCACAGGGGCTAAGAGAAGCAAGGAACCATTGTGACCCAATGCAGGCTAACAATCTAATGATCCCTTGTGACACCAGGGGGCCTAAAATGGCCAGGGATGGATTGTTACAGCACAGGGACCTTTAGAAGCAAGAATCTATTATGTCACCATGGAGGCCAAGAATCAAATGATTCATTGTGACATCAAGTGGCCTAAAAGGGCATGGGATGCATTGTGACACCACAGGGGTTAAGAGAAGCAAGGATCCATTGTGACCCAATGGAGGCTAATAATCCCAGGATCCCATTTGACACCAAGGGGCGTAAAAGGGCCAGGGATGAATTGTGACAGCATGGGGCCCAATAGAAACAAGGAACCATTATGACACCATGGAGGCCAAGAATCAAATGATTCATTGTGACATCAAGTGGCCTAAAATGGCATGGAATGCATTGTGACACCACAGAGGTTAAGAGAAGCATGGAACCATTGTTACCCAATGGAGGCTAACAATCTAATGATCCCTTGTGACACCAGGGGGCCTAAAATGGCCAGGGATGGATTGTTACAGCACGGGGACCAATAGAAGCAAGAATCTATAATGTCACCATGGAGGCCAAGAATCAAATGATTCATTGTGACATCAAGTGGCCTAAAAGGGCATGGGATGCATTGTGACACCACAGGGGCTAAGAGAAGCAAGGAACCATTGTGACCCAATGCAGGCTAACAATCTAATGATCCCTTGTGACACCAGGGGGCCTAAAATGGCCAGGGATGGATTGTTACAGCACGGGGACCTTTAGAATGAAGAATCTATTATGTCACCATGGAGGCCAAGAATCAAATGATTCATTGTGACATCAAGTGGCCTAAAAGGGCTTGGAATGCATTGTGACACCACAGAGGTTAAGAGAAGCAAGGATCCATTGTGACCCAATGGAGGCTAGCAATCTAATGATCCATTGTGACACCAGGGGTTGCAATAGGGCCAGGGATGAATTGTGAAAGCATGGGGCACAATAAAAACATGGAAATATTATGACACAATAGAGGCCAAGACTCAAATGATTCATTGTAACACCAAGTGGCCTAAAAGGGCATGGAATGCATTGTGACACCACAGAGGTTAAGAGAAGCAAGGATCCATTGTGACCCAATGCAGGCTAACAATCTAATGATCCCTTGTGACACCAGGGGGCCTAAAATGGCCAGGGATGGATTGTTACAGCACGGGGAGATTTAGAATCAAGAATCTATTATGTCACCATGGAGGCCAAGAATCAAATGATTCATTGTGACATCAAGTGGCCTAAAAGGGCTTGGAATGCATTGTGACACCACAGAGGTTAAGAGAAGGAAGGATCCATTGTGACCCAATGGAGGCTAACAATCTAATGGTCCCTTGTGACACCAGGGGGCCTAAAAGGGCCAGGGATGAATTGTGAATGCATGGGGCCCAATTAAAACCTGGTACAATTATGCCACCATGTAGGCCAAAAATCAAATGATTCATTGTGTCATCAAGTGACCTAAAAGGGCATGGGATGCATTGTGACACCACAGGGGCTAAGAGAAGCAAGGAACCATTGTGACCCAAGGCAGGCTAACAATCTTAGAATCCCTTTTGACACCAGGGGGCGCAAAAGGACCACGGATGAACTGTGACAGCATGGGGACCTATAGAAGCAAGGAACTATTATGACACCATGAGGGCCAAGAATCAAATGATTCATTGTAAGACCAAGTGGCCTAAAAGGGCTTGGAATGCATTGTGACACCACAGAGGTTAAGAGAAGCAAGGAACCATTGTGACTCAATGCAGGCTAACAATCTAATGATCCATTGTGACACCAGGGGTTGCAATAGGGCCAGGGATGAATTGTGAAAGCATGGGGCACAATAAAAACATGGAAATATTATGACACAATAGAGGCCAAGACTCAAATGATTCATTGTAACACCAAGTGGCCTAAAAGGGCATGGGATGCATTGTGACACCACAGGGGCTAAGAGAAGCAAGGAGCCATTGTGACCCAATGGAGGCTAACAATCTAATGATCCCTTGTGACACCAGGGGGCCTAAAATGGCCTGAGATGGATTGTTACAGCACGGGGACCAATAGAAGCAAGAATCTATTATGTCACCATGGAGGCCAAGAATCAAATGATTCATTGTGACATCAAGTGGCCTAAAAGGGCATGGGATGCATTGTGACACCACAGGGGTTAAGAGAAGCAAGGATCCATTGTGACCCAATGCAGGCTAACAATCTAATGATCCCTTGTGACACCAGGGGGCCTAAAATGGCCAGGGATGGATTGTTACAGCACGGGGACCAATAGAAGCAAGAATCTATTATGTCACCATGGAGGCCAAGAATCAAATGATTCATTGTGACATCAAGTGGCCTAAAAGGGCATGGGATGCATTGTGACACCACAGGGGCTAAGAGAAGCAAGGAACCATTGTGACCCAATGCAGGCTAACAATCTAATGATCCCTTGTGACACCAGGGGGCCTAAAATGGCCAGGGATGGATTGTTACAGCACGGGGACCTTTAGAATGAAGAATCTATTATGTCACCATGGAGGCCAAGAATCAAATGATTCATTGTGACATCAAGTGGCCTAAAAGGGCTTGGAATGCATTGTGACACCACAGAGGTTAAGAGAAGCAAGGATCCATTGTGACCCAATGGAGGCTAGCAATCTAATGATCCATTGTGACACCAGGGGTTGCAATAGGTCCAGGGATGAATTGTGAAAGCATGGGGCACAATGAAAACATGGAAATATTATGACACAATAGAGGCCAAGAGTCAAATGATTCATTGTAACACCAAGTGGCCTAAAAGGGCATGGGATGCATTGTGACACCACAGGGGCTAAGAGAAGCAAGGAACCATTGTGACCCCATGCAGGCTAACAATCTAATGATCCCTTGTGACACCAGGGGGCCTAAAATGGCCAGGGATGGATTGTTACAGCACAGGGACCTTTAGAAACAAGAATCTATTATGTCACCATGGAGGCCAAGAATCAAATGATTCATTGTGACATCAAGTGGCCTAAAAGGGCATGGGATGCATTGTGACACCACAGGGGTTAAGAGAAGCAAGGATCCATTGTGACCCAATGGAGGCTAATAATCCCAGGATCCCATTTGACACCAGGGGGCGTAAAAGGGCCAGGGATGAATTGTGACAGCATGGGGCCCAATAGAAACAAGGAACAATTATGACACCATGGAGGCCAAGAATCAAATGATTCATTGTGACATCAAGTGGCCTAAAATGGCATGGAATGCTTTGTGACACCACAGAGGTTAAGAGAAGCAAGGAACCATTGTTACCCAATGGAGGCTAACAATCTAATGATCCCTTGTGACACCAGGGGGCCTAAAATGGCCTGAGATGGATTGTTACAGCACGGGGACCAATAGAAGCAAGAATCTATTATGTCACCATGGAGGCCAAGAATCAAATGATTCATTGTGACATCAAGTGGCCTAAAAGGGCATGGGATGCATTGTGACACCACAGGGGTTAAGAGAAGCAAGGATCCATTGTGACCCAATGCAGGCTAACAATCTAATGATCCATTGTGACACCAGGGGTTGCAAAAGGGCCAGGGATGAATTGTGAAAGCATGGGGCACAATAAAAACATGGAAATATTATGACACAATAGAGGCCAAGACTCAAAATATTCATAGTAACACCAAGTGGCCTAAAAGGGCATGGGATGCATTGTGACACCACAGGGCCTAAGAGAAGCAAGGAACCATTGTGACCCAATGCAGGCTAACAATCTAATGATCCCTTGTGACACCAGGGGGCCTAAAATGGCCAGGGATGGATTGTTACAGCACGGGGACCAATAGAAGCAAGAATCTATAATGTCACCATGGAGGCCAAGAATCAAATGATTCATTGTGACATCAAGTGGCCTAAAAGGGCATGGGATGCATTGTGACACCACAGGGGCTAAGAGAAGCAAGGAACCATTGTGACCCAATGCAGGCTAACAATCTAATGATCCCTTGTGACACCAGGGGGCCTAAAATGGCCAGGGATGGATTGTTACAGCACGGGGACCTTTAGAATGAAGAATCTATTATGTCACCATGGAGGCCAAGAATCAAATGATTCATTGTGACATCAAGTGGCCTAAAAGGGCTTGGAATGCATTGTGACACCACAGAGGTTAAGAGAAGCAAGGATCCATTGTGACCCAATGGAGGCTAGCAATCTAATGATCCATTGTGACACCAGGGGTTGCAATAGGGCCAGGGATGAATTGTGAAAGCATGGGGCACAATAAAAACATGGAAATATTATGACACAATAGAGGCCAAGACTCAAATGATTCATTGTAACACCAAGTGGCCTAAAAGGGCATGGGATGCATTGTGACACCACAGGGGCTAAGAGAAGCAAGGATCCATTGTGACCCAATGCAGGCTAACAATCTAATGATCCCTTGTGACACCAGGGGGCCTAAAATGGCCAGGGATGGATTGTTACAGCACAGGGACCTTTAGAAGCAAGAATCTATTATGTCACCATGGAGGCCAAGAATCAAATGATTCATTGTGACATCAAGTGGCCTAAAAGGGCATGGGATGCATTGTGACACCACAGGGGTTAAGAGAAGCAAGGATCCATTGTGACCCAATGGAGGCTAATAATCCCAGGATCCCATTTGACACCAAGGGGCGTAAAAGGGCCAGGGATGAATTGTGACAGCATGGGGCCCAATAGAAACAAGGAACCATTATGACACCATGGAGGCCAAGAATCAAATGATTCATTGTGACATCAAGTGGCCTAAAATGGCATGGAATGCATTGTGACACCACAGAGGTTAAGAGAAGCATGGAACCATTGTTACCCAATGGAGGCTAACAATCTAATGATCCCTTGTGACACCAGGGGGCCTAAAATGGCCAGGGATGGATTGTTACAGCACGGGGACCTTTAGAATGAAGAATCTATTATGTCACCATGGAGGCCAAGAATCAAATGATTCATTGTGACATCAAGTGGCCTAAAAGGGCTTGGAATGCATTGTGACACCACAGAGGTTAAGAGAAGCAAGGATCCATTGTGACCCAATGGAGGCTAACAATCTAATGGTCCCTTGTGACACCAGGGGGCCTAAAAGGGCCAGGGATGAATTGTGAATGCATGGGGCCCAATTAAAACCTGGTACAATTATGCCACCATGTAGGCCAAAAATCAAATGATTCATTGTGTCATCAAGTGGCCTAAAAGGGCATGGGATGCATTGTGACACCACAGGGGCTAAGAGAAGCAAGGAACCATTGTGACCCAAGGCAGGCTAACAATCTTAGAATCCCTTTTGACACCAGGGGGCGCAAAAGGACCACGGATGAACTGTGACAGCATGGGGACCTATAGAAGCAAGGAACCATTATGACACCATGAGGGCCAAGAATCAAATGATTCATTGTAAGACCAAGTGGCCTAAAAGGGCTTGGAATGCATTGTGACACCACAGAGGTTAAGAGAAGCAAGGAACCATTGTGACCCAATGCAGGCTAACAATCTAATGATCCATTGTGACACCAGGGGTTGCAATAGGGCCAGGGATGAATTGTGAAAGCATGGGGCACAATAAAAACATGGAAATATTATGACACAATAGAGGCCAAGACTCAAATGATTCATTGTAACACCAAGTGGCCTAAAAGGGCATGGGATGCATTGTGACACCACAGGGGCTAAGAGAAGCAAGGAACCATTGTGACCCAATGGAGGCTAACAATCTAATGATCCCTTGTGACACCAGGGGGCCTAAAATGGCCTGAGATGGATTGTTACAGCACGGGGACCAATAGAAGCAAGAATCTATTATGTCACCATGGAGGTCAAGAATCAAATGATTCATTGTGACATCAAGTGGCCTAAAAGGGCATGGGATGCATTGTGACACCACAGGGGTTAAGAGAAGCAAGGATCCATTGTGACCCAATGCAGGCTAACAATCTAATGATCCATTGTGACACCCGGGGTTGCAAAAGGGCCAGGGATGAATTGTGAAAGCATGGGGCACAATAAAAACATGGAAATATTATGACACAATAGAGGCCAAGACTCAAATGATTCATTGTAACACCAAGTGGCCTAAAAGGGCATGGGATGCATTGTGACACCACAGGGGCTAAGAGAAGCAAGGAACCATTGTGACCCAATGCAGGCTAACAATCTAATGATCTCTTGTGACACCAGGGGGCCTAAAATGGCCAGGGATGGATTGTTACAGCACGGGGACCAATAGAAGCAAGAATCTATTATGTCACCATGGAGGCCAAGAATCAAATGATTCATTGTGACATCAAGTGGCCTAAAAGGGCATGGGATGCATTGTGACACCACAGGGGCTAAGAGAAGCAAGGAACCATTGTGACCCAATGCAGGCTAACAATCTAATGATCCCTTGTGACACCAGGGGGCCTAAAATGGCCAGGGATGGATTGTTACAGCACGGGGACCTTTAGAATGAAGAATCTATTATGTCACCATGGAGGCCAAGAATCAAATGATTCATTGTGACATCAAGTGGCCTAAAAGGGCTTGGAATGCATTGTGACACCACAGAGGTTAAGAGAAGCAAGGATCCATTGTGACCCAATGGAGGCTAGCAATCTAATGATCCATTGTGACACCAGGGGTTGCAATAGGGCCAGGGATGAATTGTGAAAGCATGGGGCACAATAAAAACATGGAAATATTATGACACAATAGAGGCCAAGACTCAAATGATTCATTGTAACACCAAGTGGCCTAAAAGGGCATGGGATGCATTGTGACACCACAGGGGCTAAGAGAAGCAAGGAACCATTGTGACCCAATGCAGGCTAACAATCTAATGATCCCTTGTGACACCAGGGGGCCTAAAATGGCCAGGGATGGATTGTTACAGCACAGGGACCTTTAGAAACAAGAATCTATTATGTCACCATGGAGGCCAAGAATCAAATGATTCATTGTGACATCAAGTGGCCTAAAAGGGCATGGGATGCATTGTGACACCACAGGGGTTAAGAGAAGCAAGGATCCATTGTGACCCAATGGAGGCTAATAATCCCAGGATCCCATTTGACACCAGGGGGCGTAAAAGGGCCAGGGATGAATTGTGACAGCATGGGGCCCAAAAGAAACAAGGAACAATTATGACACCATGGAGGCCAAGAATCAAATGATTCATTGTGACATCAAGTGGCCTAAAATGGCATGGAATGCATTGTGACACCACAGAGGTTAAGAGAAGCAAGGAACCATTATGACCCAATGCAGGCTAACAATCTAATGATCCATTGTGACACCAGGGGTTGCAGTAGGGCCAGGGATGAATTGTGAAAGCATGGGGCACAATAAAAACATGGAAATATTATGACACAATAGAGGCCAAGACTCAAATGATTCATTGTAACACCAAGTGGCCTAAAATGGCATGGGATGCATTGTGACACCACAGGGGCTAAGAGAAGCAAGGAACCATTGTGACCCAATGCAGGCTAACAATCTAATGATCCCTTGTGACACCAGGGGTTGCAATAGGGCCAGGGATGAATTGTGAAAGCATGGGGCACAATAAAAACATGGAAATATTATGACACAATAGAGGCCAAGACTCAAATGATTCATTGTAACACCAAGTGGCCTAAAAGGGCATGGGATGCATTGTGACACCACAGGGGCTAAGAGAAGCAAGGATCCATTGTGACCCAATGCAGGCTAACAATCTAATGATCCCTTGTGACACCAGGGGGCCTAAAATGGCCAGGGATGGATTGTTACAGCACGGGGACCAATAGAAGCAAGAGTCTATTATGTCACCATGGAGGCCAAGAATCAAATGATTCATTGTGACATCAAGTGGCCTAAAAGGGCATGGGATGCATTGTGACACCACAGGGGTTAAGAGAAGCAAGGATCCATTGTGACCCAATGCAGGCTAACAATCTAATGATCCATTGTGACACCAGGGGTTGCAAAAGGGCCAGGGATGAATTGTGAAAGCATGGGGCACAATAAAAACATGGAAATATTATGACACAATAGAGGCCAAGACTCAAATGATTCATTGTAACACCAAGTGGCCTAAAAGGGCATGGGATGCATTGTGACACCACAGGGGCTAAGAGAAGCAAGGAACCATTGTGACCCAATGCAGGCTAACAATCTAATGATCCCTTGTGACACCAGGGGGCCTAAAATGGCCAGGGATGGATTGTGAAAGCACGGGGACCAAGAGAAGCAAGGATCTATTATGTCACCATGGAGGCCAAGAATCAAATGATTCATTGTGACATCAAGTGGCCTAAAAGGGCATGGGATGCATTGTGACACCACAGGGGTTAAGAGAAGCAAGGAACCATTGTGACCCAAGGCAGGCTAACAATCTTAGAATCCCTTTTGACACCAGGGGGCGCAAAAGGACCACGGATGAACTGTGACAGCATGGGGACCTATAGAAGCAAGGAACCATTATGACACCATGAGGGCCAAGAATCAAATGATTCATTGTAAGACCAAGTGGCCTAAAAGGGCTTGGAATGCATTGTGACACCACAGAGGTTAAGAGAAGCAAGGAACCATTGTGACCCAATGCAGGCTAACAATCTAATGATCCATTGTGACACCAGGGGTTGCAATAAGTCCAGGGATGAATTGTGAAAGCATGGGGCACAATAAAAACATGGAAATATTATGACACAATAGAGGCCAAGAGTCAAATGATTCATTGTAACACCAAGTGGCCTAAAAGGGCATGGGATGCATTGTGACACCACAGGGGCTAAGAGAAGCAAGGAACCATTGTGACCCAATGGAGGCTAACAATCTAATGATCCCTTGTGACACCAGGGGGCCTAAAATGGTCTGAGATGGATTGTTACAGCACAGGGACCAATAGAAGCAAGAATCTATTATGTCACCATGGAGGCCAAGAATCAAATGATTCATTGTGACATCAAGTGGCCTAAAAGGGCATGGGATGCATTGTGACACCACAGGGGTTAAGAGAAGCAAGGATCCATTGTGACCCAATGCAGGCTAACAATCTAATGATCCATTGTGACACCAGGGGTTGCAATAGGGCCAGGGATGAATTGTGAAAGCATGGGGCACAATAAAAACATGGAAATATTATGACACAATAGAGGCCAAGACTCAAATTATTCATAGTAACACCAAGTGGCCTAAAAGGGCATGGGATGCATTGTGACACCACAGGGGCTAAGAGAAGCAAGGAACCATTGTGACCCAATGCAGGCTAACAATCTAATGATCCCTTGTGACACCAGGGGGCCTAAAATGGCCAGGGATGGATTGTTACAGCACGGGGACCTTTAGAATGAAGAATCTATTATGTCACCATGGAGGCCAAGAATCAAATGATTCATTGTGACATCAAGTGGCCTAAAAGGGCTTGGAATGCATTGTGACACCACAGAGGTTAAGAGAAGCAAGGATCCATTGTGACCCAATGGAGGCTAGCAATCTAATGATCCATTGTGACACCAGGGGTTGCAATAGGTCCAGGGATGAATTGTGAAAGCATGGGGCACAATAAAAACATGGAAATATTATGACACAATAGAGGCCAAGAGTCAAATGATTCATTGTAACACCAAGTGGCCTAAAAGGGCATGGGATGCATTGTGACACCACAGGGGCTAAGAGAAGCAAGGAACCATTGTGACCCAATGCAGGCTAACAATCTAATGATCCCTTGTGACACCAGGGGGCCTAAAATGGCCAGGGATGGATTGCTACAGCACAGGGACCTTTAGAAACAAGAATCTATTATGTCACCATGGAGGCCAAGAATCAAATGATTCATTGTGACATCAAGTGGCCTAAAAGGGCATGGGATGCATTGTGACACCACAGGGGTTCAGAGAAGCAAGGATCCATTGTGACCCAATGGAGGCTAATAATCCCAGGATCCCATTTGACACCAGGGGGCGTAAAAGGGCCAGGGATGAATTGTGACAGCATGGGGCCCAATAGAAACAAGGAACAATTATGACACCATGGAGGCCAAGAATCAAATGATTCATTGTGACATCAAGTGGCCTAAAATGGCATGGAATGCATTGTGACACCACAGAGGTTAAGAGAAGCATGGAACCATTGTTACCCAATGGAGGCTAACAATCTAATGATCCCTTGTGACACCAGGGGGCCTAAAATGGCCAGGGATGGATTGTTACAGCACGGGGACCTTTAGAATCAAGAATCTATTATGTCACCGTGGAGGCCAAGAATCAAATGATTCATTGTGACATCAAGTGGCCTAAAAGGGCTTGGAATGCATTGTGACACCACAGAGGTTAAGAGAAGCAAGGATCCATTGTGACCCAATGGAGGCTAACAATCTAATGATCCATTGTGACACCAGGGGTTGCAGTAGGGCCAGGGATGAATTGTGAAAGCATGGGGCACAATAAAAACATGGAAATATTATGACACAATAGAGGCCAAGACTCAAATGATTCATTGTAACACCAAGTGGCCTAAAATGGCATGGGATGCATTGTGACACCACAGGGGCTAAGAGAAGCAAGGAACCATTGTGACCCAATGCAGGCTAACAATCTAATGATCCCTTGTGACACCAGGGGGCCTAAAATGGCCAGGGATGGATTGTTATAGCACGGGGACCAATAGAAGCAAGGA
Source organism: Cinclus cinclus (assembly GCF_963662255.1). Taxonomy (NCBI): domain Eukaryota; kingdom Metazoa; phylum Chordata; class Aves; order Passeriformes; family Cinclidae; genus Cinclus; species Cinclus cinclus. Next base: position 7,852,200 of record NC_085072.1, read on the forward strand.
TCTCTTATGCCACCATGGAGGCCAAGAATCAAATGATTCATTGTGACATCAAGTGGCCTAAAATGGCATGGGATGCATTGTGACACCACAGGGGTTAAGAGAAGCAAGGATCCATTGTGACCCAATGGAGGCTAACAATCTAATGATCCATTGTGACACCAGGGGTTGCAATAGGGCCAGGGATGAATTGTGAAAGCATGGGGCACAATAAAAACATGGAAATATTATGACACAATAGAGGCCAAGACTCAAATGATTCATTGTAACACCAAGTGGCCTAAAAGGGCATGGGATGCATTGTGACACCACAGGGGCTAAGAGAAGCAAGGATCCATTGTGACCCAATGCAGGCTAACAATCTAATGATCCCTTGTGACACCAGGGGGCCTAAAATGGCCAGGGATGGATTGTTACAGCACGGGGACCAATAGAAGCAAGAATCTATTATGTCACCATGGAGGCCAAGAATCAAATGATTCATTGTGACATCAAGTGGCCTAAAAGGGCATGGGATGCATTGTGACACCACAGGGGTTAAGAGAAGCAAGGATCCATTGTGACCCACTGTAGGCTAACAATCTAATGATCCATTGTGACACCAGGGGTTGCAAAAGGGCCAGGGATGAATTGTGAAAGCATGGGGCACAATAAAAACATGGAAATATTATGACACAATAGAGGCCAAGACTCAAATGATTCATTGTAACACCAAGTGGTCTAAAAGGGCATGGGATGCATTGTGACACCACAGGGGCTAAGAGAAGCAAGGAACCATTGTGACCCAATGCAGGCTAACAATCTAATGATCCCTTGTGACACCAGGGGGCCTAAAATGGCCAGGGATGGATTGTGAAAGCACGGGGAGAAAGAGAAGCAAGGATCTATTATGTCACCATGGAGGCCAAGAATCAAATGATTCATTGTGACATCAAGTGGCCTAAAAGGGCATGGGATGCATTGTGACACCACAGGGGTTAAGAGAAGCAAGGAACCATTGTGACCCAAGGCAGGCTAACAATCTTAGAATCCCTTTTGACACCAGGGGGCGCAAAAGGACCACGGATGAACTGTGACAGCATGGGGACCTATAGAAGCAAGGAACCATTATGACACCATGAGGGCCAAGAATCAAATGATTCATTGTAAGACCAAGTGGCCTAAAAGGACATGGAATGCATTGTGACACCACAGAGGTTAAGAGAAGCAAGGAACCATTGTGACCCAATGCAGGCTAACAATCTAATGATCCATTGTGACACCAGGGGTTGCAATAGGGCCAGGGATGAATTGTGAAAGCATGGGGCACAATAAAAACATGGAAATATTATGACACAATAGAGGCCAAGACTCAAATGATTCATAGTAACACCAAGTGGCCTAAAAGGGCATGGGATGCATTGTGACACCACAGGGGCTAAGAGAAGCAAGGAACCATTGTGACCCAATGCAGGCTAACAATCTAATGATCCCTTGTGACACCAGGGGGCCTAAAATGGCCAGGGATGGATTGTTACAGCACGGGGACCAATAGAAGCAAGAATCTATTATGTCACCATGGAGGCCAAGAATCAAATGATTCATTGTGACATCAAGTGGCCTAAAAGTGCATGGGATGCATTGTGACACCACAGGGGCTAAGAGAAGCAAGGAACCATTGTGACCCAATGCAGGCTAACAATCTAATGATCCCTTGTGACACCAGGGGACCTAAAATGGCCAGGGATGGATTGTTACAGCACGGGGACCTTTAGAATGAAGAATCTATTATGACACCATGGAGGCCAAGAATCAAATGATTCATTGTAAGACCAAGTGGCCTAAAAGGGCTTGGAATGCATTGTGACACCACAGAGGTTAAGAGAAGCAAGGATCCATTGTGACCCAATGGAGGCTAGCAATCTAATGATCCATTGTGACACCAGGGGTTGCAATAGGGCCAGGGATGAATTGTGAAAGCATGGGGCACAATAAAAACATGGAAATATTATGACACAATAGAGGCCAAGACTCAAATGATTCATTGTAACACCAAGTGGCCTAAAAGGGCATGGGATGCATTGTGACACCACAGGGGCTAAGAGAAGCAAGGAACCATTGTGACCCAATGGAGGCTAACAATCTAATGATCCCTTGTGACACCAGGGGGCCTAAAATGGCCAGGGATGGATTGTTACAGCACGGGGACCAATAGAAGCAAGAATCTATTATGTCACCATGGAGGCCAAGAATCAAATGATTCATTGTGACATCAAGTGGCCTAAAAGGGCATGGGATGCATTGTGACACCACAGGGGTTAAGAGAAGCAAGGATCCATTGTGACCCAATGGAGGCTAATAATCCCAGGATCCCATTTGACACCAAGGGGCGTAAAAGGGCCAGGGATGAATTGTGACAGCATGGGGCCCAATAGAAACAAGGAACCATTATGACACCATGGAGGCCAAGAATCAAATGATTCACTGTGACATCAAGTGGCCTAAAATGGCATGGAATGCATTGTGACACCACAGAGGTTAAGAGAAGCATGGAACCATTGTTACCCAATGGAGGCTAACAATCTAATGATCCCTTGTGACACCAGGGGGCCTAAAAAGGCCAGGGATGGATTGTTACAGCACGGGGACCTTTAGAATCAAGAATCTATTATGTCACCATGGAGGCCAAGAATCAAATGATTCATTGTGACATCAAGTGGCCTAAAAGGGCTTGGAATGCATTGTGACACCACAGAGGTTAAGAGAAGCAAGGATCCATTGTGACCCAATGGAGGCTAACAATCTAATGGTCCCTTGTGACACCAGGGGGCCTAAAAGGGCCAGGGATGAATTGTGAATGCATGGGGCCCAATTAAAACCTGGTACAATTATGCCACCATGTAGGCCAAAAATCAAATGATTCATTGTGTCATCAAGTGGCCTAAAAGGGCATGGGATGCATTGTGACACCACAGGGGCTAAGAGAAGCAAGGAACCATTGTGACCCAAGGCAGGCTAACAATCTTAGAATCCCTTTTGACACCAGGGGGCGCAAAAGGACCACGGATGAACTGTGACAGCATGGGGACCTACAGAAACAAGGAACCATTATGACACCATGGAGGCCAAGAATCAAATGATTCATTGTGACATCAAGTGGCCTAAAAGGGCATGGGATGCATTGTGACACCACAGGGGCTAAGAGAAGCAAGGAACCATTGTGACCCAATGCAGGCTAACAATCTAATGATCCCTTGTGACACCAGGGGGCCTAAAAAGGCCAGGGATGGATTGTTACAGCACGGGGACCAATAGAAGCAAGAATCTATTATGTCACCATGGAGGCCAAGAATCAAATGATTCATTGTGACATCAAGTGGCCTAAAAGGGCATGGGATGCATTGTGACACCACAGGGGTTAAGAGAAGCAAGGAACCATTGTGACCCAAGGCAGGCTAACAATCTCTGAATCCCTTTTGACACCAGGGGGCGCAAAAGGACCTCGGATGAACTGTGACAGCATGGGGCCCAATAGAAACAAGGAAGCATTATGACACCATGGAGGCCAAGAATCAAATGATTCATTGTGACATCAAGTGGCCTAAAATGGCATGGAATGCATTGTGACACCACAGAGGTTAAGAGAAGCAAGGAACCATTGTTACCCAATGGAGGCTAACAATCTAATGGTCCCTTGTGACACCAGGGGGCCTAAAAGGGCCAGGGATGAATTGTGAAAGCATGGGGCCCAATTAAAACCTGGTACAATTATGCCACCATGTAGGCCAAAAATCAAATGATTCATTGTGTCATCAAGTGGCCTAAAAGGGCATGGGATGCATTGTGACACCACAGGGGCTAAGAGAAGCAAGGAACCATTGTGACCCAATGCAGGCTAACAATCTTAGAATCCCTTTTGACACCAGGGGGCGCAAAAGGACCACGGATGAACTGTGACATGATGGGGACCTATAGAAGCAAGGAACCATTATGACACCATGGAGGCCAAGAATCAAGTGGTTCATTGTAAGACCAAGTGGCCTAAAAGGGCTTGGAATGCATTGTGACACCACAGAGGTTAAGAGAAGCAAGGAACCATTGTGACCCAATGCAGGCTAACAATCTAATGATCCATTGTGACACCAGGGGTTGCAAAAGGGCCAGGGATGAATTGTGAAAGCATGGGGCACAATAAAAACATGGAAATATTATGACACAATAGAGGCCAAGACTCAAATGATTCATTGTAACACCAAGTGGCATAAAAGGGCATGGGATGCATTGTGACACCACAGGGGTTAAGAGAAGCAAGGAACCATTGTGACCCAATGCAGGCTAACAATCTAATGATCCCTTGTGACACCAGGGGGCCTAAAATGGCCAGGGATGGATTGTTACAGCACGGGGACCAATAGAAGCAAGAATCTATTATGTCACCATGGAGGCCAAGAATCAAATGATTCATTGTGACATCAAGTGGCCTAAAAGGGCATGGGATGCATTGTGGCACCACAGGGGTTAAGAGAAGCAAGGAACCATTGTGACCCAAGGCAGGCTAACAATCTTAGAATCCCTTTTAACACCAGGGGGCGCAAAAGGACCATGGATGAACTGTGACAGCATGGGGACCTATAGAAGCAAGGAACCATTATGACACCATGAAGGCCAAGAATCAAATGGTTCATTGTAAGACCAAGTGGCCTAAAAGGGCTTGGAATGCATTGTGACACCACAGAGGTTAAGAGAAGCAAGGAACCATTGTGACCCAATGCAGGCTAACAATCTAATGGTCCCTTGTGACACCAATGGGCCTAAAAGGGCCAGGGATGAATTGTGAAAGCATGGGGCCCAATTAAAACCTGGTACAATTACGCCACCATGGAGGCCAAAAATCAAATGGTTCATTGTGACATCAAGTGGCCTAAAAGGGCATGGAATGCATTGTGACACCACAGGGGTTAAGAGAAGCAAGGAACCATTGTGACCCAATGCAGGCTAACAATCTAATGATCCCTTGTGACACCAGGGGGCCTAAAATGGCCAGGGATGGATTGTTACAGCACGGGGACCTTTAGAATGAAGAATCTATTATGTCACCATGGAGGCCAAGAATCAAATGATTCATTGTGACATCAAGTGGCCTAAAAGGGCTTGGAATGCATTGTGACACCACAGAGGTTAAGAGAAGCAAGGATCCATTGTGACCCAATGGAGGCTAGCAATCTAATGATCCATTGTGACACCAGGGGTTGCAATAGGTCCAGGGATGAATTGTGAAAGCATGGGGCACAATAAAAACATGGAAATATTATGACACAATAGAGGCCAAGAGTCAAATGATTCATTGTAACACCAAGTGGCCTAAAAGGGCATGGGATGCATTGTGACACCACAGGGGCTAAGAGAAGCAAGGAACCATTGTGACCCAATGCAGGCTAACAATCTAATGATCCCTTGTGACACCAGGGGGCCTAAAATGGCCAGGGATGGATTGCTACAGCACAGGGACCTTTAGAAACAAGAATCTATTATGTCACCATGGAGGCCAAGAATCAAATGATTCATTGTGACATCAAGTGGCCTAAAAGGGCATGGGATGCATTGTGACACCACAGGGGTTAAGAGAAGCAAGGATCCATTGTGACCCAATGGAGGCTAATAATCCCAGGATCCCATTTGACACCAGGGGGCGTAAAAGGGCCAGGGATGAATTGTGACAGCATGGGGCCCAATAGAAACAAGGAACAATTATGACACCATGGAGGCCAAGAATCAAATGATTCATTGTGACATCAAGTGGCCTAAAATGGCATGGAATGCATTGTGACACCACAGAGGTTAAGAGAAGCATGGAACCATTGTTACCCAATGGAGGCTAACAATCTAATGATCCCTTGTGACACCAGGGGGCCTAAAATGGCCAGGGATGGATTGTTACAGCACGGGGACCTTTAGAATCAAGAATCTATTATGTCACCATGGAGGCCAAGAATCAAATGATTCATTGTGACATCAAGTGGCCTAAAAGGGCTTGGAATGCATTGTGACACCACAGAGGTTAAGAGAAGCAAGGATCCATTGTGACCCAATGGAGGCTAACAATCTAATGATCCATTGTGACACCAGGGGTTGCAGTAGGGCCAGGGATGAATTGTGAAAGCATGGGGCACAATAAAAACATGGAAATATTATGACACAATAGAGGCCAAGACTCAAATGATTCATTGTAACACCAAGTGGCCTAAAATGGCATGGGATGCATTGTGACACCACAGGGGCTAAGAGAAGCAAGGAACCATTGTGACCCAATGCAGGCTAACAATCTAATGATCCCTTGTGACACCAGGGGGCCTAAAATGGCCAGGGATGGATTGTTATAGCACGGGGACCAATAGAAGCAAGGATCTCTTATGCCACCATGGAGGCCAAGAATCAAATGATTCATTGTGACATCAAGTGGCCTAAAATGGCATGGGATGCATTGTGACACCACAGGGGTTAAGAGAAGCAAGGATCCATTGTGACCCAATGGAGGCTAACAATCTAATGATCCATTGTGACACCAGGGGTTGCAATAGGGCCAGGGATGAATTGTGAAAGCATGGGGCACAATAAAAACATGGAAATATTATGACACAATAGAGGCCAAGACTCAAATGATTCATTGTAACACCAAGTGGCCTAAAAGGGCATGGGATGCATTGTGACACCACAGGGGCTAAGAGAAGCAAGGATCCATTGTGACCCAATGCAGGCTAACAATCTAATGATCCCTTGTGACACCAGGGGGCCTAAAATGGCCAGGGATGGATTGTTACAGCACGGGGACCAATAGAAGCAAGAATCTATTATGTCACCATGGAGGCCAAGAATCAAATGATTCATTGTGACATCAAGTGGCCTAAAAGGGCATGGGATGCATTGTGACACCACAGGGGTTAAGAGAAGCAAGGATCCATTGTGACCCACTGCAGGCTAACAATCTAATGATCCATTGTGACACCAGGGGTTGCAAAAGGGCCAGGGATGAATTGTGAAAGCATGGGGCACAATAAAAACATGGAAATATTATGACACAATAGAGGCCAAGACTCAAATGATTCATTGTAACACCAAGTGGTCTAAAAGGGCATGGGATGCATTGTGACACCACAGGGGCTAAGAGAAGCAAGGAACCATTGTGACCCAATGCAGGCTAACAATCTAATGATCCCTTGTGACACCAGGGGGCCTAAAATGGCCAGGGATGGATTGTGAAAGCACGGGGACCAAGAGAAGCAAGGATCTATTATGTCACCATGGAGGCCAAGAATCAAATGATTCATTGTGACATCAAGTGGCCTAAAAGGGCATGGGATGCATTGTGACACCACAGGGGTTAAGAGAAGCAAGGAACCATTGTGACCCAAGGCAGGCTAACAATCTTAGAATCCCTTTTGACACCAGGGGGCGCAAAAGGACCACGGATGAACTGTGACAGCATGGGGACCTATAGAAGCAAGGAACCATTATGACACCATGAGGGCCAAGAATCAAATGATTCATTGTAAGACCAAGTGGCCTAAAAGGACATGGAATGCATTGTGACACCACAGAGGTTCAGAGAAGCAAGGAACCATTGTGACCCAATGCAGGCTAACAATCTAATGATCCATTGTGACACCAGGGGTTGCAATAGGGCCAGGGATGAATTGTGAAAGCATGGGGCACAATAAAAACATGGAAATATTATGACACAATAGAGGCCAAGACTCAAATGATTCATAGTAACACCAAGTGGCCTAAAAGGGCATGGGATGCATTGTGACACCACAGGGGCTAAGAGAAGCAAGGAACCATTGTGACCCAATGCAGGCTAACAATCTAATGATCCCTTGTGACACCAGGGGGCCTAAAATGGCCAGGGATGGATTGTTACAGCACGGGGACCAATAGAAGCAAGAATCTATTATGTCACCATGGAGGCCAAGAATCAAATGATTCATTGTGACATCAAGTGGCCTAAAAGTGCATGGGATGCATTGTGACACCACAGGGGTTAAGAGAAGCAAGGAACCATTGTGACCCAATGCAGGCTAACAATCTAATGATCCCTTGTGACACCAGGGGGCCTAAAATGGCCAGGGATGGATTGTTACAGCACGGGGACCTTTAGAATGAAGAATCTATTATGTCACCATGGAGGCCAAGAATCAAATGATTCATTGTAAGACCAAGTGGCCTAAAAGGGCTTGGAATGCATTGTGACACCACAGAGGTTAAGAGAAGCAAGGATCCATTGTGACCCAATGGAGGCTAGCAATCTAATGATCCATTGTGACACCAGGGGTTGCAATAGGGCCAGGGATGAATTGTGAAAGCATGGGGCACAATAAAAACATGGAAATATTATGACACAATAGAGGCCAAGACTCAAATGATTCATTGTAACACCAAGTGGCCTAAAAGGGCATGGGATTCATTGTGACACCACAGGGGCTAAGAGAAGCAAGGAACCATTGTGACCCAATGGAGGCTAACAATCTAATGATCCCTTGTGACACCAGGGGGCCTAAAATGGCCAGGGATGGATTGTTACAGCACGGGGACCAATAGAAGCAAGAATCTATTATGTCACCATGGAGGCCAAGAATCAAATGATTCATTGTGACATCAAGTGGCCTAAAAGGGCATGGGATGCATTGTGACACCACAGGGGTTAAGAGAAGCAAGGATCCATTGTGACCCAATGGAGGCTAATAATCCCAGGATCCCATTTGACACCAAGGGGCGTAAAAGGGCCAGGGATGAATTGTGACAGCATGGGGCCCAATAGAAACAAGGAACCATTATGACACCATGGAGGCCAAGAATCAAATGATTCACTGTGACATCAAGTGGCCTAAAATGGCATGGAATGCATTGTGACACCACAGAGGTTAAGAGAAGCATGGAACCATTGTTACCCAATGGAGGCTAACAATCTAATGATCCCTTGTGACACCAGGGGGCCTAAAAAGGCCAGGGATGGATTGTTACAGCACGGGGACCTTTAGAATCAAGAATCTATTATGTCACCATGGAGGCCAAGAATCAAATGATTCATTGTGACATCAAGTGGCCTAAAAGGGCTTGGAATGCATTGTGACACCACAGAGGTTAAGAGAAGCAAGGATCCATTGTGACCCAATGGAGGCTAACAATCTAATGGTCCCTTGTGACACCAGGGGGCCTAAAAGGGCCAGGGATGAATTGTGAATGCATGGGGCCCAATTAAAACCTGGTACAATTATGCCACCATGTAGGCCAAAAATCAAATGATTCATTGTGTCATCAAGTGGCCTAAAAGGGCATGGGATGCATTGTGACACCACAGGGGCTAAGAGAAGCAAGGAACCATTGTGACCCAAGGCAGGCTAACAATCTTAGAATCCCTTTTGACACCAGGGGGCGCAAAAGGACCACGGATGAACTGTGACAGCATGGGGACCTACAGAAACAAGGAACCATTATGACACCATGGAGGCCAAGAATCAAATGATTCATTGTGACATCAAGTGGCCTAAAAGGGCATGGGATGCATTGTGACACCACAGGGGTTAAGAGAAGCAAGGATCCATTGTGACCCAATGCAGGCTAACAATCTAATGATCCCTTGTGACACCAGGGGGCCTAAAAAGGCCAGGGATGGATTGTTACAGCACGGGGACCAATAGAAGCAAGAATCTATTATGTCACCATGGAGGCCAAGAATCAAATGATTCATTGTGACATCAAGTGGCCTAAAAGGGCATGGGATGCATTGTGACACCACAGGGGTTAAGAGAAGCAAGGAACCATTGTGACCCAATGCAGGCTAACAATCTCTGAATCCCTTTTGACACAAGGGGGCGGAAAAGGACCACGGATGAACTGTGACAGCATGGGGCCCAATAGAAACAAGGAACCATTATGACACCATGGAGGCCAAGAATCAAATGATTCATTGTGACATCAAGTGGCCTAAAATGGCATGGAATGCATTGTGACACCACAGAGGTTAAGAGAAGCAAGGAACCATTGTTACCCAATGCAGCCTAACAATCTAATGGTCCCTTGTGACACCAGGGGGCCTAAAAGGGCCAGGGATGAATTGTGAAAGCATGGGGCCCAATTAAAACCTGGTACAATTATGCCACCATGTAGGCCAAAAATCAAATGATTCATTGTGTCATCAAGTGGCCTAAAAGGGCATGGGATGCATTGTGACACCACAGGGGCTAAGAGAAGCAAGGAACCATTGTGACCCAATGCAGGCTAACAATCTAATGATCCATTGTGACACCAGGGGTTGCAGTAGGGCCAGGGATGAATTGTGAAAACATGGAGCACAATAAAAACATGGAAATATTATGACACAATATAGGCCAAGACTCAAATGATTCATTGTAACACCAAGTGGCCTAAAAGGGCATGGGATGCATTGTGACACCACAGGGGCTAAGAGAAGCAAGGAACCATTGTGACCCAATGGAGGCTAACAATCTAATGATCCCTTGTGACACCAGGGGGCCTAAAATGGCCAGAGATGGATTGTTACAGCACGGGGACCAATAGAAGCAAGGATCTATTATGTCACCATGGTGGCCAAGAATCAAATGATTCATGGTGACATCAAGTGGCCTAAAATGGCATGGGATGCATTGTGACACCACAGGGGTTAAGAGAAGCAAGGATCCATTGTGACCCAATGCAGCCTAACAATCTAATGATCCATTGTGACACCAGGGGTTGCAATAGGGCCAGGGATGAATTGTGAAAGCATGGGGCACAATAAAAACATGGAAATATTATGACACAATAGAGGCCAAGACTCAAATGATTCATTGTAACACCAAGTGGCCTAAAAGGGCATGGGATGCATTGTGACACCACAGGGGCAAAGAGAAGCAAGGAACCATTGTGACCCAATGCAGGCTAACAATCTAATGATCCCTTGTGACACCAGGGGGCCTAAAATGGCCAGGGATGGATTGTTACAGCACGGGGACCAATAGAAGCAAGAATCTATTATGTCACCATGGAGGCCAAGAATCAAATGATTCATTGTGACATCAAGTGGCCTAAAAGGGCATGGGATGCATTGTGACACCACAGGGGTTAAGAGAAGCAAGGATCCATTGTGACCCAATGCAGGCTAACAATCTAATGATCCATTGTGACACCAGGGGTTGCAATAGGGCCAGGGATGAATTGTGAAAGCATGGGGCACAATAAAAACATGGAAATATTATGACACAATAGAGGCCAAGACTCAAATGATTCATTGTAACACCAAGTGGCCTAAAAGGGCATGGGATGCATTGTGACACCACAGGGGCTAAGAGAAGCAAGGAACCATTGTGACCCAATGCAGGCTAACAATCTAATGATCCCTTGTGACACCAGGGGGCCTAAAAAGGCCAGGGATGGATTGTTACAGCACGGGGACCAATAGAAGCAAGAATCTATTATGTCACCATGGAGGCCAAGAATCAAATGATTCATTGTGACATCAAGTGGCCTAAAAGGGCATGGGATGCATTGTGACACCACAGGGGTTAAGAGAAGCAAGGAACCATTGTGACCCAAGGCAGGCTAACAATCTCTGAATCCCTTTTGACACCAGGGGGCGCAAAAGGACCACGGATGAACTGTGACAGCATGGGGCCCAATAGAAACAAGGAAGCATTATGACACCATGGAGGCCAAGAATCAAATGATTCATTGTGACATCAAGTGGCCTAAAATGGCATGGAATGCATTGTGACACCACAGAGGTTAAGAGAAGCAAGGAACCATTGTTACCCAATGGAGGCTAACAATCTAATGGTCCCTTGTGACACCAGGGGGCCTAAAAGGGCCAGGGATGAATTGTGAAAGCATGGGGCCCAATTAAAACCTGGTACAATTATGCCACCATGTAGGCCAAAAATCAAATGATTCATTGTGTCATCAAGTGGCCTAAAAGGGCATGGGATGCATTGTGACACCACAGGGGCTAAGAGAAGCAAGGAACCATTGTGACCCAATGCAGGCTAACAATCTTAGAATCCCTTTTGACACCAGGGGGCGCAAAAGGACCACGGATGAACTGTGACATGATGGGGACCTATAGAAGCAAGGAACCATTATGACACCATGGAGGCCAAGAATCAAGTGGTTCATTGTAAGACCAAGTGGCCTAAAAGGGCTTGGAATGCATTGTGACACCACAGAGGTTAAGAGAAGCAAGGAACCATTGTGACCCAATGCAGGCTAACAATCTAATGATCCATTGTGACACCAGGGGTTGCAAAAGGGCCAGGGATGAATTGTGAAAGCATGGGGCACAATAAAAACATGGAAATATTATGACACAATAGAGGCCAAGACTCAAATGATTCATTGTAACACCAAGTGGCATAAAAGGGCATGGGATGCATTGTGACACCACAGGGGCTAAGAGAAGCAAGGAACCATTGTGACCCAATGCAGGCTAACAATCTAATGATCCCTTGTGACACCAGGGGGCCTAAAATGGCCAGGGATGGATTGTTACAGCACGGGGACCAATAGAAGCAAGAATCTATTATGTCACCATGCAGGCCAAGAATCAAATGATTCATTGTGACATCAAGTGGCCTAAAAGGGCATGGGATGCATTGTGACACCACAGGGGTTAAGAGAAGCAAGGATCCATTGTGACCCAATGCAGGCTAACAATCTAATGATCCATTGTGACACCAGGGGTTGCAATAGGGCCAGGGATGAATTGTGAAAGCATGGGGCACAATAAACACATGGAAATATTATGACACAATAGAGGCCAAGACTCAAATGATTCATTGTAACACCAAGTGGCCTAAAAGGGCATGGGATGCATTGTGACACCACAGGGGCTAAGAGAAGCAAGGAACCATTGTGACCCAATGCAGGCTAACAATCTAATGATCCCTTGTGACACCAGGGGGCCTAAAATGGCCAGGGATGAATTGTTACAGCATGGGGACCAATAGAAGCAAGAATCTATTATGTCACCATGGAGGCCAAGAATCAAATGATTCATTGTGACATCAAGTGGCCTAAAAGGGCATGGGATGCATTGTGACACCACAGGGGTTAAGAGAAGCAAGGAACCATTGTGACCCAAGGCAGGCTAACAATCTTAGAATCCCTTTTAACACCAGGGGGCGCAAAAGGACCATGGATGAACTGTGACAGCATGGGGACCTATAGAAGCAAGGAACCATTATGACACCATGAAGGCCAAGAATCAAATGGTTCATTGTAAGACCAAGTGGCCTAAAAGGGCTTGGAATGCATTGTGACACCACAGAGGTTAAGAGAAGCAAGGAACCATTGTGACCCAATGCAGGCTAACAATCTAATGGTCCCTTGTGACACCAATGGGCCTAAAAGGGCCAGGGATGAATTGTGAAAGCATGGGGCCCAATTAAAACCTGGTACAATTACGCCACCATGGAGGCCAAAAATCAAATGGTTCATTGTGACATCAAGTGGCCTAAAAGGGCATGGAATGCATTGTGACACCACAGGGGTTAAGAGAAGCAAGGAACCATTGTGACCCAATGCAGGCTAACAATCTAATGATCCAGTGTGACACCAGGGGGCCTAAAATGGCCAGGGATGGATTGTTACAGCACGGGGACCAATAGAAGCAAGGATCTATTATGCCACCATGGAGGCCAAGAATCAAATGATTCATTGTGACACCAAGTGGCCTAAAAGGGCATGGGATGCATTGTGACACCACAGAGGTTAAGAGAAGCAAGGAACCATTGTGACCCAATGGAGGCTAATAATCCCAGGATCCCATTTGACACCAGGGGTCGTAAAAGGGCCAGGGATGAATTGTGACAGCATGGGGACCTATAGAAACAAGGAACCATTATGACACCATGAAGGCCAAGAATCAAATGGTTCATTGTAAGACCAAGTGGCCTAAAAGGTCTTGGAAAGTATTGTGACACCACAGAGGTTAAGAGAAGCAAGGAACCATTGTGACCCAATGCAGGCTAACAATCTTAGAATCCCTTTTGACACCAGGGGGCGCAAAAGGACCACGGATGAACTGTGACAGCATGGGGACCAATAGAAACAAGGAACCATTATGACACCATGGAGGCCAAGAATCAAATGATTCATGGTGACATCAAGTGGCCTAAAAGGGCATGGGACGCATTGTGACACCACAGGGGTTAAGAGAAGCAAGGAACCTTTGTGACCCAATGCAGGCTAACAGTCTAATGATCCCTTGTGGCACCAGGGGGTATAAAAAGGGCCAGGGATGAATTGTTACAGCACGGGGACCAATAGAAACAAGGAACCATTGTGACACCATGGAGGCCAAGAATCAAATGATTCATTGTGACATCAAGTGGCCTAAAATGGCATGGCATGCATTGTGACACCACAGGGGTTAAGAGAAGCAAGGATCCATTGTGACCCAATGGAGGCTAATAATCCCAGGATCCCATTTGACACCAGGGGACGTAAAAGGGCCAGGGATTAATTGTGACAGCATGGGGCCCAATAGAAACAAGGAACCATTGTGACACCATGGAGGCCAAGAATCAAATGATTCATTGTGACATCAAGTGGCCTAAAATGTCATGGAATGCATTGTGACACCACAGAGGTTAAGAGAAGCAAGGAACCATTGTGACCCAATGCTTGCTAAAAATCTAATGATCCCTTGTGACACCAGGGGGCCTAAAATGGCCAGGGATGGATTGTTATAGCACGGGGACCAATAGAAGCAAGGATCTCTTATGCCACCATGGAGGCCAAGAATCAAATGATTCATTGTGACATCAAGTGGCCTAAAAGGGCATGGGATGCATTGTGACACCACAGGGGTTAAGAGAAGCAAGGATCCATTGTGACCCAGTGGAGGCTAATAATCCCAGGATCCCATTTGGCACCAGGGGGCGTAAAAGGGCCAGGGATGAATTGTGAAAGCATGGGGCCCAATAGAAACAAGGAAGCATTATGACACCATGGAGGCCAAGAATCAAATGATTCATTGTGACATCAAGTGGCCTAAAATGGCATGGAATGCATTGTGACACCACAGAGGTTAAGAGAAGCAAGGAACCATTGTTACCCAATGGAGGCTAACAATCTAATGGTCCCTTGTGACACCAATGGGCCTAAAAGGGCCAGGGATGAATTGTGAAAGCATGGGGCCCAAATCAAACCTGGTACAATTATGCCACCGTGGAGGCCAAGAATCAAATGATTCATTGTGACATCAAGTGGCCTAAAAGGGCATGGGATGCATTGTGACACCACAGGGGTTAAGAGAAGCAAGGAACCATTGTGACCCAAGGCAGGCTAACAATCTAAGAATCCCTTTTGACACTAGGGGGCACAAAAGGACCACGGATGAACTGTGACAGCATGGGGACCTATAGAAGCAAGGAACCATTATGACACCATGAAGGCCAAGAATCAAATGGTTCACTGTAAGACCAAGTGGCCTAAAAGGGCTTGGAATGCATTGTGACACCACAGAGGTTAAGAGAAGCAAGGAACCATTGTGACCCAATGCAGGCTAACAATCTAATGATCCATTGTGACACCAGGGGTTGTAATAGGGCCAGGGATGAATTGTGAAAGCATGGGGCACAATAAAAACATGGAAATATTATGACACAATAGAGGCCAAGACTCAAATGATTCATTGTAACACCAAGTGGCCTAAAAGGGCATGGGATGCATTGTGACACCACAGGGGCTAAGAGAAGCTGGAACCATTGTGACCCAATAGAGGTTATTAATCCCAGGATCCCATTTTGCACCAGGGGGCGTAAAAGGGCCAGGGATAAACTGTCACATCATGGGGACCAATAGAAACAAGGAACCATTATGACACCATGGAGGCCAAGAATCAAATGATTCATTGTGACATCAAGTGGCCTAAAAGGGCATGGGATGCATTGTGACACCACAGAGGTTAAGAGAAGCAAGGAACCATTGTGACCCAATGCAGGCTAACAATCTAATGATCCATTGTGACACCAGGGGTTGTAATAGGGCCAGGGATGAATTGTGAAAGCATGGGGCACAATAAAAACATGGAAATATTATGACACCATAGAGGCCAAGAATCAAATGATTCATTGTAACACCAAGTGGCCTAAAAGGGCATGGGATGCATTGTGACACCACAGAGGTTAAGAGAAGCAAGGAACCATTGTGACCCAATGCAGGCTAACAATCTAATGATCCCTTGTGACACCAGGGGCTATAAAAAGGGCCAGGGATGAATTGTTACAGCACGGGGACCAATAGAATCAAGGATCTATTACGCCACCATGGAGGCCAAGAATCAAATGATTCATTGTGACATCAAGTGGCCTAAAAGGGCATGGGATGCATTGTGACACCACAGAGGTTAAGAGAAGCAAGGAACCATTGTTACCCTATGGAGGCTAACAATCTAATGGTCCCTTGTGACACCAATGGGCCTAAAAGGGCCAGGGATGAATTGTGAAAGCATGGGGACCAATTAAAACCTGGTACAATTATGCCACCATGGAGGCCAAGAATCAAATGATTCATTGTGACATCAAGTGGCCTAAAAGGGCATGGGATGCATTGTGACACCACAGGGGTTAAGAGAAGCAAGGATCCATTGTGACCCAATGGAGGCTAATAATCCCAGGATCCCATTTGACACCAAGGGGCGTAAAAGGGCCAGGGATGAATTGTGACAGCATGGGGCCCAATAGAAACAAGGAACCATTATGACACCATGGAGGCCAAGAATCAAATGATTCACTGTGACATCAAGTGGCCTAAAATGGCATGGAATGCATTGTGACACCACAGAGGTTAAGAGAAGCATGGAACCATTGTTACCCAATGGAGGCTAACAATCTAATGATCCCTTGTGACACCAGGGGGCCTAAAAAGGCCAGGGATGGATTGTTACAGCACGGGGACCTTTAGAATCAAGAATCTATTATGTCACCATGGAGGCCAAGAATCAAATGATTCATTGTGACATCAAGTGGCCTAAAAGGGCTTGGAATGCATTGTGACACCACAGAGGTTAAGAGAAGCAAGGATCCATTGTGACCCAATGGAGGCTAACAATCTAATGGTCCCTTGTGACACCAGGGGGCCTAAAAGGGCCAGGGATGAATTGTGAATGCATGGGGCCCAATTAAAACCTGGTACAATTATGCCACCATGTAGGCCAAAAATCAAATGATTCATTGTGTCATCAAGTGGCCTAAAAGGGCATGGGATGCATTGTGACACCACAGGGGCTAAGAGAAGCAAGGAACCATTGTGACCCAATGCAGGCGAACAATCTTAGAATCCCTTTTGACACCAGGGGGCGCAAAAGGACCACGGATGAACTGTGACAGCATGGGGACCTATAGAAACAAGGAACCATTATGACACCATGGAGGCCAAGAATCAAATGATTCATTGTGACATCAAGTGGCCTAAAAGGGCATGGGATGCATTGTGACACCACAGGGGTTAAGAGAAGCAAGGATCCATTGTGACCCAATGCAGGCTAACAATCTAATGATCCATTGTGACACCAGGGGTTGCAAAAGGGCCAGGGATGAATTGTGAAAGCATGGGGCACAATAAAAACATGGAAATATTATGACACAATAGAGGCCAAGACTCAAATGATTCATTGTAACACCAAGTGGCCTAAAAGGGCATGGGATGCATTGTGACACCACAGGGGCTAAGAGAAGCAAGGAACCATTGTGACCCAATGCAGGCTAACAATCTAATGATCCCTTGTGACACCAGGGGGCCTAAAAAGGCCAGGGATGGATTGTTACAGCACGGGGACCAATAGAAGCAAGAATCTATTATGTCACCATGGAGGCCAAGAATCAAATGATTCATTGTGACATCAAGTGGCCTAAAAGGGCATGGGATGCATTGTGACACCACAGGGGTTAAGAGAAGCAAGGAACCATTGTGACCCAATGCAGGCTAACAATCTCTGAATCCCTTTTGACACAAGGGGGCGGAAAAGGACCACGGATGAACTGTGACAGCATGGGGCCCAATAGAAACAAGGAACCATTATGACACCATGGAGGCCAAGAATCAAATGATTCATTGTGACATCAAGTGGCCTAAAATGGCATGGAATGCATTGTGACACCACAGAGGTTAAGAGAAGCAAGGAACCATTGTTACCCAATGGAGGCTAACAATCTAATGGTCCCTTGTGACACCAGGGGGCCTAAAAGGGCCAGGGATGAATTGTGAAAGCATGGGGCCCAATTAAAACCTGGTACAATTATGCCACCATGTAGGCCAAAAATCAAATGATTCATTGTGTCATCAAGTGGCCTAAAAGGGCATGGGATGCATTGTGACACCACAGGGGCTAAGAGAAGCAAGGAACCATTGTGACCCAATGCAGGCTAACAATCTAATGATCCATTGTGACACCAGGGGTTGCAGTAGGGCCAGGGATGAATTGTGAAAACATGGAGCACAATAAAAACATGGAAATATTATGACACAATAGAGGCCAAGAGTCAAATGATTCATTGTAACACCAAGTGGCCTAAAAGGGCATGGGATGCATTGTGACACCACAGGGGCTAAGAGAAGCAAGGAACCATTGTGACCCAATGGAAGCTAACAATCTAATGATCCCTTGTGACACCAGGGGGCCTAAAATGGCCAGAGATGGATTGTTACAGCACGGGGACCAATAGAAGCAAGGATCTATTATGTCACCATGGTGGCCAAGAATCAAATGATTCATGGTGACATCAAGTGGCCTAAAATGGCATGGGATGCATTGTGACACCACAGGGGTTAAGAGAAGCAAGGATCCATTGTGACCCAATGCAGCCTAACAATCTAATGATCCATTGTGACACCAGGGGTTGCAATAGGGCCAGGGATGAATTGTGAAAGCATGGGGCACAATAAAAACATGGAAATATTATGACACAATAGAGGCCAAGACTCAAATGATTCATTGTAACACCAAGTGGCCTAAAAGGGCATGGGATGCATTGTGACACCACAGGGGCTAAGAGAAGCAAGGAACCATTGTGACCCAATGCAGGCTAACAATCTAATGATCCCTTGTGACAACAGGGGGCCTAAAATGGCCAGGGATGGATTGTTACAGCACGGGGACCAATAGAAGCAAGAATCTATTATGTCACCATGGAGGCCAAGAATCAAATGATTCATTGTGACATCAAGTGGCCTAAAAGGGCATGGGATGCATTGTGACACCACAGGGGTTAAGAGAAGCAAGGATCCATTGTGACCCAATGCAGGCTAACAATCTAATGATCCATTGTGACACCAGGGGTTGCAATAGGGCCAGGGATGAATTGTGAAAGCATGGGGCACAATAAAAACATGGAAATATTATGACACAATAGAGGCCAAGACTCAAATGATTCATTGTAACACCAAGTGGCCTAAAAGGGCATGGGATGCATTGTGACACCACAGGGGCTAAGAGAAGCAAGGAACCATTGTGACCCAATGCAGGCTAACAATCTAATGATCCCTTGTGACACCAGGGGGCCTAAAAAGGCCAGGGATGGATTGTTACAGCACGGGGACCAATAGAAGCAAGAATCTATTATGTCACCATGGAGGCCAAGAATCAAATGATTCATTGTGACATCAAGTGGCCTAAAAGGGCATGGGATGCATTGTGACACCACAGGGGTTAAGAGAAGCAAGGAACCATTGTGACCCAAGGCAGGCTAACAATCTCTGAATCCCTTTTGACACCAGGGGGCGCAAAAGGACCACGGATGAACTGTGACAGCATGGGGCCCAATAGAAACAAGGAAGCATTATGACACCATGGAGGCCAAGAATCAAATGATTCATTGTGACATCAAGTGGCCTAAAATGGCATGGAATGCATTGTGACACCACAGAGGTTAAGAGAAGCAAGGAACCATTGTTACCCAATGGAGGCTAACAATCTAATGGTCCCTTGTGACACCAGGGGGCCTAAAAGGGCCAGGGATGAATTGTGAAAGCATGGGGCCCAATTAAAACCTGGTACAATTATGCCACCATGTAGGCCAAAAATCAAATGATTCATTGTGTCATCAAGTGGCCTAAAAGGGCATGGGATGCATTGTGACACCACAGGGGCTAAGAGAAGCAAGGAACCATTGTGACCCAATGCAGGCTAACAATCTTAGAATCCCTTTTGACACCAGGGGGCGCAAAAGGACCACGGATGAACTGTGACAGGATGGGGACCTATAGAAGCAAGGAACCATTATGACACCATGGAGGCCAAGAATCAAGTGGTTCATTGTAAGACCAAGTGGCCTAAAAGGGCTTGGAATGCATTGTGACACCACAGAGGTTAAGAGAAGCAAGGAACCATTGTGACCCAATGCAGGCTAACAATCTAATGATCCATTGTGACACCAGGGGTTGCAAAAGGGCCAGGGATGAATTGTGAAAGCATGGGGCACAATAAAAACATGGAAATATTATGACACAATAGAGGCCAAGACTCAAATGATTCATTGTAACACCAAGTGGCATAAAAGGGCATGGGATGCATTGTGACACCACAGGGGCTAAGAGAAGCAAGGAACCATTGTGACCCAATGCAGGCTAACAATCTAATGATCCCTTGTGACACCAGGGGGCCTAAAATGGCCAGGGATGGATTGTTACAGCACGGGGACCAATAGAAGCAAGAATCTATTATGTCACCATGCAGGCCAAGAATCAAATGATTCATTGTGACATCAAGTGGCCTAAAAGGGCATGGGATGCATTGTGACACCACAGGGGTTAAGAGAAGCAAGGATCCATTGTGACCCAATGCAGGCTAACAATCTAATGATCCATTGTGACACCAGGGGTTGCAATAGGGCCAGGGATGAATTGTGAAAGCATGGGGCACAATAAACACATGGAAATATTATGACACAATAGAGGCCAAGACTCAAATGATTCATTGTAACACCAAGTGGCCTAAAAGGGCATGGGATGCATTGTGACACCACAGGGGCTAAGAGAAGCAAGGAACCATTGTGACCCAATGCAGGCTAACAATCTAATGATCCCTTGTGACACCAGGGGGCCTAAAATGGCCAGGGATGAATTGTTACAGCATGGGGACCAATAGAAGCAAGAATCTATTATGTCACCATGGAGGCCAAGAATCAAATGATTCATTGTGACATCAAGTGGCCTAAAAGGGCATGGGATGCATTGTGACACCACAGGGGTTAAGAGAAGCAAGGAACCATTGTGACCCAAGGCAGGCTAACAATCTTAGAATCCCTTTTAACACCAGGGGGCGCAAAAGGACCATGGATGAACTGTGACAGCATGGGGACCTATAGAAGCAAGGAACCATTATGACACCATGAAGGCCAAGAATCAAATGGTTCATTGTAAGACCAAGTGGCCTAAAAGGGCTTGGAATGCATTGTGACACCACAGAGGTTAAGAGAAGCAAGGAACCATTGTGACCCAATGCAGGCTAACAATCTAATGGTCCCTTGTGACACCAATGGGCCTAAAAGGGCCAGGGATGAATTGTGAAAGCATGGGGCCCAATTAAAACCTGGTACAATTACGCCACCATGGAGGCCAAAAATCAAATGGTTCATTGTGACATCAAGTGGCCTAAAAGGGCATGGAATGCATTGTGACACCACAGGGGTTAAGAGAAGCAAGGAACCATTGTGACCCAATGCAGGCTAACAATCTAATGATCCAGTGTGACACCAGGGGGCCTAAAATGGCCAGGGATGGATTGTTACAGCACGGGGACCAATAGAAGCAAGGATCTATTATGCCACCATGGAGGCCAAGAATCAAATGATTCATTGTGACACCAAGTGGCCTAAAAGGGCATGGGATGCATTGTGACACCACAGAGGTTAAGAGAAGCAAGGAACCATTGTGACCCAATGGAGGCTAATAATCCCAGGATCCCATTTGACACCAGGGGTCGTAAAAGGGCCAGGGATGAATTGTGACAGCATGGGGACCTATAGAAACAAGGAACCATTATGACACCATGAAGGCCAAGAATCAAATGGTTCATTGTAAGACCAAGTGGCCTAAAAGGTCTTGGAAAGTATTGTGACACCACAGAGGTTAAGAGAAGCAAGGAACCATTGTGACCCAATGCAGGCTAACAATCTAATGATCCCTTGTGGCACCAGGGGGTATAAAAAGGGCCAGGGATGAATTGTAACAGCACGGGGACCAATAGAAGCAAGGATCTATTATGTCACCATGGAGGCCAAGAATCAAATGATTCATTGTGACATCAAGTGGCCTAAAAAGGCATGGGATGCATTGTGACACCACACGGGTTAAGAGAAGCAAGGATCCATTGTGACCCAATGGAGACTAATAATCCCAGGATCCCATTTGACACCAGGGGGTATAAAAGGGCCAGGGATGAATTGTGACAGCATGGGGCCCAATAGAAACAAGGAACCATTATGACACCATGGAGGCCAAGAATCAAATGATTCATTGTGACATCATGTGGCCTATAATGGCATGGAATGCATTGTGACACCACAGAGGTTAAGAGAAGCAAGGAACCATTGTTACCCAATGGAGGCTAACAATCTAATGGTCCCTTGTGACACCAGGGGGCCTAAAAGGGACAGGGATGAATTGTGAAAGCATGGGGCCCAATTAAAACCTGGTACAATTATGCCACCATGGAGGCCAAAAATCAAATGATTCATTGTGACATCAAGTGGCCTAAAAGGGCATGGGATGCATTGTGACACCACAGAGGTTGAGAGAAGCAAGGAACCATTGTGACCCAATGCAGGCTAACAATCTTAGAATCCCTTTTGACACCAGGGGGCGCAAAAGGACCACGGATGAACTGTGACAGCATGGGGACCAATAGAAACAAGGAACCATTATGACACCATGGAGGCCAAGAATCAAATGATTCATGGTGACATCAAGTGGCCTAAAAGGGCATGGGACGCATTGTGACACCACAGGGGTTAAGAGAAGCAAGGAACCTTTGTGACCCAATGCAGGCTAACAGTCTAATGATCCCTTGTGGCACCAGGGGGTATAAAAAGGGCCAGGGATGAATTGTTACAGCACGGGGACCAATAGAAACAAGGAACCATTGTGACACCATGGAGGCCAAGAATCAAATGATTCATTGTGACATCAAGTGGCCTAAAATGGCATGGCATGCATTGTGACACCACAGGGGTTAAGAGAAGCAAGGATCCATTGTGACCCAATGGAGGCTAATAATCCCAGGATCCCATTTGACACCAGGGGACGTAAAAGGGCCAGGGATTAATTGTGACAGCATGGGGCCCAATAGAAACAAGGAACCATTGTGACACCATGGAGGCCAAGAATCAAATGATTCATTGTGACATCAAGTGGCCTAAAATGTCATGGAATGCATTGTGACACCACAGAGGTTAAGAGAAGCAAGGAACCATTGTGACCCAATGCTTGCTAAAAATCTAATGATCCCTTGTGACACCAGGGGGCCTAAAATGGCCAGGGATGGATTGTTATAGCACGGGGACCAATAGAAGCAAGGATCTCTTATGCCACCATGGAGGCCAAGAATCAAATGATTCATTGTGACATCAAGTGGCCTAAAAGGGCATGGGATGCATTGTGACACCACAGGGGTTAAGAGAAGCAAGGATCCATTGTGACCCAGTGGAGGCTAATAATCCCAGGATCCCATTTGGCACCAGGGGGCGTAAAAGGGCCAGGGATGAATTGTGAAAGCATGGGGCCCAATAGAAACAAGGAAGCATTATGACACCATGGAGGCCAAGAATCAAATGATTCATTGTGACATCAAGTGGCCTAAAATGGCATGGAATGCATTGTGACACCACAGAGGTTAAGAGAAGCAAGGAACCATTGTTACCCAATGGAGGCTAACAATCTAATGGTCCCTTGTGACACCAATGGGCCTAAAAGGGCCAGGGATGAATTGTGAAAGCATGGGGCCCAAATCAAACCTGGTACAATTATGCCACCGTGGAGGCCAAGAATCAAATGATTCATTGTGACATCAAGTGGCCTAAAAGGGCATGGGATGCATTGTGACACCACAGGGGTTAAGAGAAGCAAGGAACCATTGTGACCCAAGGCAGGCTAACAATCTAAGAATCCCTTTTGACACTAGGGGGCACAAAAGGACCACGGATGAACTGTGACAGCATGGGGACCTATAGAAGCAAGGAACCATTATGACACCATGAAGGCCAAGAATCAAATGGTTCACTGTAAGACCAAGTGGCCTAAAAGGGCTTGGAATGCATTGTGACACCACAGAGGTTAAGAGAAGCAAGGAACCATTGTGACCCAATGCAGGCTAACAATCTAATGATCCATTGTGACACCAGGGGTTGTAATAGGGCCAGGGATGAATTGTGAAAGCATGGGGCACAATAAAAACATGGAAATATTATGACACAATAGAGGCCAAGACTCAAATGATTCATTGTAACACCAAGTGGCCTAAAAGGGCATGGGATGCATTGTGACACCACAGGGGCTAAGAGAAGCTGGAACCATTGTGACCCAATAGAGGTTATTAATCCCAGGATCCCATTTTGCACCAGGGGGCGTAAAAGGGCCAGGGATAAACTGTCACATCATGGGGACCAATAGAAACAAGGAACCATTATGACACCATGGAGGCCAAGAATCAAATGATTCATTGTGACATCAAGTGGCCTAAAAGGGCATGGGATGCATTGTGACACCACAGAGGTTAAGAGAAGCAAGGAACCATTGTGACCCAATGCAGGCTAACAATCTAATGATCCATTGTGACACCAGGGGTTGTAATAGGGCCAGGGATGAATTGTGAAAGCATGGGGCACAATAAAAACATGGAAATATTATGACACCATAGAGGCCAAGAATCAAATGATTCATTGTAACACCAAGTGGCCTAAAAGGGCATGGGATGCATTGTGACACCACAGAGGTTAAGAGAAGCAAGGAACCATTGTGACCCAATGCAGGCTAACAATCTAATGATCCCTTGTGACACCAGGGGCTATAAAAAGGGCCAGGGATGAATTGTTACAGCACGGGGACCAATAGAATCAAGGATCTATTACGCCACCATGGAGGCCAAGAATCAAATGATTCATTGTGACATCAAGTGGCCTAAAAGGGCATGGGATGCATTGTGACACCACAGAGGTTAAGAGAAGCAAGGAACCATTGTTACCCTATGGAGGCTAACAATCTAATGGTCCCTTGTGACACCAATGGGCCTAAAAGGGCCAGGGATGAATTGTGAAAGCATGGGGCCCAATTAAAACCTGGTACAATTATGCCACCATGGAGGCCAAAAATCAAATGATTCATTGTGACATCAAGTGGCCTAAAAGGGCATGGGATGCATTGTGACACCACAGGGGTTAAGAGAAGCAAGGAACCATTGTGACCCAAGGCAGGCTAATAATCTAAGAATCCCTTTTGACACCAGGGGGCGCAAAAGGACCACGGATGAACTCTGACAGCATGGAGAGCTATAGAAGCAAGGAACCATTATGACACCATGAAGGCCAAGAATCAAATGGTTCATTGTAAGACCAAGTGGCCTAAAAGGGCTTGGAATGCATTGTGACACCACAGAGGTTAAGAGAAGCAAGGAACCATTGTGACCCAATGCAGGCTCACAATCTAATGATCCATTGTGACACCAGGGGTTGTAATAGGTCCAGGGATGAATTGTGAAAGCATGGGGCACAATAAAAACATGGAAATATTATGACACCATAGAGGCCAAGAATCAAATGATTCATTGTAACACCAAGTGGCCTAAAAGCGCATGGGATGCATTGTGACACCACAGGGGTTAAGAGAAGCAAGGAACCATTGTGACCCAATGCAGGCTAACAATCTAAGAATCCCTTTTGACACCAGGGGGGGCAAAAGGACGACGGATGAACTGTGACAGCATGGGGACCTATAGAAGCAAGGAACCATTATGACACCATGGAGGCCAAGAATCAAATGATTCATTGTGACATCAAGTGGCCTAAAAGGGCATGGGATACATTGTGTCACCACAGGGGTTAAGAGAAGCAAGGATCCATTGTGACCCAATGGAGGCTAATAATGCCAGGATCCCAATTGACACCAGGGGTCGTAAAAGGGCCAGGGATGAATTGTGACAGCATGGGGCCCAATAGAAACAAGGAACCATTATGACACCATGGAGGCCAAGAATCAAATGATTCATTGTGACATCAAGTGGCCTAAAAGGGCATGGGATGCATTGTGACACCACAGAGGTTAAGAGAAGCAAGGAACCATTGTGACCCAATGCAGGCTAACAATTTATAGATCCCTTGTGACACCAGGGGGCCTAAAATGGCCAGGGATGGATTGTTACAGCACGGGGCCCAATAGAAGCAAGGATCTATTATGCCACCATGGACGCCAAGAATCAAATGATTCATTGTGACATCAAGTGGCCTAAAAGGGCATGGGATGCATTGTGACACCACAGGGGTTAAGAGAAGCAAGGAACCATTGTGACCCAATGGATGCTAATAATCCCAGGATCCCATTTGACACCAGAGGTCGTAAAAGGGCCAGGGATGAATTGTGACAGCATGGGGACCAATAGAAACAAGGAACCATTATGACACCATGGAGGCCAAGAATCAAATGATTCATTGTGACATCAAGTGGCCTAAAATGTCATGGAATGCATTGTGACACCACAGAGGTTAGGAGAAGCAAGGAACCATTGTTACCCAATGGCGGCTAACAATCTAATGGTCCCTTGTGACACCAATGGGCCTAAAAGGGCCAGGGATGAATTGTGAAAGCATGGGGCCCAATTAAAACCTGGTACAATTATGCCACCATGGAGGCCAAAAATCAAATGATTTATTGTGACATCAAGTGGCCTAAAAGGGCGTGGGATGCACTGTGACATCACAGGGGTTTAGAGAAGCAAGGATCCATTGTGACCCAATGGAGGCCTATAATCCCAGGATCCCAATTGACACCAGGGGGCGTAAAAGGGCCAGGGATGAATTGTGACAGCATGGGGCCCAATAGAAACAAGGAACCATTATGACACCATGGAGGCCAAGAATCAAATGATTCATTGTGACATCAAGTGGCCTAAAAGGGCATGGGATGCATTGTGACACCACAGAGGTTAAGAGAAGCAAGGAACCATTGTGACCCAATGCTTGCTAACAATCTAATGATCCATTGTGACACCAGGGGTTGTAATAGGGCCAGGGATGAATTGTGAAAGCATGGGGCACAATAAAAACATGGAAATATTATGACACCATAGAGGCCAAGAATCAAATGATTCATTGTAACACCAAGTGGCCTAAAAGGGCATGGAATGCATTGTGACACCACAGAGGTTAAGAGAAGCAAGGAACCATTGTGACCCAATGCAGGCTAACAATCTAATGATCCATTGTGACACCAGGGGGTATAAAAAGGGCCAGGGATGAATTGTTACAGCACGGGGACCAATAGAATCAAGGATCTATTACGCCACCATGGAGGCCAAGAATCAAATGATTCATTGTGACATCAAGTGGCCTAAAATGGCATGGAATGCATTGTGACACCACAGAGGTTAAGAGAAGCAAGGAACCATTGTTACCCAATGGAGGCTAACAATCTAATGGTCCCTTGTGAGACCAATGGGCCTAAAAGGGCCAGGGATGAATTGTGAAAGCATGGGAACCAATTAAAACCTGGTACAATTATGCCACTATGGAGGCCAAAAATCAAATGATTCATTGTGACATCAAGTGGCCTAAAAGGGCATGGGATGCATTGTGACACCACAGAGGTTAAGAGAAGCAAGGAACCATTGTTACCCCATGTAGGCTAACAATCTAATGGTCCCTTATGACACCAATGAGCCTATAAGGGCCAGGGAAGAATTGTGAAAGCATGGGGCCCAATAAAAACCTGGTACAATTATGCCACCATGGAGGCCAAAAATCAAATGTTTCATTGTGACATCAAGTGGCCTAAAAGGGCATGGGATGCATTGTGACACCACAGAGGTTAAGAGAAGCAAGGAACCATTATGACCCAATGCAGGCTAACAATCTAATGATCCCTTGTGGCACCAGGGGGTATAAAAAGTGCCAGGGATGAATTGTAACAGCACGGGGACCAATAGAATCAAGGATCTATTATGTCACCATGGAGGCCAAGAATCAAATGATTCATTGTGACATCAAGTGGCCTAAAAGGGCATGGGATGCATTGTGACACCACAGGGGTTAAGAGAAGCAAGGATCCATTGTGACCCAATGGAGGCTAATAATCTAATGGTCCCTTGTGACACCAATGGGCCTAAAAGGGCCAGGGATGAATTGTGAAAGCATGGGGCCCAATTAAAACGTGGTACAATTATGCCACCATGGAAGCCAAAAATCAAATGATTCATTGTGACATCAAGTGGCCTAAAAGGGCATGGGATGCATTGTGACACCACAGAGGTTAAGAGAAGCAAGGAACCATTGTGACCCAATGCAGGCTAACAATCTAATGATCCATTGTGACACCAGGGGTTGTAATAGGGCCAGGGATGAATTGTGAAAGCATGGGGCTCAATAAAAACATGGAAATATTATGACACCATAGAGGCCAAGAATCAAATGATTCATTGTAACACCAAGTGGCCTAAAAGGGCATGGGATGCATTGTGACACCACAGAGGTTAAGGGAAGCAGGGAACCATTGTGACCCAATGCTTGCTAACAATCTAATGATCCCTTGTGACACCAGGGGGCCTAAAATGGCCAGGGATGGATTGTTACAGCACGGGGACCAATAGAAGCAAGGATCTATTATGCCACCATGGAGGCCAAGAATCAAATGATTCATTGTGACATCAAGTGGCCTAAAATGGCATGGGATGCATTGTGACACCACAGAGGGTAAGAGAAGCAAGGAACCATTGTTACCCAATGGAGGCTAACAATCTAATGGTCCCTTGTGACACAAATGGGCCTAAAAGGGCCAGGGATGAATTGTGAAAGCATGGGGACCACTTAAAACCTGGAACAATTATGCCACCATGGAGGCCAAAAATCAAATGATTCATTGTGACATCAAGTGGCCTAAAAGGGCATGGGATGCATTGTGACACCACAGGGGCTAAGAGAAGCAAGGAACCATTGTGACCCAATGCAGGCTAACAATCTAATGATCCCTTGTGACACGAGGGGGCCAAAAATGGCCAGGGATGGATTGTTACAGCACGGGGACATTTAGAATCAAGAATCTATCATGTCACCATGGAGGCCAAGAATCAAATGATTCATTGTGACATCAAGTGGCCTAAAAGGACTTGGAATGCATTGTGACACCACAGGGGTTAAGAGAAGCAAGGATCCATTGTGACCCAATGGAGGCTAATAATCCCAGGATCCCATTTGACACCAGGGGGCGTAAAAGGTCCAGGGATGAATTGTGACAGCATGGGTCCCAATAGAAACAAGGAACCATTATGACACCATGGAGGCCAAGAATCAAATGATTCATTGTGACATCAAGTGGCCTAAAATGGCATGGAATGCATTGTGACACCACAGGGGCTAAGAGAAGCAAGGAACCATTGTGACTCAATGCAGGCTAGCAATCTAATGATCCCTTGTGACACCAGGGGGCCTAAAAGGGCCAGGGATGAATTGTGAAAGCATGGGGCCCAATTAAATCCTGGTACAATTATGCCACCATGGAGGCCAAAAATCAAATGATTCATTGTGACATCCAGTGGCCTAAAAGGGCATGGGATGCATTGTGACACCACAGGGGTTAAGAGAAGCAAGGAACCATTGTGACCCAAGGCAGGCTAACAATCTTAGAATCCCTTTTGACACCAGGGGGCGCAAAAGGACCACGGATGAACTGAGACAGCATGGGGACCTATAGAAGCAAGGAACCATTATGACACCATGAGGGCCAAGAATCAAATGGTTCATTGTAAGACCAAGTGGCCTAAAAGGGCTTGGAATGCATTGTGACACCACAGAGGTTAAGAGAAGCAAGGAACCATTGTGACCCAATGCAGGCTAACAATCTAATTGTCCCTTGAGACACCAATGGGCCTAAAAGGGCCAGGGATGAATTGTGAAAGCATGGGGCCCAATTAAAACCTGGTACAATTATGCCACCATGGAGGCCAAAAATCAAATGGTTCATTGTGACATCAAGTGGCCTAAAAGGGCATGGGATGCATTGTGACACCACAGGGGTTAAGAGAAGCAAGGAACCATTGTGACCCAATGCAGGCTAACAATCTAATGATCCAGTGTGACACCAGGGGGCCTAAAATGGCCAGGGATGGATTGTTACAGCACGGGGACCAATAGAAGCAAGGATCTATTATGCCACCATGGAGGCCAAGAATCAAATGATTCATTGTGACACCAAGTGGCCTAAAAGGGCATGGGATGCATTGTGACACCACAGAGGTTAAGAGAAGCAAGGAACCATTATGACCCAATGCAGGCTAACAATCTAATGATCCCTTGTGGCACCAGGGGGTATAAAAAGGGCCAGTGATGAATTGTTATAGCACGGGGACCAATAGAAGCAAGGATTTATTATGTCACCATGGAGGCCAAGAATCAAATGATTCATTGTGACATCAAGTGGCCTAAAAAGGCATGGGATGCATTGTGACACCACACGGGTTAAGAGAAGCAAGGATCCATTGTGACCCAATGGAGACTAATAATCCCAGGATCCCATTTGACACCAGGGGGTATAAAAGGGCCAGGGATGAATTGTGACAGCATGGGGACCAATAGAAACAAGGAACCATTATGACACCATGGAGGCCAAGAATCAAATGATTCATTGTGACATCAAGTGGCCTAAAAGTACATGGAATGCATTGTGACACCACAGAGGTTAAGAGAAGCAAGGAACCATTGTTACCCAATGGAGGCTAACAATCTAATGGTCCCTTGTGACACCAAGGGGCCTAAAAGGGCCAAGGATGAATTGTGAAAGCATGGGGCCCAATTAAAACCTGGTACAATTATGCCACCATGGAGGCCAAGAATCAAATGATTCATTGTGACATCAAGTGGCCTAAAAGGGCATGGGATGCATTGTGACACCACAGGGGTTAAGAGAAGCAAGGATCCATTGTGACCCAATGGAGGCTAATAATCCCAGGATCCCATTTGACACCAGGGGGCGTAAAAGGGCCAGGGATGAATTGTGACAGCATGGGGACCAATAGAAACAAGGAACCATTATGACACCATGAAGGCCAAGAATCAAATGGTTCATTGTAAGACCAAGTGGCCTAAAAGGTCTTGGAAAGTATTGTGACACCACAGAGGTTAAGAGAATCAAGGAACCATTGTGACCCAATGCAGGCTAACAATCTAATGATCCCTTTTGGCACCAGGGTGTATAAAAAGGGCCAGGGATGAATTGTAACAGCACGGGGACCAATAGAAGCAAGGATCTATTATGTCACCTTGGAGGCCAAGAATCAAATGATTCATTGTGACATCAAGTGGCCTAAAAGGGCATGGGATGCATTGTGACACCACAGAGGTTAAGAGAAGCAAGGAACCATTGTGACCCAATGCAGGCTAACAATCTAATGGTCCCTTGCGACACCAATGGGCCTAAAAGGGCCAGGGATGAATTGTGAAAGCATGGGGCCCAATTAAATCCTGGTACAATTATGCCACCATGGAGGCCAAAAATCAAAAGATTCATTGTGACATCAAGTGGCCTAAAAGGGCATGGGATGCATTGTGACACCACAGGGGTTAAGAGAATCAAGGAACCATTGTGACCCAAGTCAGGCTAACAATCTTAGAATCCCTTTTGACACCAGGGGGCGCAAAAGGACCACGGATGAACTGTGACAGCATGGGGATCTATAGAAGCAAGGAACCATTATGACACCATGAGGGCCAAGAATCAAATGGTTCATTGTAAGACCAAGTGGCCTAAAAGGGCTTGGAATGCATTGTGACACCACAGAGGTTAAGAGAAGCAAGGAACCATTGTGACCCAATGCAGGCTAACAATCTAATTGTCCCTTGTGACACCAAGGGGCCTAAAAGGGCCAGGGATGAATTGTGAAAGCATGGGGCCCAATTAAAACCTGGTACAATTATGCCACCATGGAGGCCAAAAATCAAATGGTTCATTGTGACATCAAGTGGCCTAAAAGGGCATGGGATGCATTGTGACACCACAGGGGTTAAGAGAAGCAAGGAACCATTGTGACCCAATGCAGGCTAACAATCTAATGATCCAGTGTGACACCAGGGGGCCTAAAATGGCCAGGGATGGATTGTTACAGCACGGGGACCAATAGAAGCAAGGAGCTATTATGCCACCATGGAGGCCAAGAATCAAATGATTCATTGTGACACCAAGTGGCCTAAAAGGGCATGGGATGCATTGTGACACCACACGGGTTAAGAGAAGCAAGGATCCATTGTGACCCAATGGAGACTAATAATCCCAGGATCCCATTTGACACCAGGGGTCGTAAAAGGGCCAGGGATGAATTGTGACAGCACGGGGACCAATAGAAGCAAGTATTTATTATGTCACCATGGAGGCCAAGAATCAAATAATTCATTGTGACATCAAGTGGCCTAAAAAGGCATGGGATGCATTGTGACACCACACGGGTTAAGAGAAGCAAGGATCCATTGTGACCCAATGGAGACTAATAATCCCAGGATCCCATTTGACACCAGGGGGTATAAAAGGGCCAGGGATGAATTGTGACAGCATGGGGCCCAATAGAAACAATGAACCATTATGACACCATGGAGGCCAAGAATCAAATGATTCATTGTGACATCAAGTGGCCTAAAAGGACATGGAATGCATTGTGACACCACAGAGGTTAAGAGAAGCAAGGAACCATTGTTACCCAATGGAGGCTAACAATCTAATGGTCCCTTGTGACACCAATGGGCCTAAAAGGGCCAAGGATGAATTGTGAAAGCATGGGGCCCAATTAAAACCTGGTACAATTATGCCACCATGGAGGCCAAGAATCAAATGATTCATTGTGACATCAAGTGGCCTAAAAGGGCATGGGATGCATTGTGACACCACAGGGGTTAAGAGAAGCAAGGACCCATTGTGACCCAATGGAGGCTAATAATCCCAGGATCCCATTTGACACCAGGGGGCGTAAAAGGGCCAGGGATGAATTGTGACAGCATGGGGACCAATAGAAACAAGGAACCATTATGACACCATGAAGGCCAAGAATCAAATGATTCATTGTGACATCAAGTGGCCTAAAATGGCATGGAATGCATTGTGACACCACAGAGGTTAAGAGAAGCAAGGAACCATTGTGACCCAATGCAGGCTAACAATCTAATGATCCCTTTTGGCACCAGGGGGTATAAAAAGGGCCAGGGATGAATTGTAACAGCACGGGGACCAATAGAAGCAAGGATCTATTATGTCACCTTGGAGGCCAAGAATCAAATGATTCATTGTGACATCAAGTGGCCTAAAAGGGCATGGGATGCATTGTGACACAACAGAGGTTAAGAGAAGCAAGGAACCATTGTGACCCAATGCAGGCTAACAATCTAATGGTCCCTTGTGACACCAATGGGCCTAAAAGGGCCAGGGATGAATTGTGAAAGCATGGGGCCTAATTAAAACCTGGTACAATTATGCCACCATGGAGGCCAAAAATCAAATGTTTCATTGTGACATCAAGTGGCCTAAAAGGGCATGGGATGCATTGTGACACCACAGGGGTTAAGAGAAACAAGGAACCATTGTGACCCAAGGCAGGCTAACAATCTAATGATCCATTGTGACACCAGGGGTTGTAATAGGGCCAGGGATGAATTGTGAAAGCATGGGGCCCAATTAAAACCTGGTACAATTATGCCACTATGGAGGCCAAGAATCAAATGATTCATTGTAACACCAAGTGGCCTAAAACGGCATGGGATGCATTGTGACAGCACAGAGGTTAAGAGAAGCAAGGAACCATTGTGACCCAATGCAGGCTAACAATCTAAGAATCCCTTGTGACACCAGGGGGCGCAAAAGGACCACGGATGAACTGTGACAGCATGGGGACCAATAGAAACAAGGAACCATTATGCCACCATGGAGGCCAAGAATCAAATGATTCATTGTGACATCAAGTGGCCTAAAAGGGCATGGGATGCATTGTGACACCACAGGGGTTAAGAGAAGCAAGGAACCATTATGACCCAATGCTTGCTAACAATCTAATGATCCATTGTGACACCAGGGGTTGTAATAGGGCCAGGGATGAATTGTGAAAGCATGGGGCACAATAAAAACATGGAAATATTATGACACCATAGAGGCCAAGACTCAAATGATTCATTGTAACACCAAGTGGCCTAAAAGGGCATGGGATGCATTGTGACACCACAGAGGTTAAGAGAATCAAGGAACCATTGTGACCCAATGCAGGCTAACAATCTAAGAATCCCTTTTGACACCAGGGGGCGAAAAAGGACCACGGATGAACTGTGACAGCATGGGGACCAATAGAAACAAGGAACCATTATGACACCATGGAGGCCAAGAATCAAATGATTCATTGTGACATCAAGTGGCCTAAAAGGGCATGGGATGCATTGTGACACCACAGGGGTTAAGAGAAGCAAGGAACCATTATGACCCAATGGAGGCTAACAATCTAATGATCCCTTGTGACACCAGGGGGCCTAAAATGGCCAGGGATGGATTGTTATAGCACGGGGACCAATAGAAGCAAGGATCTATTATGCCACCATGGACGCCAAGAATCAAATGATTCATTGTGACATCAAGTGGCCTAAAATGGCATGGGATGCATTGTGACACCACAGGGGTTAAGAGAAGCAAGGATCCATTGTGACCCAATGGAGGCTAATAATCCCAGGATCCCATTTGACACCAGGGGCGTAAAAGGGCCAGGGATGAATTGTGACAGCATGGGGACCAATAGAAAGAAGGAACCATTATGACACCATGGAGGCCAAGAATCAAATGATTCATTGTGACATCAAGTGGCCTAAAAGGGCATGGGATGCATTGTGACACCACAGGGGTTAAGAGAAGCAAGGAACCAT
Organism: Cinclus cinclus; assembly: GCF_963662255.1. Lineage (NCBI taxonomy): Eukaryota > Metazoa > Chordata > Aves > Passeriformes > Cinclidae > Cinclus > Cinclus cinclus. The sequence goes on from NC_085072.1 coordinate 7,887,302, forward strand.
TATGACCCAATGCAGGCTAACAATCTAATGATCCCTTGTGGCACCAGGGGGTATAAAAAGGGCCAGGGATGAATTGTTACAGCACGGGGACGAATAGAAGCAAGGATCTATTATGTCACCATGGAGGCCAAGAATCAAATGATTCATTGTGACATCAAGTGGCCTAAAATGGCATGGGATGCATTGTGACACCACAGAGGTTAAGAGAAGCAAGGAAACATTGTGACCCAATGCTTGCTAAAAATCTAATGATCCCTTGTGACACCAGGGGGCCTAAAATGGCCAGGGATGGATTGTTACAGCACGGGGACCAATAGAAGCAAGGATCTATTATGCCACCGTGGAGGCCAAGAATCAAATGATTCATTGTGACATCAAGTGGCCTAAAAGGGCATGGGATGCATTGTGACACCACAGGGGTTAAGAGAAGCAAGGATCCATTGTGACCCAATGGAGGCTAATAATCCCAGGATCCCATTTGACACCAGGGGGCGTAAAATGGCCAGGGATGAATTGTGAAAGCATGGGGCACAATAAAATCATGGAAATATTATGACACCATAGAGGCCAAGAATCAAATGATTCATTGTAACACCAAGTGGCCTAAAAGGGCATGGGATGCATTGTGACACCACAGAGGTTAAGAGAAGCAAGGAACCATTGTGACCCAATGCAGGCTAACAATCTAATGATCCATTGTGACACCAGGGAGTATAAAAAGGGCCAGGGATGAATTGTTACAGCACAGGGACCAATAGAAGCAAGGATCTATTACGCCACCATGGAGGCCAAGAATCAAATGATTCATTGTGACATCAAGTGGCCTAAAATGGCATGGAATGCATTGTGACACCACAGAGGTTAAGAGAAGCAAGGAACCATTGTGACCCAATGGAGGCTAACAATCTAATGGTCCCTTGTGACACCAATGGGCCTAAAAGGGCCAGGGATGAATTGTGAAAGCATGGGGCCCAATTAAAACCTGGTACAATTATGCCACCATGGAGGCCAAAAATCAAATGATTCATTGTGACATCAAGTGGCCTAAAAGGGCATGGGATGCATTGTGACACCACAGAGGTTAAGAGAAGCAAGGAACCATTGTGACCCAATGCAGGCTCACAATCTAATGATCCATTGTGACACCAGGGGTTGTAATAGGGCCAGGGATGAATTGTGAAAGCATGGGGCACAATAAAAACATGGAAATATTATGACACCATAGAGGCCAAGAATCAAATGATTCATTGTAACACCAAGTGGCCTAAAAGCGCATGGGATGCATTGTGACACCACAGGGGTTAAGAGAAGCAAGGAACCATTGTGACCCAATGCAGGCTAACAATCTAAGAATCCCTTTTGACACCAGGGGGGGCAAAAGGACGACGGATGAACTGTGACAGCATGGGGACCTATAGAAGCAAGGAACCATTATGACACCATGGAGGCCAAGAATCAAATGATTCATTGTGACATCAAGTGGCCTAAAAGGGCATGGGATGCATTGTGACACCACAGGGGTTAAGAGAAGCAAGGAACCATTGTGACCCAATGCAGGCTAACAATCTAATGATCCCTTGCGACACCAGGGCTGTATAAAAAGGGCCAGGGATGAATTGTTACAGCACGGGGACCAATAGAAACAAGGAACCATTATGACACCATGGAGGCCAAGAATCAAATGATTCATTGTGACATCAAGTCGCCTAAAATGGCATGGAATGCATTGTGACACCACAGGGGTTAAGAGAAGCAAGGAACCATTGTGACCCAATGCTTGCTAACAATCTAATGATCCCTTGTGACACCAGGGGGCCTAAAATGGCCAGGGATGGATTGTTACAGCACGGGGACCAATAGAAGCAAGGATCTATTATGCCACCATGGAGGCCAAGAATCAAATGATTCATTGTGACATCAAGTGGCCTAAAAGGGCATGGGATGCATTGTGACACCACAGGGGTTAAGAGAAGCAAGGAACCATTGTGACCCAATGCAGGCTAACAATCTAATGATCCATTGTGACACCAGGGGTTGTAATAGGGCCAGGGATGAATTGTGAAAGCATGGGGCACAATAAAAACATGGAAATATTATGACACCATAGAGGCCAAGAATCAAATGATTCATTGTAACACCAAGTGGCCTAAAAGCGCATGGGATGCATTGTGACACCACAGGGGTTAAGAGAAGCAAGGAACCATTGTGACCCAATGCAGGCTAACAATCTAAGAATCCCTTTTGACACCAGGGGGGGCAAAAGGACGACGGATGAACTGTGACAGCATGGGGACCTATAGAAGCAAGGAACCATTATGACACCATGGAGGCCAAGAATCAAATGATTCATTGTGACATCAAGTGGCCTAAAAGGGCATGGGATGCATTGTGACACCACAGGGGTTAAGAGAAGCAAGGAACCATTGTGACCCAATGCAGGCTAACAATCTAATGATCCCTTGCGACACCAGGGCTGTATAAAAAGGGCCAGGGATGAATTGTTACAGCACGGGGACCAATAGAAACAAGGAACCATTATGACACCATGGAGGCCAAGAATCAAATGATTCATTGTGACATCAAGTGGCCTAAAAGGGCATGGGATGCATTGTGACACCACAGGGGTTAAGAGAAGCAAGGAACCATTGTGACCCAATGCAGGCTAACAATCTAATGATCCCTTGTGACACCAGGGGGCCTAAAATGGCCAGGGATGGATTGTTACAGCACGGGGACCAATAGAAGCAAGGATCTATTATGCCACCATGGAGGCCAAGAATCAAATGATTCATTGTGACATCAAGTGGCCTAAAAGGGCACGGGATGCATTGTGACACCACAGGGGTTAAGAGAAGCAAGGAACCATTGTGACCCAATGCAGGCTAACAATCTAATGATCCATTGTGACACCAGGGGTTGTAATAGGGCCAGGGATGAATTGTGAAAGCATGGGGCACAATAAAAACATGGAAATATTATGACACAATAGAGGCCAAGAATCAAATGATTCATTGTAACACCAAGTGGCCTAAAAGGGCATGGGATGCATTGTGACACCACAGAGGTTAAGAGAAGCAAGGAACCATTGTGACCCAATGCAGGCTAACAATCTAAGAATCCCTTTTGACACCAGGGGGCGAAAAAGGACCACGGATGAACTGTGACAGCATGGGGACCTATATAAGGAAGGAACCATTATGACACCATGAAGGCCAAGAGTCAAATGGTTCATTTTAAGACCAAGTGTCCTAAAAGTGCTTGGAATGCATTGTGACACCACAGAGGTTAAGAGAAGCAAGGAACCATTGTGACCCAATGCAGGCTAACATTCTAATGATCCCTTGTGGCACCAGGGGGTATAAAAAGGGCCAGGGATGAAATGTGACAGCACGGGGACCCATAGAAGCAAGGATCTATTATGTCACCATGGAGGCCAAGAATCAAATGATTCATTGTGACATCAAGTTGCCTAAAATGGCATGGAATGCATTGTGACACCACAGAGGTTAAGAGAAGCAAGGAACCATTGTTACCCAATGGAGGCTAACAATCTAATGGTCCCTTGTGACACCAATGGGCCTAAAAGGGCCAGGGATGAATTGTGAAAGCATGGGGCCCAATTAAAACCTGGTACAATTATGCCACCATGGAGGCCAAAAATCAAATTATTCATTGTGACATCAAGTGGCCTAAAAGGGCATGGGATGCATTGTGACACCACAGGGGTTAAGAGAAGCAAGGAACCATTGTGACCCAATGGAGGCTAATAATGCCAGGATCCCAATTGACACCAGGGGTCGTAAAAGGGCCAGGGATGAATTGTGACAGCATGGGGCCCAATAGAAACAAGGAACCATTATGACACCATGGAGGCCAAGAATCAAATGATTCATTGTGACATCAAGTGGCCTAAAAGGGCATGGGATGCATTGTGACACCACAGAGGTTAAGAGAAGCAAGGAACCATTGTGACCCAATGCTTGCTAAAAATCTAATGATCCCTTGTGACACCAGGGGGCCTAAAATGGCCAGGGATGGATTGTTACAGCACGGGGACCAATAGAAGCAAGGATCTATTATGCCACCATGGACGCCAAGAATCAAATGATTCATTGTGACATCAAGTGGCCTAAAAGGGCATGGGATGCATTGTGACACCACAGGGGTTAAGAGAAGCAAGGAACCATTGTGACCCAATGGAGGCTAATAATGCCAGGATCCCAATTGACACCAGGGTTCGTAAAAGGGCCAGGGATGAATTGTGACAGCATGGGGACCTATAGAAACAAGGAACCATTATGACACCATGGAGGCCAAGAATCAAATGATTCATTGTGACATCAAGTGGCCTAAAAGGGCATGGGATGCATTGTGACACCACAGAGGTTAAGAGAAGCAAGGAACCATTGTGACCCAATGCTTGCTAAAAATCTAATGATCCCTTGTGACACCAGGGGGCCTAAAATGGCCAGGGATGGATTGTTACAGCACGGGACCCAATAGAAGCAAGGATCTATTATGCCACCATGGACGCCAAGAATCAAATGATTCATTGTGACATCAAGTGGCCTAAAAGGGCATGGGATGCATTGTGACACCACAGGGGTTAAGAGAAGCAAGGATCCATTGTGACCCAATGGAGGCTAATAATCCCAGGATCCCATTTGACACCAGGGGTCGTAAAAGGGCCAGGGATGAATTGTGACAGCATGGGGACCAATAGAAACAAGGAACCATTATGACACCATGGAGGCCAAGAATCAAATGATTCATTGTGACATCAAGTGGCCTAAAAGGGCATGGGATGCATTGTGACACCACAGAGGTTGAGAGAAGCAAGGAACCATTGTGACCCAATGCAGGCTAACAATCTAATGATCCATTGTGACACCAGGGGTTGTAATAGGGCCAGGGATGAATTGTGAAAGCATGGGGCACAATAAAAACATGGAAATATTATGACACCATAGAGGCCAAGAATCAAATATTCATTGTAACACCAAGTGGCCTAAAAGGGCATGGGATGCATTGTGACACCACAGAGGTTAAGAGAAGCAAGGAACCATTGTGACCCAATGCAGGCTAACAATCTAATGATCCATTGTGACACCAGGGGGTATAAAAAGGGCCAGGGATGAATTGTTACAGCACGGGGACCAATAGAATCAAGGATCTATTACGCCACCATGGAGGCCAAGAATCAAATGATTCATTGTGACATCAAGTGGCCTAAAATGGCATGGAATGCATTGTGACACCACAGAGGTTAAGAGAAGCAAGGAACCATTGTTACCCAATGGAGGCTAACAATCTAATGGTCCCTTGTGACACCAATGGGACTAAAAGGGCCAGGGATGAATTGTGAAAGCATGGGGCCCAATTAAAACCTGGTACAATTATGCCACCATGGAGGCCAAAAATCAAATGATTCATTGTGACATCAAGTGGCCTAAAAGGGCATGGGATGCATTGTGACACCACAGAGGTTAAGAGAAGCAAGGAACCATTGTTACCCCATGTAGGCTAACAATCTAATGGTCCCTTGTGACACCAATGGGCCTAAAAGGGCCAGGGAAGAATTGTGAAAGCATGGGGCCCAATTAAAACCTGGTACAATTATGCCACCATGGAGGCCAAGAATCAAATGATTCATTGTGACATCAAGTGGCCTAAAAGGGCATGGGATGCATTGTGACACCACAGGGGTTAAGAGAAGCAAGGATCCATTGTGACCCAATGGAGGCTAACAATCTAATGATCCCTTGTGAACACCAGGGGGTCTAAAATGGCCAGGGATGGATTGTTACAGCACGGGGACCAATAGAATCAAGGATCGATTCTGCCACCATGGAGGCCAAGAATCAAATGCTTCATTGTGACATCAAGTGGCCTAAAAGGGCATGGGATGCATTGTGACACCACAGAGGTTAAGAGAAGCAAGGAACCATTATGACCCAATGCAGGCTAACAATCTAATGATCCCTTGTGGAACCAGGGGGTATAAAAAGTGCCAGGGATGAATTGTAACAGCACGGGGACCAATAGAAGCAAGGATCTATTATGTCACCATGGAGGCCAAGAATCAAATGATTCATTCTGACATCAAGTGGCCTAAAAGGGCATGGGATGCATTGTGACACCACAGAGGTTAAGAGAAGCAAGGAACCATTGTGACCCAATGCTTGCTAAAAATCTAATGATCCGTTGTGACACCAGGGGGCCTAAAATGGCCAGGGATGGATTGTTACAGCATGGGGACCAATAGAAGCAAGGATCTATTATGCCACCATGGAGGCCAAGAATCAAATGATTCATTGTGACATCAAGTGGCCTAAAAGGGCATGGGATGCATTGTGACACCACAGGGGTTAAGAGAAGGAAGGAACCATTGTGACCCAATGCAGGCTAACAATCTAAGAATCCCTTGAGGCACCAGGGAGTATAAATAGGTCCAGGGATGAATTGTGACAGCACGGGGACCAATAGAAGCAAGGATATATTATGTCACCATGGAGGCCAAAAATCAAATGATTCATTGTGACATCAAGTGGCCTAAAAGGGCATGGGATGCATTGTGACACCACAGAGGTTAAGAGAAGCAAGGAACCATTGTGACCCAATGCTTGCTAAAAATCTAATGATCCCTTGTGACACCAGGGGGCCTAAAATGGCCAGGGATGGATGGTTACAGCACGGGGCCCAATAGAAACAAGGAACCATTATGACACCATGGAGGCCAAGAATCAAATGATTCATTGTGACATCAAGTGGCCTAAAATGGCATGGAATGCATTGTGACACCACAGAGGGTAAGAGAAGCAAGGAACCATTGTTACCCAATGGAGGCTAACAATCTAATGGTCCCTTGTGACACCAATGGGCCTAAAAGGGCCAGGGATGAATTGTGAAAGCATGGGGCCCAATTAAAACCTGGTACAATTATGCCACCATGGAGGCCAAAAATCAAATGATTCATTGTGACATCAAGTGGCCTAAAAGGGCATGGGATGCATTGTGACACCACAGAGGTTAAGAGAAGCAAGGAACCATTGTTACCCCATGTAGGCTAACAATCTAATGGTCCCTTGTGACACCAATGGGCCTAAAAGGGCCAGGGAAGAATTGTGAAAGCATGGGGCCCAATTAAAACCTGGTACAATTATGCCACCATGGAGGCCAAGAATCAAATGGTTCATTGTGACATCAAGTGGCCTAAAAGGGCATGGGATGCATTGTGACACCACAGGGGTTAAGAGAAGCAAGGAACCATTATGACCCAATGCTTGCTAAAAATGTAATGATCCCTTGTGACACCAGGGGGCCTAAAATGGCCAGGGATGGATTGTTACAGCACGGGGACCAATAGAAGCGAGGATCTATTATGCAACCATGGACGCCAAGAATCAAATGATTCATTGTGACATCAAGTGGCCTAAAAGGGCATGGGATGCATTGTGACACCACAGAGGTTAAGAGAAGCAAGGAACCATTGTGACCCAATGCAGGCTAACAATCTAATGATCCATTGTGACACCAGGGGTTGTAATAGGGCCAGGGATGAATTGTGAAAGCATGGGGCACAATAAAAACATGGAAATATTATGACACCATAGAGGCCAAGAATCAAATGATTCATTGTAACACCAAGTGGCCTAAAAGCGCATGGGATGCATTGTGACACCACAGGGGTTAAGAGAAGCAAGGAACCATTGTGACCCAATGCAGGCTAACAATCTAAGAATCCCTTTTGACAACAGGGGGCGCAAAAGGACCTCGGATGAACTGTGACAGCATGGGGACCAATAGAAACAAGGAACCATTATGACACCATGGAGGCCAAGAATCAAATGATTCATTGTGACATCAAGTGGCCTAAAAGGGCATGGGATGCATTGTGACACCACAGGGGTTAAGAGAAGCAAGGAACCATTATGACCCAATGCTTGCTAAAAATGTAATGATCCCTTGTGACACCAGGGGGCCTAAAATGGCCAGGGATGGATTGTTACCGCACGGGGACCAATAGAAGCGAGGATCTATTATGCAACCATGGACGCCAAGAATCAAATGATTCATTGTGACATCAAGTGGCCTAAAAGGGCATGGGATGCATTGTGACACCACAGAGGTTAAGAGAAGCAAGGAACCATTGTGACCCAATGCAGGCTAACAATCTAATGATCCATTGTGACACCAGGGGTTGTAATAGGGCCAGGGATGAATTGTGAAAGCATGGGGCACAATAAAAACATGGAAATATTATGACACCATAGAGGCCAAGAATCAAATGATTCATTGTAACACCAAGTGGCCTAAAAGCGCATGGGATGCATTGTGACACCACAGGGGTTAAGAGAAGCAAGGAACCATTGTGACCCAATGCAGGCTAACAAACTAAGAATCCCTTTTGACAACAGGGGGGGCAAAAGGACGACGGATGAACTGTGACAGCATGGGGACCTATAGAAGCAAGGAACCATTATGACACCATGGAGGCCAAGAATCAAATGATTCATTGTGACATCAAGTGGCCTAAAAGGGCATGGGATGCATTGTGACACCACAGGGGTTAAGAGAAGCAAGGAACCATTGTGACCCAATGCAGGCTAACAATCTAATGATCCCTTGCGACACCAGGGCTGTATAAAAAGGGCCAGGGATGAATTGTTACAGCACGGGGACCAATAGAAACAAGGAACCATTATGACACCATGGAGGCCAAGAATCAAATGATTCATTGTGACATCAAGTGGCCTAAAAGGGCATGGGATGCATTGTGACACCACAGGGGTTAAGAGAAGCAAGGAACCATTGTGACCCAATGCAGGCTAACAATCTAATGATCCCTTGTGACACCAGGGGGCCTAAAATGGCCAGGGATGGATTGTTACAGCACGGGGACCAATAGAAGCAAGAATCTATTATGCCACCATGGAGGCCAAGAATCAAATGATTCATTGTGACATCAAGTGGCCTAAAAGGGCACGGGATGCATTGTGACACCACAGGGGTTAAGAGAAGCAAGGAACCATTGTGACCCAATGCAGGCTAACAATCTAATGATCCCTTGTGACACCAGGGGTTGTAATAGGGCCAGGGATGAATTGTGAAAGCATGGGGCACAATAAAAACATGGAAATATTATGACACAATAGAGGCCAAGAATCAAATGATTCATTGTAACACCAAGTGGCCTAAAAGGGCATGGGATGCATTGTGACACCACAGAGGTTAAGAGAAGCATGGAACCATTGTGACCCAATGCAGGCTAACAATCTAAGAATCCCTTTTGACACCAGGGGGCGAAAAAGGACCACGGATGAACTGTGACAGCATGGGGACCTATAGAAGGAAGGAACCATTATGACACCATGAAGGCCAAGAGTCAAATGGTTCATTTTAAGACCAAGTGTCCTAAAAGTGCTTGGAATGCATTGTGACACCACAGAGGTTAAGAGAAGCAAGGAACCATTGTGACCCAATGCAGGCTAACATTCTAATGATCCCTTGTGGCACCAGGGGGTATAAAAAGGGCCAGGGATGAAATGTGACAGCACGGGGACCCATAGAAGCAAGGATCTATTATGTCACCATGGAGGCCAAGAATCAAATGATTCATTGTGACATCAAGTTGCCTAAAATGGCATGGAATGCATTGTGACACCACAGAGGTTAAGAGAAGCAAGGAACCATTGTTACCCAATGGAGGCTAACAATCTAATGGTCCCTTGTGACACCAATGGGCCTAAAAGGGCCAGGGATGAATTGTGAAAGCATGGGGCCCAATTAAAACCTGGTACAATTATGCCACCATGGAGGCCAAGAATCAAATGATTCATTGTGACATCAAGTGGCCTAAAAGGGCATGGGATGCATTGTGACACCACAGGGGTTAAGAGAAGCAAGGAACCATTGTGACCCAATGGAGGCTAATAATGCCAGGATCCCAATTGACACCAGGGGTCGTAAAAGGGCCAGGGATGAATTGTGACAGCATGGGGCCCAATAGAAACAAGGAACCATTATGACACCATAGAGGCCAAGAATCAAATGATTCATTGTGACATCAAGTGGCCTAAAAGGGCATGGGATGCATTGTGACACCACAGAGGTTAAGAGAAGCAAGGAACCATTGTGACCCAATGCTTGCTAACAATCTAATGATCCCTTGTGACACCAGGGGGCCTAAAATGGCCAGGGATGGATTGTTACAGCACGGGGACCAATAGAAGCAAGGATCTATTATGCCACCATGGACGCCAAGAATCAAATGATTCATTGTGACATCAAGTGGCCTAAAAGGGCATGGGATGCATTGTGACACCACAGGGGTTAAGAGAAGCAAGGATCCATTGTGACCCAATGGAGGCTAATAATCCCAGGATCCCATTTGACACCAGGGGTCGTAAAAGGGCCAGGGATGAATTGTGACAGCATGGGGACCAATAGAAACAAGGAACCATTATGACACCATGGAGGCCAAGAATCAAATGATTCATTGTGACATCAAGTGGCCTAAAAGGGCATGGGATGCATTGTGACACCACAGAGGTTAAGAGAAGCAAGGAACCATTGTGACCCAATGCAGGCTAACAATCTAATGATCCATTGTGACACCAGGGGTTGTAATAGGGCCAGGGATGAATTGTGAAAGCATGGGGCACAATAAAAACATGGAAATATTATGACACCATAGAGGCCAAGAATCAAATATTCATTGTAACACCAAGTGGCCTAAAAGGGCATGGGATGCATTGTGACACCACAGAGGTTAAGAGAAGCAAGGAACCATTGTGACCCAATGCAGGCTAACAATCTAATGATCCATTGTGACACCAGGGTGTATAAAAAGGGCCAGGGATGAATTGTTACAGCACGGGGACCAATAGAATCAAGGATCTATTACGCCACCATGGAGGCCAAGAATCAAATGATTCATTGTGACATCAAGTGGTCTAAAATGGCATGGAATGCATTGTGACACCACAGAGGTTAAGAGAAGCAAGGAACCATTGTTACCCAATGGAGGCTAACAATCTAATGGTCCCTTGTGACACCAATGGGCCTAAAAGGGCCAGGGATGAATTGTGAAAGCATGGGGCCCAATTAAAACCTGGTACAATTATGCCACCATGGAGGCCAAAAATCAAATGATTCATTGTGACATCAAGTGGCCTAAAAGGGCATGGGATGCATTGTGACACCACAGAGGTTAAGAGAAGCAAGGAACCATTGTTACCCCATGTAGGCTAACAATCTAATGGTCCCTTGTGACACCAATGGGCCTAAAAGGGCCAGGGAAGAATTGTGAAAGCATGGGGCCCAATTAAAACCTGGTACAATTATGCCACCATGGAGGCCAAGAATCAAATGGTTCATTGTGACATCAAGTGGCCTAAAAGGGCATGGGATGCATTGTGACACCACAGGGGTTAAGAGAAGCAAGGATCCATTGTGACCCAATGGAGGCTAACAATCTAATGATCCCTTGTGACACCAGGGGGTCTAAAATGGCCAGGGATGGATTGTTACAGCACGGGGACCAATAGAATCAAGGATCGATTCTGCCACCATGGAGGCCAAGAATCAAATGATTCATTGTGACATCAAGTGGCCTAAAAGGGCATGGGATGCATTGTGACACCACAGAGGTTAAGAGAAGCAAGGAACCATTATGACCCAATGCAGGCTAACAATCTAATGATCCCTTGTGGAACCAGGGGGTATAAAAAGTGCCAGGGATGAATTGTAACAGCACGGGGACCAATAGAAGCAAGGATCTATTATGTCACCATGGAGGCCAAGAATCAAATGATTCATTGTGACATCAAGTGGCCTAAAATAGCATGGGATGCATTGTGACACCACAGGGGTTAAGAGAAGCAAGGATCCATTGTGACCCAATGGAGGCTAATAATCTAATGGTCCCTTGTGACACCAATGGGCCTAAAAGGGCCAGGGATGAATTGTGAAAGCATGGGGCCCAATTAAAACGTGGTACAATTATGCCACCATGGAAGCCAAGAATCAAATGATTCATTGTGACATCAAGTGGCCTAAATGGGAATGGGATGCATTGTGACACCACAGGGGTTAAGAGAAGCAAGGAACCATTGTGACCCAATGCAGGCTAACAATCTAATGATCCATTGTGACACCAGGGGGCCTAAAATGGCCAGGGATGGATTTTTACAGCACGGGGACCAATAGAAGCAAGGATCTATTATGCCACCATGGAGACCAAGAATCAAATGATTCATTGTGACATCAAGTGGCCTAAAAGGGCATGGGATGCATTGTGACACCACAGGGGTTAAGAGAAGCAAGGAACCATTGTGACCCAATGCAGGCTAACAATCTATAGATCCCTTGTGACACCAGGGGGTATAAAAAGGGCCAGGGATGAATTGTTACAGCACGGGGACCAATAGAAGCAAGGATCTATTATGTCACCATGGAGGCCAAGAATCAAATGATTCATTGTGACATCAAGTGGCCTAAAAGGGCATGGGATGCATTGTGACACCACAGAGGTTAAGAGAAGCAAGGAACCATTGTGACCCAATGCTTGCTAAAAATCTAATGATCCCTTGTGACACCAGGGGGCCTAAAATGGCCAGGGATGGATTGTTACAGCACGGGGACCAATAGAAGCAAGGATCTATTATGCCACCATGGAGGCCAAGAATCAAATGATTCATTGTGACATCAAGTGGCCTAAAAGGGCATGGGATGCATTGTGACACCACAGGGGTTAAGAGAAGGAAGGAACCATTATGACCCAATGCAGGCTAACAATCTAAGAATCCCTTGAGGCACCAGGGAGTATAAACAGGTCCAGGGATGAATTGTGACAGCACGGGGACCAATAGAAGCAAGGATCTATTATGTCACCATGGAGGCCAAAAATCAAATGATTCATTGTGACATCAAGTGGCCTAAAAGGGCATGGGATGCATTGTGACACCACAGAGGTTAAGAGAAGCAAGGAACCATTGTGACCCAATGCTTGCTAAAAATCTAATGATCCCTTGTGACACCAGGGGGCCTAAAATGGCCAGGGATGGATTGTTACAGCACGGGGCCCAATAGAAACAAGGAACCATTATGACACCATGGAGGCCAAGAATCAAATGATTCATTGTGACATCAAGTGGCCTAAAATGGCATGGAATGCATTGTGACACCACAGAGGGTAAGAGAAGCAAGGAACCATTGTTACCCAATGGAGGCTAACAATCTAATGGTCCCTTGTGACACCAATGGGCCTAAAAGGGCCAGGGATGAATTGTGAAAGCATGGGGCCCAATTAAAACCTGGTACAATTATGCCACCATGGAGGCCAAAAATCAAATAATTCATTGTGACATCAAGTGGCCTAAAAGGGCATTGGATGCATTGTGACACCACAGGGGTTAAGAGAAGCAAGGAACAATTGTGACCCAATGCAGGCTAACAATCTAATGATCCATTGTGACACCAGGGGTTGTAATAGGGCCAGGGATGAATTGTGAAAGCATGGGGCACAATAAAAACATGGAAATATTATGACACCATAGAGGCCAAGAATCAAATGATTCATTGTAACACCAAGTGGCCTAAAAGGGCTTGGGATGCATTGTGACACCACAGAGGTTAAGAGAAGCAAGGAACCATTGTGACCCAATGCAGGCTAAAAATCTAAGAATCCCGTTTGACAACAGGGGGCGCAAAAGGACCTCGGATGAACTGTGACAGCATGGGGACCAATAGAAACAAGGAACCATTATGACACCATGGAGGCCAAGAATCAAATGATTCATTGTGACATCAAGTGGCCTAAAAGGGCATGGGATGCATTGTGACACCACAGGGGTTAAGAGAAGCAAGGAACCATTATGACCCAATGCTTGCTAAAAATGTAATGATCCCTTGTGACACCAGGGGGCCTAAAATGGCCAGGGATGGATTGTGACAGCACGGGGACCAATAGAAGCGAGGATCTATTATGCAACCATGGACGCCAAGAATCAAATGATTCATTGTGACATCAAGTGGCCTAAAAGGGCATGGGATGCATTGTGACACCACAGAGGTTAAGAGAAGCAAGGAACCATTGTGACCCAATGCAGGCTAACAATCTAATGATCCATTGTGACACCAGGGGTTGTAATAGGGCCAGGGATGAATTGTGACAGCATGGGGACCAATAGAAACAAGGAACCATTATGACACCATGGAGGCCAAGAATCAAATGATTCATTGTGACATCAAGTGGCCTAAAAGGGCATGGGATGCATTGTGACATCACAGGGGTTAAGAGAAGCAGGGAACCATTATGACCCAATGCAGGCTAACAATCTAATGATCCCTTGTGGCACCAGGGGGTATAAAAAGGGCCAGGGATGAATTGTTACAGCACGGGGACCAATAGAAGCAAGGATCTATTATGTCACCATGGAGGCCAAGAATCAAATGATTCATTGTGACATCAAGTGGCCTAAAAGGGCATGGGATGCATTGTGACACCACAGAGGTTAAGAGAAGCAAGGAACCATTGTGACCCAATGCTTGCTAAAAATCTAATGATCCCTTGTGACACCAGGGGGCCTAAAATGACCAGGGATGGATTGTTACAGCACGGGGACCAATAGAAGCAAGGATCCCTTATGCCACCATGGAGGCCAAGAATCAAATGATTCATTGTGACATCAAGTGGCCTAAAAGGGCATGGGATGCATTGTGACAGCACAGGGGTTAAGAGAAGCAAGGATCCATTGTGACCCAATGGAGGCTAATAATCCCAGGATCCCATTTGACACCAGGGGGCGTAAAAGGGCCAGGGATGAATTGTGACAGCATGGGGACCAATAGAAACAAGGAACCATTATGACACCATGGAGGCCAAGATTCAAATGATTCATTGTGACATCAAGTGGCCTAAAATGGCATGGAATGCATTGTGACACCACAGAGGTTAAGAGAAGGAAGGAACGATTGTTACCCCATGGAGGCTAACAATCTAATTGTCCCTTGTGACACCAATGGGCCTAAAACGGCCAGGGATGAATTGTGAAAGCATGGGGCCTAATTAAAACCTGGTACAATTATGCCACCATGGAGGCCAAAAATCAAATGGTTCATTGTGACATCAAGTGGCCTAAAAGGGCATGGGATGCATTGTGACACCACAGGGGTTAAGAGAAGCAAGGAACCATTGTGACCCAATGCAGGCTAACAATCTAATGATCCCTTGTGACACCAGGGGGCCTAAAATGGCCAGGGATGGATTGTTACAGCACGGGGACCAATAGAAGCAAGGATCTATTATGCCACCATGGAGGCCAAGAATCAAATGATTCATTGTGACACCAAGTGGCCTAAAAGGGCATGGGATGCATTGTGACACCACAGAGGTTAAGAGAAGCAAGGAACCATTGTGACCCAATGCAGGCTAACAATCTAATGATCCCTTGTGGCACCAGGGGGTATAAAATGGGCCAGGGATGAATTGTAACAGCACAGGGACCAATAGAAGCAAGGATCTATTATGTCACCATGGAGGCCAAGAATCAAATGATTCATTGTGACATCAAGTGGCCTAAAAGGGCATGGGATGCATTGTGACACCACAGGGGTTAAGAGAAGCAAGGATCCATTGTGACCCAATGGAGACTAATAATCCCAGGATCCCATTTGACACCAGGGGTCGTAAAAGGGCCAGGGATGAATTGTGACAGCATGGGGCCCAATAGAAACAAGGAACCATTATGACAACATGGAGGCCAAGAATCAAATGATTCATTGTGACATCAAGTGGCCTATAATGGCATGGGATGCATTGTGACACCACAGGGGCTAAGAGAAGCAAGGAACCATTGTGACCCAATGCAGGCTAACAATCTAAGAATCCCTTTTGACACCAGGGGGCGCAAAAGGACAACGGATGTGCTTTGACAGCATGGGGACCTATGGAAAGAAGGAACCATTATGACACCATGAAGGCCAAGAATCAAATGGTTCATTGTAAGACCAAGTGGCCTAAAAGGGCTTGGAATGCATTGTGACACCACAGAGGTTAAGAGAAGCAAGGAACCATTGTGACCCAATGCAGGCTAACAATCTAATGATCCATTGTGACACCAGGGGTTGTAATAGGGTCAGGGATGAATTGTGAAAGCATGGGGCACAATAAAAACATGGAAATATTATGACACCATAGAGGCCAAGAATCAAATGATTCATTGTGACATCAAGTGGCCTAAAAGGGCATGGGATGCATTGTGACACCACAGAGGTTAAGAGAAGCAAGGAACCATTGTGACCCAAAGCAAGCTAACAATCTAAGAATCCCTTTTGACACCAGGGGGTGCAAAAGGACCACGGATGAACTGTGACAGCATGGGGACCTATAGAAACAAGGAACCATTATGACACCTTGAACGCCAAGAATCAAATGATTCATTGTGACATCAAGTGGCCTAAAAGGGCATGGGACGCATTGTGACACCACAGGGGTTAAGAGAAGCAAGGAACCATTATGACCCAATGCAGGCTAACAGTCTAATGATCCCTTGTGGCACCAGGGGGTATAAAAAGGGCCAGGGATGAATTGTTACAGCACGGGGACCAATAGAAGCAAGGATCTATTATGTCACCATGGAGGCCAAGAATCAAATGATTCATTGTGACATCAAGTGGCCTAAAAGGGCATGGGATGCATTGTGACACCACAGGGGTTAAGAGAAGCAAGGATCCATTGTGACCCAATGGAGGATATTAATCCCAGGATCCCATTATGCACCAGGGGGCGTAAAAGGCCCAGGGATGAATTGTGACAGCATGGGGACCAATAGAAACAAGGAACCATTATGACACCATGGAGGCCAAGAATCAAATGATTCATTGTGACATCAAGTGGCCTAAAATGGCATGGAATGCATTGTGACACCACAGAGGTTAAGAGAAGCAAGGAACCATTGTGACCCAATGGAGGCTAACAATCTAATGGTCCCTTGCGACACCAATG
The DNA here is from genome assembly GCF_963662255.1 of Cinclus cinclus. NCBI lineage: Eukaryota > Metazoa > Chordata > Aves > Passeriformes > Cinclidae > Cinclus > Cinclus cinclus. The sequence goes on from NC_085072.1 coordinate 7,904,310, forward strand.
GGCCTAAAAGGGCCAGGGATGAATTGTGAAAGCATGGGGCCCAATTAAAACCTGGTACAATTATGCCACCATGGAGGCCAAAAATCAAATGGTTCATTGTGACATCAAGTGGCCTAAAAGGGCATGGGATGCATTGTGACACCACAGGGGTTAAGAGAAGCAAGGAACCATTGTGACCCAATGCAGCCTAACAATCTAATGATCCATTGTGACACCAGGGGGCCTAAAATGGCCAGGGATGGATTGTTACAGCCCGGGGAGCAATAGAAGCAAGGATCTATTATGTCACCATGGAGGCCAAGAATCAAATGATTCATTGTGACATCAAGTGGCCTAAAAGGGCATGGGATGCATTGTGACACCACAGAGGTTAAGAGAAGCAAGGAACCATTGTGACCCAATGCAGGCTAACAATCTAATGATCCCTTGTGGCACCAGGGGGCCTAAAAAGGGCCAGGGATGAATTGTAACAGCACGGGGACCAATAGAAGCAAGGATCTATTATGTCACCATGGAGGCCAAGAATCAAATGATTCATTGTGACATCAAGTGGCCTAAAAGGGCATGGGATGCATTGTGACAGCACAGGGGTTAAGAGAAGCAAGGATCCATTGTGATCCAATGGAGGCTAATAATCCCAGGATCCCATTTGACACCAGGGGTCGTAAAAGGGCCAGGGATGAATTGTGACAGCATGGGGCCCAATAGAAACAAGGAACCATTGTGACACCATGGAGGCCAAGAATCAAATGATTCATTGTGACATCAAGTGGCCTAAAATGGCATGGAATGCATTGTGACACCACAGAGGTTAAGAGAAGCAAGGAACCATTGTTACCCAATGGAGGCTAACAATCTAATGGTCCCTTGTGACACCAATGGGCCTAAAAGGGCCAGGGATGAATTGTGAAAGCATGGGGCCCAATTAAAACCTGGTACAATTATGCCACCGTGGAGGCCAAGAATCAAATGATTTATTGTGACATCAAGTGGCCTAAAAGGGCGTGGGATGCACTGTGACATCACAGGGGTTAAGAGAAGCAAGGATCCATTGTGACCCAATGGAGGCTAATAATCCCAGGATCCCAATTGACACCAGGGGGCGTAAAAGGGCCAGGGATGAATTGTGACAGCATGGGGCCCAATAGAAACAAGGAACCATTATGACACCATGGAGGCCAAGAATCAAATGATTCATTGTGACATCAAGTGGCCTAAAAGGGCATGGGATGCATTGTGACACCACAGGGGCTAAGAGAAGCAAGGAACCATTGTGACCCAATGCAGGCTAACAATCTATAGATCCCTTGTGACACCAGGGGGCCTAAAATGGCCACGGATGGAATGTTACAGCACGGGGCCCAATTAAAACCTGGTACAATTATGCCACCATGGAGGCCAAAAATCAAATGGTTCATTGTGACATCAAGTGGCCTAAAAGGGCATGGGATGAATTGTGACACCACAGGGGTTAAGAGAAGCAAGGATCCATTGTGACCCAATGGAGGCTAACAATCTAATGATCCCTTGTGACACCAGGGGGTCTAAAATGGCCAGGGATGGATTGTTACAGCACGGGGACCAATAGAATCAAGGATCTATTATGCCACCATGGAGGCCAAGAATCAAATGATTCATTGTGACATCAAGTGGCCTAAAAGGGCATGGGATGCATTGTGACACCACAGAGGTTAAGAGAAGCAAGGAACCATTATGACCCAATGCAGGCTAACAATCTAATGATCCCTTGTGGCACCAGGGGGTATAAAAAGAGCCAGGGATGAATTGTAACAGCACGGGGACCAATAGAAGCAAGGATCTATTATGTCACCATGGAGGCCAAGAATCAAATGATTCATTGTGACATCAAGTGGCCTAAAAGGGCATGGGATGCATTGTGACACCACAGGGGTTAAGAGAAGCAAGGAACCATTGTGACCCAATGCAGGCTAACAATCTAGAGAATCCCTTTTGACACCAGGGGGCGAAAAAGGACCACGGATGAACTGTGACAGCATGGGGACCTATAGAAGGAAGGAACCATTATGACACCATGAAGGCCAAGAGTCAAATGGTTCATTTTAAGACCAAGTGTCCTAAAAGGGCTTGGAATGCATTGTGACACCACAGAGGTTAAGAGAAGCAAGGAACCATTGTGACCCAATGGAGGCTAATAATCCCAGGATCCCATTTGACACCAGGGGTCGTAAAAGGGCCAGGGATGAATTGTGACAGCATGGGGACCAATAGAAACAAGGAACCATTATGACACCATGGAGGCCAAGAATCAAGTGATTCATTGTGACATCAAGTGGCCTAAAAGGGCATGGGATGCATTGTGACACCACAGAGGTTAAGAGAAGCAAGGAACCATTGTGACCCAATGCAGGCTAACAATCTAATGATCCCTGGTGACACCAATGGGCCTAAAATGGGCAGGGATGAATTGTGGAAGCATGGGGCCAAAGTAAAACCTGGTACAATTATGCCACCATGGAGGCCAAGAATCAAATGATTCATTGTGACATCAAGTGGCCGAAAAGGGCTTGGAATGCATTGTGACACCACAGAGGTTAAGAGAAGCAAGGAACCATTGTGACCCAATGCAGGCTAACAATCTAATGATCCCTTGTGGCACCAGGGGGTATAAAAAGGGCCAGGGATGGATTGTTACAGCACGGGGACCAATAGAAGCAAGGATCTATTATGCCACCATGGAGGCCAAGAATCAAATGATTCATTGTGACATCAAGTGGCCTAAAAGTGCATGGGATGCATTGTGACACCACAGAGGTTAAGAGAAGCAAGGAACCATTGTGACCCAATGCAGGCTAACAGTCTAATGATCCCTTGTGGCACCAGGGGGTATAAAAAGGGCCAGGGATGAATTGTTACAGCACGGGGACCAATAGAAGCAAGGATCTATTATGTCACCATGGAGGCCAAGAATCAAATGATTCATTGTGACATCACGAGGCCTAAAAGGGCATGGGATGCATTGTGACACCACAGAGGTTAAGAGAAGCAAGGAACCATTGTGACCCAATGCTTGCTAAAAATCTAATGATCCCTTGTGGCACCAGGGGGCCTAAAATGGCCAGGGATGGATTGTTTACTGCACGGGGACCAATAGAAGCAAGGATCTATTATGTCACCATGGAGGCCAAGAATCAAATGATTCATTGTGACATCAAGTGGCCTAAAATGGCATGGAATGCATTGTGACACCACAGAGGTTAAGAGAAGCAAGGATCCATTGTGACCCAATGGAGGCTAATAATCCCAGGATCCCATTTGGCACCAGGGGGCATAAAATGGCCAGGGATGAATTGTGACAGCATGGGGCCCAATAGAAACAAGGAAGCATTATGACACCATGGAGGCCAAGAATCAAATGATTCATTGTGACATCAAGTGGCCTAAAATGGCATGGAATGCATTGTGACACCACAGAGGTTAAGAGAAGCAAGGAACCATTGTTACCCAATGGAGGCTAACAATCTAATTGTCCCTTGTGACACCAATGGGCCTAAAAGGGCCAGGGATGAATTGTGAAAGCATGGGGCCCAATTAAAACCTGGTACAATTATGCCACCGTGGAGGCCAAGAATCAAATGATTCATTGTGACATCAAGTGGCCTAAAAGGGCATGGGATGCATTGTGACACCACAGGGGTTAAGAGAAGCAAGGATCCATTTTGACCCAAGGCAGGCTAACAATCTAATGATCCAATGTGACACCAGGGGTTGTAATAGGGCCAGGGATGAATTGTGAAAGCATGGGGCACAATAAAAACATGGAAATATTATGACACAATAGAGGCCAAGACTCAAATGATTCATTGTAACACCAAGTGGCCTAAAAGGGCATGGGATGCATTGTGACACCACAGGGGCTAAGAGAAGCAAGGAACCATTGTGACCCAATGCTTGCTAAAAATCTAATGATCCCTTGTGACACCAGGGGGCCTAAAATGGCCAGGGATGGATTGTTACAGCACGGGGACCAATAGAAGCAAGGATCTATTATGCCACCATGGACGCCAAGAATCAAATGATTCATTGTGACATCAAGTGGCCTAAAAGGGCATGGGATGCATTGTGACACCACAGGGGTTAAGAGAAGCAAGGATCCATTGTGACCCAATGGAGGTTATTAATCCCAGGATCCCATTTTGCACCAGGGGGCGTAAAAGGTCCAGGGATGAATTGTGACAGCATGGGGACCAATAGAAACAAGGAACCATTATGACACCATGGAGGCCAAGAATCAAATGATTCATTGTGACATCAAGTGGCCTAAAATGGCATGGAATGCATTGTGACACCACAGAGGTTAAGAGAAGCAAGGAACCATTGTGACCCAATGGAGGCTAACAATCTAATGGTCCCTTGTGACACCAATGGGCCTAAAAGGGCCAGGGATGAATTGTGAAAGCATGGGGCCCAATTAAAACCTGGTACAATTATGCCACCATGGAGGCCAAAAATCAAATGGTTCATTGTGACATCAAGTGGCCTAAAAGGGCATGGGATGCATTGTGACACCACAGGGGTTAAGAGAAGCAAGGAACCATTGTGACCCAATGGAGGCTAACAATCTAATGATGCATTGTGACACCAGGGGGCCTAAAATGGCCAGGGATGGATTGTTACAGCACGGGGACCAATAGAAGCAAGGATCTATTATGTCACCATGGAGGCCAAGAATCAAATGATTCATTGTGACATCAAGTGGCCTAAAAGGGCATGGGATGCATTGTGACACCACAGAGGTTAAGAGAAGCAAGGAACCATTGTGACCCAATGCAGGCTAACAATCTAAGAATCCCTTTTGACACCAGGGGGTGCAAAAGGACCACGGATGAACTGTGACAGCATGGGGACCTATAGAAACAAGGAACCATTATGACACCTTGAACGCCAAGAATCAAATGATTCATTGTGACATCAAGTGGCCTAAAAGGGCATGGGACGCATTGTGACACCACAGGGGTTAAGAGAAGCAAGGAACCATTATGACCCAATGCAGGCTAACAGTCTAATGATCCCTTGTGGCACCAGGGGGTATAAAAAGGGCCAGGGATGAATTGTTACAGCACGGGGACCAATAGAAGCAAGGATCTATTATGTCACCATGGAGGCCAAGAATCAAATGATTCATTGTGACATCAAGTGGCCTAAAAGGGCATGGGATGCATTGTGACACCACAGGGGTTAAGAGAAGCAAGGATCCATTGTGACCCAATGGAGGATATTAATCCCAGGATCCCATTATGCACCAGGGGGCGTAAAAGGCCCAGGGATGAATTGTGACAGCATGGGGACCAATAGAAACAAGGAACCATTATGACACCATGGAGGCCAAGAATCAAATGATTCATTGTGACATCAAGTGGCCTAAAATGGCATGGAATGCATTGTGACACCACAGAGGTTAAGAGAAGCAAGGAACCATTGTGACCCAATGGAGGCTAACAATCTAATGGTCCCTTGCGACACCAATGGGCCTAAAAGGGCCAGGGATGAATTGTGAAAGCATGGGGCCCAATTAAAACCTGGTACAATTATGCCACCATGGAGGCCAAAAATCAAATGGTTCATTGTGACATCAAGTGGCCTAAAAGGGCATGGGATGCATTGTGACACCACAGGGGTTAAGAGAAGCAAGGAACCATTGTGACCCAATGCAGCCTAACAATCTAATGATCCATTGTGACACCAGGGGGCCTAAAATGGCCAGGGATGGATTGTTACAGCCCGGGGAGCAATAGAAGCAAGGATCTATTATGTCACCATGGAGGCCAAGAATCAAATGATTCATTGTGACATCAAGTGGCCTAAAAGGGCATGGGATGCATTGTGACACCACAGAGGTTAAGAGAAGCAAGGAACCATTGTGACCCAATGCAGGCTAACAATCTAATGATCCCTTGTGGCACCAGGGGGCCTAAAAAGGGCCAGGGATGAATTGTAACAGCACGGGGACCAATAGAAGCAAGGATCTATTATGTCACCATGGAGGCCAAGAATCAAATGATTCATTGTGACATCAAGTGGCCTAAAAGGGCATGGGATGCATTGTGACAGCACAGGGGTTAAGAGAAGCAAGGATCCATTGTGATCCAATGGAGGCTAATAATCCCAGGATCCCATTTGACACCAGGGGTCGTAAAAGGGCCAGGGATGAATTGTGACAGCATGGGGCCCAATAGAAACAAGGAACCATTGTGACACCATGGAGGCCAAGAATCAAATGATTCATTGTGACATCAAGTGGCCTAAAATGGCATGGAATGCATTGTGACACCACAGAGGTTAAGAGAAGCAAGGAACCATTGTTACCCAATGGAGGCTAACAATCTAATGGTCCCTTGTGACACCAATGGGCCTAAAAGGGCCAGGGATGAATTGTGAAAGCATGGGGCCCAATTAAAACCTGGTACAATTATGCCACCGTGGAGGCCAAGAATCAAATGATTTATTGTGACATCAAGTGGCCTAAAAGGGCGTGGGATGCACTGTGACATCACAGGGGTTAAGAGAAGCAAGGATCCATTGTGACCCAATGGAGGCTAATAATCCCAGGATCCCAATTGACACCAGGGGGCGTAAAAGGGCCAGGGATGAATTGTGACAGCATGGGGCCCAATAGAAACAAGGAACCATTATGACACCATGGAGGCCAAGAATCAAATGATTCATTGTGACATCAAGTGGCCTAAAAGGGCATGGGATGCATTGTGACACCACAGGGGCTAAGAGAAGCAAGGAACCATTGTGACCCAATGCAGGCTAACAATCTATAGATCCCTTGTGACACCAGGGGGCCTAAAATGGCCACGGATGGAATGTTACAGCACGGGGCCCAATTAAAACCTGGTACAATTATGCCACCATGGAGGCCAAAAATCAAATGGTTCATTGTGACATCAAGTGGCCTAAAAGGGCATGGGATGAATTGTGACACCACAGGGGTTAAGAGAAGCAAGGATCCATTGTGACCCAATGGAGGCTAACAATCTAATGATCCCTTGTGACACCAGGGGGTCTAAAATGGCCAGGGATGGATTGTTACAGCACGGGGACCAATAGAATCAAGGATCTATTATGCCACCATGGAGGCCAAGAATCAAATGATTCATTGTGACATCAAGTGGCCTAAAAGGGCATGGGATGCATTGTGACACCACAGAGGTTAAGAGAAGCAAGGAACCATTATGACCCAATGCAGGCTAACAATCTAATGATCCCTTGTGGCACCAGGGGGTATAAAAAGAGCCAGGGATGAATTGTAACAGCACGGGGACCAATAGAAGCAAGGATCTATTATGTCACCATGGAGGCCAAGAATCAAATGATTCATTGTGACATCAAGTGGCCTAAAAGGGCATGGGATGCATTGTGACACCACAGGGGTTAAGAGAAGCAAGGAACCATTGTGACCCAATGCAGGCTAACAATCTAGAGAATCCCTTTTGACACCAGGGGGCGAAAAAGGACCACGGATGAACTGTGACAGCATGGGGACCTATAGAAGGAAGGAACCATTATGACACCATGAAGGCCAAGAGTCAAATGGTTCATTTTAAGACCAAGTGTCCTAAAAGGGCTTGGAATGCATTGTGACACCACAGAGGTTAAGAGAAGCAAGGAACCATTGTGACCCAATGGAGGCTAATAATCCCAGGATCCCATTTGACACCAGGGGTCGTAAAAGGGCCAGGGATGAATTGTGACAGCATGGGGACCAATAGAAACAAGGAACCATTATGACACCATGGAGGCCAAGAATCAAGTGATTCATTGTGACATCAAGTGGCCTAAAAGGGCATGGGATGCATTGTGACACCACAGAGGTTAAGAGAAGCAAGGAACCATTGTGACCCAATGCAGGCTAACAATCTAATGATCCCTGGTGACACCAATGGGCCTAAAATGGGCAGGGATGAATTGTGGAAGCATGGGGCCAAAGTAAAACCTGGTACAATTATGCCACCATGGAGGCCAAGAATCAAATGATTCATTGTGACATCAAGTGGCCGAAAAGGGCTTGGAATGCATTGTGACACCACAGAGGTTAAGAGAAGCAAGGAACCATTGTGACCCAATGCAGGCTAACAATCTAATGATCCCTTGTGGCACCAGGGGGTATAAAAAGGGCCAGGGATGGATTGTTACAGCACGGGGACCAATAGAAGCAAGGATCTATTATGCCACCATGGAGGCCAAGAATCAAATGATTCATTGTGACATCAAGTGGCCTAAAAGTGCATGGGATGCATTGTGACACCACAGAGGTTAAGAGAAGCAAGGAACCATTGTGACCCAATGCAGGCTAACAGTCTAATGATCCCTTGTGGCACCAGGGGGTATAAAAAGGGCCAGGGATGAATTGTTACAGCACGGGGACCAATAGAAGCAAGGATCTATTATGTCACCATGGAGGCCAAGAATCAAATGATTCATTGTGACATCACGAGGCCTAAAAGGGCATGGGATGCATTGTGACACCACAGAGGTTAAGAGAAGCAAGGAACCATTGTGACCCAATGCTTGCTAAAAATCTAATGATCCCTTGTGGCACCAGGGGGCCTAAAATGGCCAGGGATGGATTGTTTACTGCACGGGGACCAATAGAAGCAAGGATCTATTATGTCACCATGGAGGCCAAGAATCAAATGATTCATTGTGACATCAAGTGGCCTAAAATGGCATGGAATGCATTGTGACACCACAGAGGTTAAGAGAAGCAAGGATCCATTGTGACCCAATGGAGGCTAATAATCCCAGGATCCCATTTGGCACCAGGGGGCATAAAATGGCCAGGGATGAATTGTGACAGCATGGGGCCCAATAGAAACAAGGAAGCATTATGACACCATGGAGGCCAAGAATCAAATGATTCATTGTGACATCAAGTGGCCTAAAATGGCATGGAATGCATTGTGACACCACAGAGGTTAAGAGAAGCAAGGAACCATTGTTACCCAATGGAGGCTAACAATCTAATTGTCCCTTGTGACACCAATGGGCCTAAAAGGGCCAGGGATGAATTGTGAAAGCATGGGGCCCAATTAAAACCTGGTACAATTATGCCACCGTGGAGGCCAAGAATCAAATGATTCATTGTGACATCAAGTGGCCTAAAAGGGCATGGGATGCATTGTGACACCACAGGGGTTAAGAGAAGCAAGGATCCATTTTGACCCAAGGCAGGCTAACAATCTAATGATCCAATGTGACACCAGGGGTTGTAATAGGGCCAGGGATGAATTGTGAAAGCATGGGGCACAATAAAAACATGGAAATATTATGACACAATAGAGGCCAAGACTCAAATGATTCATTGTAACACCAAGTGGCCTAAAAGGGCATGGGATGCATTGTGACACCACAGGGGCTAAGAGAAGCAAGGAACCATTGTGACCCAATGCTTGCTAAAAATCTAATGATCCCTTGTGACACCAGGGGGCCTAAAATGGCCAGGGATGGATTGTTACAGCACGGGGACCAATAGAAGCAAGGATCTATTATGCCACCATGGACGCCAAGAATCAAATGATTCATTGTGACATCAAGTGGCCTAAAAGGGCATGGGATGCATTGTGACACCACAGGGGTTAAGAGAAGCAAGGATCCATTGTGACCCAATGGAGGTTATTAATCCCAGGATCCCATTTTGCACCAGGGGGCGTAAAAGGTCCAGGGATGAATTGTGACAGCATGGGGACCAATAGAAACAAGGAACCATTATGACACCATGGAGGCCAAGAATCAAATGATTCATTGTGACATCAAGTGGCCTAAAATGGCATGGAATGCATTGTGACACCACAGAGGTTAAGAGAAGCAAGGAACCATTGTGACCCAATGGAGGCTAACAATCTAATGGTCCCTTGTGACACCAATGGGCCTAAAAGGGCCAGGGATGAATTGTGAAAGCATGGGGCCCAATTAAAACCTGGTACAATTATGCCACCATGGAGGCCAAAAATCAAATGGTTCATTGTGACATCAAGTGGCCTAAAAGGGCATGGGATGCATTGTGACACCACAGGGGTTAAGAGAAGCAAGGAACCATTGTGACCCAATGGAGGCTAACAATCTAATGATGCATTGTGACACCAGGGGGCCTAAAATGGCCAGGGATGGATTGTTACAGCACGGGGACCAATAGAAGCAAGGATCTATTATGTCACCATGGAGGCCAAGAATCAAATGATTCATTGTGACATCAAGTGGCCTAAAAGGGCATGGGATGCATTGTGACACCACAGAGGTTAAGAGAAGCAAGGAACCATTGTGACCCAATGCAGGCTAACAATCTAATGATCCCTTGTGGCACCAGGGGGCCTAAAAAGGGCCAGGGATGAATTGTAACAGCACGGGGACCAATAGAAGCAAGGATCTATTATGTCACCATGGAGGCCAAGAATCAAATGATTCATTGTGACATCAAGTGGCCTAAAAGGGCATGGGATGCATTGTGACAGCACAGGGGTTAAGAGAAGCAAGGATCCATTGTGATCCAATGGAGGCTAATAATCCCAGGATCCCATTTGACACCAGGGGTCGTAAAAGGGCCAGGGATGAATTGTGACAGCATGGGGCCCAATAGAAACAAGGAACCATTGTGACACCATGGAGGCCAAGAATCAAATGATTCATTGTGACATCAAGTGGCCTAAAATGGCATGGAATGCATTGTGACACCTCAGAGGTTAAGAGAAGCAAGGAACCATTGTTACCCAATGGAGGCTAACAATCTAATGGTCCCTTGTGACACCAATGGGCCTAAAAGGGCCAGGAATGAATTGTGAAAGCATGGGGCCCAATTAAAACCTGGTACAATTATGCCACCGTGGAGGCCAAGAATCAAATGATTTATTGTGACATCAAGTGGCCTAAAAGGGCGTGGGATGCACTGTGACATCACAGGGGTTAAGAGAAGCAAGGATCCATTGTGACCCAATGGAGGCTAATAATCCCAGGATCCCAATTGACACCAGGGGGCGTAAAAGGGCCAGGGATGAATTGTGACAGCATGGGGCCCAATAGAAACAAGGAACCATTATGACACCATGGAGGCCAAGAATCAAATGATTCATTGTGACATCAAGTGGCCTAAAAGGGCATGGGATGCATTGTGACACCACAGGGGCTAAGAGAAGCAAGGAACCATTGTGACCCAATGCAGGCTAACAATCTATAGATCCCTTGTGACACCAGGGGGCCTAAAATGGCCACGGATGGAATGTTACAGCACGGGGACCAATAGAAGCAAGGATCTATTACGCCACCATGGAGGCCAAGAATCAAATGATTCATTGTGACATCAAGTGGCCTAAAAGGGCATGGGATGCATTGTGACACCACAGAGGTTAAGAGAAGCAAGGAACCATTGTGACCCAATGCAGGCTAACAATCTAATGATCCATTGTGACACCAGGGGTTGTAATAGGGCCAGGGATGAATTGTGAAAACATGGGGCACAATAAAAACATGGAAATATTATGACACCATAGAGGCCAAGAATCAAATGATTCATTGTAACACCAAGTGGCCTAAAAGGGCATGGGATGCATTGTGACACCACAGAGGTTAAGAGAAGCAAGGAACCATTGTGACCCAATGCAGGCTAACAATCTAATGATCCATTGTGACACCAGGGGGTATAAAAAGGGCCAGGGATGAATTGTTACAGCACGGGGACCAATAGAAGCAAGGATCTATTACGCCACCATGGAGGCCAAGAATCAAATGATTCATTGTGACATCAAGTGGCCTAAAATGGCATGGAATGCATTGTGACACCACCGAGGTTAAGAGAAGCAAGGAACCATTGTTACCCAATGGAGGCTAACAATCTAATGGTCCCTTGTGACACCAATGGGCCTAAAAGGGCCAGGGATGAATTGTGAAAGCATGGGGCCCAATTAAAACCTGGTACAATTATGCCACCATGGAGGCCAAAAATCAAATGATTCATTGTGACATCAAGTGGCCTAAAAGGGCATGGGATGCATTGTGACACCACAGAGGTTAAGAGAAGCAAGGAACCATTGTGACCCAATGCAGGCTAACAATTTATAGATCCCTTGTGACACCAGGGGGCCTAAAATGGCCAGGGATGGATTGTTACAGCACGGGGACCAATAGAAGCAAGGATCTATTATGCCACCATGGACGCCAAGAATCAAATGATTCATTGTGACATCAAGTGGCCTAAAAGGGCATGGGATGCATTGTGACACCACAGGGGTTAAGAGAAGCAAGGATCCATTGTGACCCAATGGAGGCTAATAATCCCAGGATCCCATTTGACACCAGGGGGCGTAAAAGGGCCAGGGATGAATTGTGACAGCATGGGGACCAATAGAAACAAGGAACCATTATGACACCATGGAGGCCAAGAATCAAATGATTCATTGTGACATCAAGTGGCCTAAAAGGGCATGGGATGCATTGTGACACCACAGGGGTTAAGAGAAGCAAGGAACCATTGTGACCCAATGCAGGCTAACAATCTAATGATCCCTTGTGACACGAGGGCGCCTAAAATGGCCAGGGATGGAATGTTACAGCACAGGGACCAATAGAAGCAAGGATCTATTATGCCACCATGGAGGCCAAGAATCAAATGATTCATTGTGACATCAAGTGGCCTAAAATGGCATGGAATGCATTGTGACACCACAGAGGTTAAGAGAAGCAAGGAACCATTGTTACCCAATGGAGGCTAACAATCTAATGTTCCCTTGTGACACCAATGGGCCTAAAAGGGCCAGGGATGAATTGTGAAAGCATGGGGCCCAATTAAAACCTGGTACAATTATGCCACCATGGAGGCCAAGAATCAAATGATTCATTGTGACATCAAGTGGCCTAAAAGGGCATGGGATGCATTGTGGCAGCACAGGGGTTAAGAGAAGCAAGGAACCATTGTGACCCAATGCAGGCTAACAATCTATGGTCCCTTTTGACACCAATGGGCCTAAAAGGGCCAGGGAAGAATTGTGAAAGCATGGGGCCCAATTAAAACCTGGTACAATTATGCCACCATGGAGGCCAAAAATCAAATGGTTCATTGTGACATCAAGTGGCCTAAAAGGGCATGGGATGAATAGTGACACCACAGGGGCTAAGAGAAGCAAGGATCCATTGTGACCCAATGGAGGCTAACAATCTAATGATCCCTTGTGACACCAATGGGTCTAAAATGGCCAGGGATGGATTGTTACAGCACGGGGACCAATAGAATCAAGGATCTATTATGCCACCATGGAGGCCAAGAATCAAATGATTCATTGTGACATCAAGTGGCCTAAAAGGGCATGGGATGCATTGTGACACCACAGAGGTTAAGAGAAGCAAGGAACCATTATGACCCAATGCAGGCTAACAATCTAATGATCCCTTGTGGCACCAGGGGGTATAAAAAGAGCCAGGGATGAATTGTAACAGCACGGGGACCAATAGAAGCAAGGATCTATTATGTCACCATGGAGGCCAAGAATCAAATGATTCATTGTGACATCAAGTGGCCTAAAAGGGCATGGGATGCATTGTGACACCACAGGGGTTAAGAGAAGCAAGGAACCATTGTGACCCAATGCAGGCTAACAATCTAGAGAATCCCTTTTGACACCAGGGGGCGAAAAAGGACCACGGATGAACTGTGACAGCCTGGGGACCTATAGAAGGAAGCAACCATTATGACACCATGAAGGCCAAGAGTCAAATGGTTCATTTTAAGACCAAGTGTCCTAAAAGGGCTTGGAATGCATTGTGACACCACAGAGGTTAAGAGAAGCAAGGAACCATTGTGACCCAATGGAGGCTAATAATCCCAGGATCCCATTTGACACCAGGGGGCGTAAAAGGGCCAGGGATGAATTGTGACAGCATGGGGACCAATAGAAACAAGGAACCATTATGACACCATGGAGGCCAAGAATCAAGTGATTCATTGTGACATCAAGTGGCCTAAAAGGGCATGGGATGCATTGTGACACCACAGAGGTTAAGAGAAGCAAGGAACCATTGTGACCCAATGCAGGCTAACAATCTAATGATCCCTGGTGACACCAATGGGCCTAAAATGGGCAGGGATGAATTGTGGAAGCATGGGGCCAAAGTAAAACCTGGTACAATTATGCCACCATGGAGGCCAAGAATCAAATGATTCATTGTGACATCAAGTGGCCGAAAAGGGCTTGGAATGCATTGTGACACCACAGAGGTTAAGAGAAGCAAGGAACCATTGTGACCCAATGCAGGCTAACAATCTAATGATCCCTTGTGACACCAGGGGGCCTAAAATGGCCAGGGATGGATTGTTACAGCACGGGGACCAATAGAAGCAAGGATCTATTATGCCACCATGGAGGCCAAGAATCAAATGATTCATTGTGACACCAAGTGGCCTAAAAGGGCATGGGATGCATTGTGACACCACAGAGGTTAAGAGAAGCAAGGAACCATTGTGACCCAATGCAGGCTAACAATCTAATGATCCCTTGTGGCACCAGGGGGTATAAAATGGGCCAGGGATGAATTGTAACAGCACAGGGACCAATAGAAGCAAGGATCTATTATGTCACCATGGAGGCCAAGAATCAAATGATTCATTGTGACATCAAGTGGCCTAAAAGGGCATGGGATGCATTGTGACACCACAGGGGTTAAGAGAAGCAAGGATCCATTGTGACCCAATGGAGACTAATAATCCCAGGATCCCATTTGACACCAGGGGTCGTAAAAGGGCCAGGGATGAATTGTGACAGCATGGGGCCCAATAGAAACAAGGAACCATTATGACAACATGGAGGCCAAGAATCAAATGATTCATTGTGACATCAAGTGGCCTATAATGGCATGGGATGCATTGTGACACCACAGGGGCTAAGAGAAGCAAGGAACCATTGTGACCCAATGCAGGCTAACAATCTAAGAATCCCTTTTGACACCAGGGGGCGCAAAAGGACAACGGATGTGCTTTGACAGCATGGGGACCTATGGAAAGAAGGAACCATTATGACACCATGAAGGCCAAGAATCAAATGGTTCATTGTAAGACCAAGTGGCCTAAAAGGGCTTGGAATGCATTGTGACACCACAGAGGTTAAGAGAAGCAAGGAACCATTGTGACCCAATGCAGGCTAACAATCTAATGATCCATTGTGACACCAGGGGTTGTAATAGGGTCAGGGATGAATTGTGAAAGCATGGGGCACAATAAAAACATGGAAATATTATGACACCATAGAGGCCAAGAATCAAATGATTCATTGTGACATCAAGTGGCCTAAAAGGGCATGGGATGCATTGTGACACCACAGAGGTTAAGAGAAGCAAGGAACCATTGTGACCCAAAGCAAGCTAACAATCTAAGAATCCCTTTTGACACCAGGGGGTGCAAAAGGACCACGGATGAACTGTGACAGCATGGGGACCTATAGAAACAAGGAACCATTATGACACCTTGAACGCCAAGAATCAAATGATTCATTGTGACATCAAGTGGCCTAAAAGGGCATGGGACGCATTGTGACACCACAGGGGTTAAGAGAAGCAAGGAACCATTATGACCCAATGCAGGCTAACAGTCTAATGATCCCTTGTGGCACCAGGGGGTATAAAAAGGGCCAGGGATGAATTGTTACAGCACGGGGACCAATAGAAGCAAGGATCTATTATGTCACCATGGAGGCCAAGAATCAAATGATTCATTGTGACATCACGTGGCCTAAAAGGGCATGGGATGCATTGTGACACCACAGAGGTTAAGAGAAGCAAGGAACCATTGTGACCCAATGCTTGCTAAAAATCTAATGATCCCTTGTGGCACCAGGGGGTATAAAAAGGGCCAGGGATGAATTGTTACAGCACGGGGACCAATAGAAGCAAGGATCTATTATGTCACCATGGAGGCCAAGAATCAAATGATTCATTGTGACATCAAGTGGCCTAAAAGGGCATGGGATGCATTGTGACACCACAGGGGTTAAGAGAAGCAAGGATCCATTTTGACCCAAGGCAGGCTAACAATCTAAGAATCCCTTTTGACACTAGGGGGCACAAAAGGACCACGGATGAACTTTGACAGCATGGGGACCTATAGAAGCAAGGAACCATTATGACACCATGAAGGCCAAGAATCAAATGGTTCATTGTAAGACCAAGTGGCCTAAAAGGGCTTGGAATGCATTGTGACACCACAGAGGTTAAGAGAAGCAAGGAACCGTTGTGACCCAATGCAGGCTAACAATCTCATGATCCATTGTGACACCAGGGGTTGTAATAGGGCCAGGGATGAATTGTGAAAGCATGGGGCACAATAAAAACATGGAAATATTATGTCACAATAGAGGCCAAGACTCAAATGATTCATTGTAACACCAAGTGGCCTAAAAGGGCATGGGATGCATTGTGACACCACAGGGGCTAAGAGAAGCAAGGAACCATTGTGACCCAATGCTTGCTAAAAATCTAATGATCCCTTGTGACACCAGGGGGCCTAAAATGGCCAGGGATGGATTGTTACAGCACGGGGACCAATAGAAGCAAGGATCTATTATGCCACCGTGGAGGCCAAGAATCAAATGATTCATTGTGACATCAAGTGGCCTAAAAGGGCATGGGATGCATTGTGACACCACAGGGGTTAAGAGAAGCAAAGATCCATTGTGACCCAATGGAGGTTATTAATCCCAGGATCCCATTATGCACCAGGGGGCGTAAAAGGCCCAGGGATGAATTGTGACAGCATGGGGACCAATAGAAACAAGGAACCATTATGACACCATGGAGGCCAAGAATCAAATGATTCATTGTGACATCAAGTGGCCTAAAATGGCATGGAATGCATTGTGACACCACAGAGGTTAAGAGAAGCAAGGAACCATTGTGACCCAATGGAGGCTAACAATCTAATGGTCCCTTGCGACACCAATGGGCCTAAAAGGGCCAGGGATGAATTGTGAAAGCATGGGGCCCAATTAAAACCTGGTACAATTATGCCACCATGGAGGCCAAAAATCAAATGGTTCATTGTGACATCAAGTGGCCTAAAAGGGCATGGGATGCATTGTGACACCACAGGGGTTAAGAGAAGCAAGGAACCATTGTGACCCAATGCAGCCTAACAATCTAATGATCCATTGTGACACCAGGGGGCCTAAAATGGCCAGGGATGGATTGTTACAGCCCGGGGAGCAATAGAAGCAAGGATCTATTATGTCACCATGGAGGCCAAGAATCAAATGATTCATTGTGACATCAAGTGGCCTAAAAGGGCATGGGATGCATTGTGACACCACAGAGGTTAAGAGAAGCAAGGAACCATTGTGACCCAATGCAGGCTAACAATCTAATGATCCCTTGTGGCACCAGGGGGCCTAAAAAGGGCCAGGGATGAATTGTAACAGCACGGGGACCAATAGAAGCAAGGATCTATTATGTCACCATGGAGGCCAAGAATCAAATGATTCATTGTGACATCAAGTGGCCTAAAAGGGCATGGGATGCATTGTGACAGCACAGGGGTTAAGAGAAGCAAGGATCCATTGTGATCCAATGGAGGCTAATAATCCCAGGATCCCATTTGACACCAGGGGTCGTAAAAGGGCCAGGGATGAATTGTGACAGCATGGGGCCCAATAGAAACAAGGAACCATTGTGACACCATGGAGGCCAAGAATCAAATGATTCATTGTGACATCAAGTGGCCTAAAATGGCATGGAATGCATTGTGACACCACAGAGGTTAAGAGAAGCAAGGAACCATTGTTACCCAATGGAGGCTAACAATCTAATGGTCCCTTGTGACACCAATGGGCCTAAAAGGGCCAGGGATGAATTGTGAAAGCATGGGGCCCAATTAAAACCTGGTACAATTATGCCACCGTGGAGGCCAAGAATCAAATGATTTATTGTGACATCAAGTGGCCTAAAAGGGCGTGGGATGCACTGTGACATCACAGGGGTTAAGAGAAGCAAGGATCCATTGTGACCCAATGGAGGCTAATAATCCCAGGATCCCAATTGACACCAGGGGGCGTAAAAGGGCCAGGGATGAATTGTGACAGCATGGGGCCCAATAGAAACAAGGAACCATTATGACACCATGGAGGCCAAGAATCAAATGATTCATTGTGACATCAAGTGGCCTAAAAGGGCATGGGATGCATTGTGACACCACAGGGGCTAAGAGAAGCAAGGAACCATTGTGACCCAATGCAGGCTAACAATCTATAGATCCCTTGTGACACCAGGGGGCCTAAAATGGCCACGGATGGAATGTTACAGCACGGGGCCCAATTAAAACCTGGTACAATTATGCCACCATGGAGGCCAAAAATCAAATGGTTCATTGTGACATCAAGTGGCCTAAAAGGGCATGGGATGAATTGTGACACCACAGGGGTTAAGAGAAGCAAGGATCCATTGTGACCCAATGGAGGCTAACAATCTAATGATCCCTTGTGACACCAGGGGGTCTAAAATGGCCAGGGATGGATTGTTACAGCACGGGGACCAATAGAATCAAGGATCTATTATGCCACCATGGAGGCCAAGAATCAAATGATTCATTGTGACATCAAGTGGCCTAAAAGGGCATGGGATGCATTGTGACACCACAGAGGTTAAGAGAAGCAAGGAACCATTATGACCCAATGCAGGCTAACAATCTAATGATCCCTTGTGGCACCAGGGGGTATAAAAAGAGCCAGGGATGAATTGTAACAGCACGGGGACCAATAGAAGCAAGGATCTATTATGTCACCATGGAGGCCAAGAATCAAATGATTCATTGTGACATCAAGTGGCCTAAAAGGGCATGGGATGCATTGTGACACCACAGGGGTTAAGAGAAGCAAGGAACCATTGTGACCCAATGCAGGCTAACAATCTAGAGAATCCCTTTTGACACCAGGGGGCGAAAAAGGACCACGGATGAACTGTGACAGCATGGGGACCTATAGAAGGAAGGAACCATTATGACACCATGAAGGCCAAGAGTCAAATGGTTCATTTTAAGACCAAGTGTCCTAAAAGGGCTTGGAATGCATTGTGACACCACAGAGGTTAAGAGAAGCAAGGAACCATTGTGACCCAATGCAGGCTAATAATCCCAGGATCCCATTTGACACCAGGGGTCGTAAAAGGGCCAGGGATGAATTGTGACAGCATGGGGACCAATAGAAACAAGGAACCATTATGACACCATGGAGGCCAAGAATCAAGTGATTCATTGTGACATCAAGTGGCCTAAAAGGGCATGGGATGCATTGTGACACCACAGAGGTTAAGAGAAGCAAGGAACCATTGTGACCCAATGCAGGCTAACAATCTAATGATCCCTGGTGACACCAATGGGCCTAAAATGGCCAGGGATGAATTGTGGAAGCATGGGGCCAAAGTAAAACCTGGTACAATTATGCCACCATGGAGGCCAAGAATCAAATGATTCATTGTGACATCAAGTGGCCGAAAAGGGCTTGGAATGCATTGTGACACCACAGAGGTTAAGAGAAGCAAGGAACCATTGTGACCCAATGCAGGCTAACAATCTAATGATCCCTTGTGGCACCAGGGGGTATAAAAAGGGCCAGGGATGGATTGTTACAGCACGGGGACCAATAGAAGCAAGGATCTATTATGCCACCATGGAGGCCAAGAATCAAATGATTCATTGTGACATCAAGTGGCCTAAAAGGGCATGGGATGCATTGTGACACCACAGAGGTTAAGAGAAGCAAGGAACCATTGTGACCCAATGCAGGCTAACAGTCTAATGATCCCTTGTGGCACCAGGGGGTATAAAAAGGGCCAGGGATGAATTGTTACAGCACGGGGACCAATAGAAGCAAGGATCTATTATGTCACCATGGAGGCCAAGAATCAAATGATTCATTGTGACATCACGAGGCCTAAAAGGGCATGGGATGCATTGTGACACCACAGAGGTTAAGAGAAGCAAGGAACCATTGTGACCCAATGCTTGCTAAAAATCTAATGATCCCTTGTGGCACCAGGGGGCCTAAAATGGCCAGGGATGGATTGTTTACTGCACGGGGACCAATAGAAGCAAGGATCTATTATGTCACCATGGAGGCCAAGAATCAAATGATTCATTGTGACATCAAGTGGCCTAAAATGGCATGGAATGCATTGTGACACCACAGAGGTTAAGAGAAGCAAGGATCCATTGTGACCCAATGGAGGCTAATAATCCCAGGATCCCATTTGGCACCAGGGGGCATAAAATGGCCAGGGATGAATTGTGACAGCATGGGGCCCAATAGAAACAAGGAAGCATTATGACACCATGGAGGCCAAGAATCAAATGATTCATTGTGACATCAAGTGGCCTAAAATGGCATGGAATGCATTGTGACACCACAGAGGTTAAGAGAAGCAAGGAACCATTGTTACCCAATGGAGGCTAACAATCTAATTGTCCCTTGTGACACCAATGGGCCTAAAAGGGCCAGGGATGAATTGTGAAAGCATGGGGCCCAATTAAAACCTGGTACAATTATGCCACCGTGGAGGCCAAGAATCAAATGATTCATTGTGACATCAAGTGGCCTAAAAGGGCATGGGATGCATTGTGACACCACAGGGGTTAAGAGAAGCAAGGATCCATTTTGACCCAAGGCAGGCTAACAATCTAATGATCCAATGTGACACCAGGGGTTGTAATAGGGCCAGGGATGAATTGTGAAAGCATGGGGCACAATAAAAACATGGAAATATTATGACACAATAGAGGCCAAGACTCAAATGATTCATTGTAACACCAAGTGGCCTAAAAGGGCATGGGATGCATTGTGACACCACAGGGGCTAAGAGAAGCAAGGAACCATTGTGACCCAATGCTTGCTAAAAATCTAATGATCCCTTGTGACACCAGGGGGCCTAAAATGGCCAGGGATGGATTGTTACAGCACGGGGACCAATAGAAGCAAGGATCTATTATGCCACCATGGACGCCAAGAATCAAATGATTCATTGTGACATCAAGTGGCCTAAAAGGGCATGGGATGCATTGTGACACCACAGGGGTTAAGAGAAGCAAGGATCCATTGTGACCCAATGGAGGTTATTAATCCCAGGATCCCATTTTGCACCAGGGGGCGTAAAAGGTCCAGGGATGAATTGTGACAGCATGGGGACCAATAGAAACAAGGAACCATTATGACACCATGGAGGCCAAGAATCAAATGATTCATTGTGACATCAAGTGGCCTAAAGTGGCATGGAATGCATTGTGACACCACAGAGGTTAAGAGAAGCAAGGAACCATTGTGACCCAATGGAGGCTAACAATCTAATGGTCCCTTGTGACACCAATGGGCCTAAAAGGGCCAGGGATGAATTGTGAAAGCATGGGGCCCAATTAAAACCTGGTACAATTATGCCACCATGGAGGCCAAAAATCAAATGGTTCATTGTGACATCAAGTGGCCTAAAAGGGCATGGGATGCATTGTGACACCACAGGGGTTAAGAGAAGCAAGGAACCATTGTGACCCAATGGAGGCTAACAATCTAATGATGCATTGTGACACCAGGGGGCCTAAAATGGCCAGGGATGGATTGTTACAGCACGGGGACCAATAGAAGCAAGGATCTATTATGTCACCATGGAGGCCAAGAATCAAATGATTCATTGTGACATCAAGTGGCCTAAAAGGGCATGGGATGCATTGTGACACCACAGAGGTTAAGAGAAGCAAGGAACCATTGTGACCCAATGCAGGCTAACAATCTAATGATCCCTTGTGGCACCAGGGGGCCTAAAAAGGGCCAGGGATGAATTGTAACAGCACGGGGACCAATAGAAGCAAGGATCTATTATGTCACCATGGAGGCCAAGAATCAAATGATTCATTGTGACATCAAGTGGCCTAAAAGGGCATGGGATGCATTGTGACAGCACAGGGGTTAAGAGAAGCAAGGATCCATTGTGATCCAATGGAGGCTAATAATCCCAGGATCCCATTTGACACCAGGGGTCGTAAAAGGGCCAGGGATGAATTGTGACAGCATGGGGCCCAATAGAAACAAGGAACCATTGTGACACCATGGAGGCCAAGAATCAAATGATTCATTGTGACATCAAGTGGCCTAAAATGGCATGGAATGCATTGTGACACCTCAGAGGTTAAGAGAAGCAAGGAACCATTGTTACCCAATGGAGGCTAACAATCTAATGGTCCCTTGTGACACCAATGGGCCTAAAAGGGCCAGGAATGAATTGTGAAAGCATGGGGCCCAATTAAAACCTGGTACAATTATGCCACCGTGGAGGCCAAGAATCAAATGATTTATTGTGACATCAAGTGGCCTAAAAGGGCGTGGGATGCACTGTGACATCACAGGGGTTAAGAGAAGCAAGGATCCATTGTGACCCAATGGAGGCTAATAATCCCAGGATCCCAATTGACACCAGGGGGCGTAAAAGGGCCAGGGATGAATTGTGACAGCATGGGGCCCAATAGAAACAAGGAACCATTATGACACCATGGAGGCCAAGAATCAAATGATTCATTGTGACATCAAGTGGCCTAAAAGGGCATGGGATGCATTGTGACACCACAGGGGCTAAGAGAAGCAAGGAACCATTGTGACCCAATGCAGGCTAACAATCTATAGATCCCTTGTGACACCAGGGGGCCTAAAATGGCCACGGATGGAATGTTACAGCACGGGGACCAATAGAAGCAAGGATCTATTACGCCACCATGGAGGCCAAGAATCAAATGATTCATTGTGACATCAAGTGGCCTAAAAGGGCATGGGATGCATTGTGACACCACAGAGGTTAAGAGAAGCAAGGAACCATTGTGACCCAATGCAGGCTAACAATCTAATGATCCATTGTGACACCAGGGGTTGTAATAGGGCCAGGGATGAATTGTGAAAACATGGGGCACAATAAAAACATGGAAATATTATGACACCATAGAGGCCAAGAATCAAATGATTCATTGTAACACCAAGTGGCCTAAAAGGGCATGGGATGCATTGTGACACCACAGAGGTTAAGAGAAGCAAGGAACCATTGTGACCCAATGCAGGCTAACAATCTAATGATCCATTGTGACACCAGGGGGTATAAAAAGGGCCAGGGATGAATTGTTACAGCACGGGGACCAATAGAAGCAAGGATCTATTACGCCACCATGGAGGCCAAGAATCAAATGATTCATTGTGACATCAAGTGGCCTAAAATGGCATGGAATGCATTGTGACACCACCGAGGTTAAGAGAAGCAAGGAACCATTGTTACCCAATGGAGGCTAACAATCTAATGGTCCCTTGTGACAGCAATGGGCCTAAAAGGGCCAGGGATGAATTGTGAAAGCATGGGGCCCAATTAAAACCTGGTACAATTATGCCACCATGGAGGCCAAAAATCAAATGATTCATTGTGACATCAAGTGGCCTAAAAGGGCATGGGATGCATTGTGACACCACAGAGGTTAAGAGAAGCAAGGAACCATTGTGACCCAATGCAGGCTAACAATTTATAGATCCCTTGTGACACCAGGGGGCCTAAAATGGCCAGGGATGGATTGTTACAGCACGGGGACCAATAGAAGCAAGGATCTATTATGCCACCATGGACGCCAAGAATCAAATGATTCATTGTGACATCAAGTGGCCTAAAAGGGCATGGGATGCATTGTGACACCACAGGGGTTAAGAGAAGCAAGGATCCATTGTGATCCAATGGAGGCTAATAATCCCAGGATCCCATTTGACACCAGGGGGCGTAAAAGGGCCAGGGATGAATTGTGACAGCATGGGGACCAATAGAAACAAGGAACCATTATGACACCATGGAGGCCAAGAATCAAATGATTCATTGTGACATCAAGTGGCCTAAAATGGCATGGAATGCATTGTGGCAGCACAGGGGTTAAGAGAAGCAAGGAACCATTGTGACCCAATGCAGGCTAACAATCTATGGTCCCTTTTGACACCAATGGGCCTAAAAGGGCCAGGGAAGAATTGTGAAAGCATGGGGCCCAATTAAAACCTGGTACAATTATGCCACCATGGAGGCCAAAAATCAAATGGTTCATTGTGACATCAAGTGGCCTAAAAGGGCATGGGATGAATAGTGACACCACAGGGGCTAAGAGAAGCAAGGATCCATTGTGACCCAATGGAGGCTAACAATCTAATGATCCCTTGTGACACCAATGGGTCTAAAATGGCCAGGGATGGATTGTTACAGCACGGGGACCAATAGAATCAAGGATCTATTATGCCACCATGGAGGCCAAGAATCAAATGATTCATTGTGACATCAAGTGGCCTAAAAGGGCATGGGATGCATTGTGACACCACAGAGGTTAAGAGAAGCAAGGAACCATTATGACCCAATGCAGGCTAACAATCTAATGATCCCTTGTGGCACCAGGGGGTATAAAAAGAGCCAGGGATGAATTGTAACAGCACGGGGACCAATAGAAGCAAGGATCTATTATGTCACCATGGAGGCCAAGAATCAAATGATTCATTGTGACATCAAGTGGCCTAAAAGGGCATGGGATGCATTGTGACACCACAGGGGTTAAGAGAAGCAAGGAACCATTGTGACCCAATGCAGGCTAACAATCTAGAGAATCCCTTTTGACACCAGGGGGCGAAAAAGGACCACGGATGAACTGTGACAGCCTGGGGACCTATAGAAGGAAGCAACCATTATGACACCATGAAGGCCAAGAGTCAAATGGTTCATTTTAAGACCAAGTGTCCTAAAAGGGCTTGGAATGCATTGTGACACCACAGAGGTTAAGAGAAGCAAGGAACCATTGTGACCCAATGGAGGCTAATAATCCCAGGATCCCATTTGACACCAGGGGGCGTAAAAGGGCCAGGGATGAATTGTGACAGCATGGGGACCAATAGAAACAAGGAACCATTATGACACCATGGAGGCCAAGAATCAAGTGATTCATTGTGACATCAAGTGGCCTAAAAGGGCATGGGATGCATTGTGACACCACAGAGGTTAAGAGAAGCAAGGAACCATTGTGACCCAATGCAGGCTAACAATCTAATGATCCCTGGTGACACCAATGGGCCTAAAATGGGCAGGGATGAATTGTGGAAGCATGGGGCCAAAGTAAAACCTGGTACAATTATGCCACCATGGAGGCCAAGAATCAAATGATTCATTGTGACATCAAGTGGCCGAAAAGGGCTTGGAATGCATTGTGACACCACAGAGGTTAAGAGAAGCAAGGAACCATTGTGACCCAATGCAGGCTAACAATCTAATGATCCCTTGTGGCACCAGGGGGTATAAAAAGGGCCAGGGATGGATTGTTACAGCACGGGGACCAATAGAAGCAAGGATCTATTATGCCACCATGGAGGCCAAGAATCAAATGATTCATTGTGACATCAAGTGGCCTAAAAGTGCATGGGATGCATTGTGACACCACAGAGGTTAAGAGAAGCAAGGAACCATTGTGACCCAATGCAGGCTAACAATCTAATGATCCCTTGTGACACCAATGGGCCTAAAAGGGCCAGGGATGAATTGTGAAAGCATGGGGCCCAACTAAAACCTGGTACAATTATGCCACCATGGAGGCCAAGAATCAAATGATTCATTGTGACATCAACTGGCATAAAAGGGCATGGGATGCATTGTGACACCACAGGGGTTAAGAGAAGCAAGGAACCATTGTGACCCAATGCAGCCTAACAATCTAATGATCCATTGTGACACCAGGGGGCCTAAAATGGCCAGGGATGGATTGTTACAGCACGGGGACCAATAGAAGCAAGGATCTATTATGTCACCATGGAGGCCAAGAATCAAATGATTCATTGTGACATCAAGTGGCCTAAAAGGGCATGGGATGCATTGTGACACCACAGAGGTTAAGAGAAGCAAGGAACCATTGTGACCCAATGCAGGCTAACAATCTAATGATCCCTTGTGGCGCCAGGGGGCCTAAAAAGGGCCAGGGATGAATTGTAACAGCACGGGGACCAATAGAAGCAAGGATCTATTATGTCACCATGGAGGCCAAGAATCAAATGATTCATTGTGACATCAAGTGGCCTAAAAGGGCATGGGATGCATTGTGACAGCACAGGGGTTAAGAGAAGCAAGGATCCATTGTGATCCAATGGAGGCTAAGAATCCCAGGATCCCATTTGACACCAGGGGTCGTAAAAGGGCCAGGGATGAATTGTGACAGCATGGGGCCCAATAGAAACAAGGAACCATTGTGACACCATGGAGGCCAAGAATCAAATGATTCATTGTGACATCAAGTGGCCTAAAATGGCATGGAATGCATTGTGACACCACAGAGGTTAAGAGAATCAAGGAACCATTGTTACCCAATGGAGGCTAACAATCTAATGGTCCCTTGCGACATCAATGGGCCTAAAAGGGCCAGGGATGAATTGTGAAAGCATGGGGCCCAATTAAAACCTGGTACAATTATGCCACCGTGGAGGCCAAGAATCAAATGATTCATTGTGACATCAAGTGGCCTAAAAGGGCGTGGGATGCACTGTGACATCACAGGGGTTAAGAGAAGCAAGGATCCATTGTGACCCAATGGAGGCTAATAATCCCAGGATCCCAATTGACACCAGGGGGCGTAAAAGGGCCAGGGATGAATTGTGACAGCATGGGGCCCAATAGAAACAAGGAACCATTATGGCACCATGGAGGCCAAGAATCAAATGATTCATTGTGACATCAAGTGGCCTAAAAGGGCATGGGATGCATTGTGACACCACAGGGGCTAAGAGAAGCAAGGAACCATTGTGACCCAATGCAGGCTAACAATCTATAGATCCCTTGTGACACCAGGGGGCCTAAAATGGCCACGGATGGAATGTTACAGCACGGGGACCAATAGAAGCAAGGATCTATTACGCCACCATGGAGGCCAAGAATCAAATGATTCATTGTGACATCAAGTGGCCTAAAAGGGCATGGGATGCATTGTGACACCACAGGGGTTAAGAGAAGCAAGGAACCATTGTGACCCAATGCAGGCTAACAATCTAATGATCCATTGTGACACCAGGGGTTGTAATAGGGCCAGGGATGAATTGTGAAAACATGGGGCACAATAAAAACATGGAAATATTATGACACCATAGAGGCCAAGAATCAAATGATTCATTGTAACACCAAGTGGCCTAAAAGGGCATGGGATGCATTGTGACACCACAGAGGTTAAGAGAAGCAAGGAACCATTGTGACCCAATGCAGGCTAACAATCTAATGATCCATTGTGACACCAGGGGGTATAAAAAGGGCCAGGGATGAATTGTTACAGCACGGGGACCAATAGAAGCAAGGATCTATTACGCCACCATGGAGGCCAAGAATCAAATGATTCATTGTGACATCAAGTGGCCTAAAAGTGCATGGGATGCATTGTGACACCACAGAGGTTAAGAGAAGCAAGGAACCATTGTGACCCAATGCAGGCTAACAATCTAATGATCCCTTGTGACACCAATGGGCCTAAAAGGGCCAGGGATGAATTGTGAAAGCATGGGGCCCAACTAAAACCTGGTACAATTATGCCACCATGGAGGCCAAGAATCAAATGATTCATTGTGACATCAACTGGCATAAAAGGGCATGGGATGCATTGTGACACCACAGGGGTTAAGAGAAGCAAGGAACCATTGTGACCCAATGCAGCCTAACAATCTAATGATCCATTGTGACACCAGGGGGCCTAAAATGGCCAGGGATGGATTGTTACAGCACGGGGACCAATAGAAGCAAGGATCTATTATGCCACCATGGACGCCAAGAATCAAATGATTCATTGTGACATCAAGTGGCCTAAAAGGACATGGGATGCATTGTGACACCACAGAGGTTAAGAGAAGCAAGGAACCATTGTGACCCAATGCAGGCTAACAATCTACGAATCCCTTTTGAAACCAGGGGGCGCAAAAGGACCACGGATGAACTCTGACAGCATGGGGACCTATAGAAGCAAGGAACCATTATGACACCATGAAGGCCAAGAATCAAATGGTTCATTGTAAGACCAAGCGGCCTAAAAGGGCTTGGAATGCATTGTGACACCACAGAGGTTAAGAGAAGCAAGGAACCATTGTGACCCAATGCAGGCTAACAATCTAATGATCCCTTGTGCCACCAGGGGGGTATAAAAAGGGCCAGGGATGGATTGTGACAGCACGGGGACCAATAGAATCAAGGATTAATTATGCCACCGTGGAGGCCAAGAATCAAATGATTCATTGTGACATCAAGTGGCCTAAAAGGGCATGGGATGCACTGTGACAGCACAGGGGTTAAGAGAAGCAAGGATCCATTGTGACCCAATGGAGGCTAATAATCCCAGGATCCCATTTGACACCAGGGGGCGTAAAAGGGCCAGGGATGAATTGTGACAGCATGGGGCCCAATAGAAACAAGGAACCATTATGATACCATGGAGGCCAAGAATCAAGTGATTCATTGTGACATCAAGTGGCCTAAAAGGGCATGGGATGCATTGTGACACCACAGAGGTTAAGAGAAGCAAGGAACCATTGTGACCCAATGCAGGCTAACAATCTAATGATCCCTTGTGGCACGAGGGGGTATAAAAAGGGCCAGGGTTGGATTGTGACAGCACGGGGACCAATAGAAGCAAGGATCTATTATGCCACCGTGGAGGCCAAGAATCAAATAATTCATTGTGACATCATGTGGCCTAAAAGGGCATGGGATGCATTGTGACAGCACAGGGGTTAAGAGAAGCAAGGATCCATTGTGACCCAATGGAGGCTAACAATCTAATGATCCCTTGTGACACCAATGGGCCTAAAAGGGCCAGGGATGTATTGTGAAAGCATGGGGCCCAATGAATACCTGGTACAATTACGCCACCATGGAGGCCAAGAATCAAATGATTCATTGTGACATCAAGTGGCCTAAAAGGGCATGGGATGCATTGTGACACCACAGGGGCTAAGAGAAGCAAGGAACCATTGTGACCCAATGCAGGCTAACAATCTAAGAATCCCTTTTGACACCAGGGGGCGCAAAAGGACCACGGATGAACTCTGACAGCATGGGGACCTATAGAAGCAAGGAACCATTATGACACCATGAAGGCCAAGAGTCAAATGGTTCATTTTAAGACCAAGTGTCCTAAAAGGGCTTGGAATGCATTGTGACACCACAGAGGTTAAGAGAAGCAAGGAACCATTGTGACCCAATGGAGGCTAATAATCCCAGGATCCCATTTGACACCAGGGGTCGTAAAAGGGCCAGGGATGAATTGTGACAGCATGGGGACCAATAGAAACAAGGAACCATTATGACACCATGGAGGCCAAGAATCAAGTGATTCATTGTGACATCAAGTGGCCTAAAAGGGCATGGGATGCATTGTGACACCACAGAGGTTAAGAGAAGCAAGGAACCATTGTGACCCAATGCAGGCTAACAATCTAATGATCCCTGGTGACACCAATGGGCCTAAAATGGGCAGGGATGAATTGTGGAAGCATGGGGCCAAAGTAAAACCTGGTACAATTATGCCACCATGGAGGCCAAGAATCAAATGATTCATTGTGACATCAAGTGGCCGAAAAGGGCTTGGAATGCATTGTGACACCACAGAGGTTAAGAGAAGCAAGGAACCATTGTGACCCAATGCAGGCTAACAATCTAATGATCCCTTGTGGCGCCAGGGGGTATAAAAAGGGCCAGGGATGGATTGTTACAGCACGGGGACCAATAGAAGCAAGGATCTATTATGCCACCATGGAGGCCAAGAATCAAATGATTCATTGTGACATCAAGTGGCCTAAAAGTGCATGGGATGCATTGTGACACCACAGAGGTTAAGAGAAGCAAGGAACCATTGTGACCCAATGCAGGCTAACAATCTAATGATCCCTTGTGACACCAATGGGCCTAAAAGGGCCAGGGATGAATTGTGAAAGCATGGGGCCCAACTAAAACCTGGTACAATTATGCCACCATGGAGGCCAAGAATCAAATGATTCATTGTGACATCAAGTGGCCTAAAAGTGCATGGGATGCATTGTGACACCACAGAGGTTAAGAGAAGCAAGGAACCATTGTGACCCAATGGAGGCTAACAATCTAATGATCCCTTGTGACACCAATGGGCCTAAAAGGGGCAGGGATGTATTGTGAAAGCATGGGGCCCAATGAATACCTGGTACAATTACGCCACCATGGAGGCCAAGAATCAAATGATTCATTGTGACATCAAGTGGCCTAAAAGGGCATGGGATGCATTGTGACACCACAGGGGCTAAGAGAAGCAAGGAACCATTGTGACCCAATGCAGGCTAACAATCTAATGATCCCTTGTGGCACCAGGGGGCGCAAAAGGACCACGGATGAACCTTGACAGCATGAGGACCTATAGAAGCAAGGAACCATTATGACACCATGAAGGCCAAGAATCAAATGGTTCATTGTAAGACCAAGAGGCCTAAAAGGGCTTGGAATGCATTGTGACACCACAGAGGTTAAGAGAAGCAAGGAACCATTGTGACCCAATGCAGGCTAACAATCTAATGATCCCTTGTGGCACCAGGGGGTATAAAAAGGGCCAGGGATGGATTGTTACAGCACGGGGACCAATAGAAGCAAGGATCTATTATGCCACCGTGGAGGCCAAGAATCAAATAATTCATTGTGACATCATGTGGCCTAGAAGGGCATGGGATGCATTGTGACAGCACAGGGGTTAAGAGAAGCAAGGATCCATTGTGACCCAATGGAGGCTAACAATCTAATGATCACTTGTGACACCAATGGGCCTAAAAGGGGCAGGGATGTATTGTGAAAGCATGGGGTCCAATGAATACCTGGTACAATTACGCCACCATGGAGGCCAAGAATCAAATGATTCATTGTGACATCAAGTGGCCTAAAAGGACATGGGATGCATTGTGACACCACAGAGGTTAAGAGAAGCAAGGAACCATTGTGACCCAATGCAGGCTAACAATCTAAGAATCCCTTTTGAAACCAGGGGGCGCAAAAGGACCACGGATGAACTCTGACAGCATGGGGACCTATAGAAGCAAGGAACCATTATGACACCATGAAGGCCAAGAATCAAATGGTTCATTGTAAGACCAAGTGGCCTAAAAGGGCTTGGAATGCATTGTGACACCACAGAGGTTAAGAGAAGCAAGGAACCATTGTGACCCAATGCAGGCTAACAATCTAATGATCCCTTGTGGCACCAGGGGGGTATAAAAAGGGCCAGGGATGGATTGTTACAGCACGGGGACCAATAGAAGCAAGGATTAATTATGCCACCGTGGAGGCCAAGAATCAAATGATTCATTGTGACATCAAGTGGCCTAAAAGGGCATGGGATGCATTGTGACAGCACAGGGGTTAAGAGAAGCAAGGATCCATTGTGACCCAATGGAGGCTAATAATCCCAGGATCCCATTTGACACCAGGGGGCGTAAAAGGGCCAGGGATGAATTGTGACAGCATGGGGCCCAATAGAAACAAGGAACCATTATGATACCATGGAGGCCAAGAATCAAGTGATTCATTGTGACATCAAGTGGCCTAAAAGGGCATGGGATGCATTGTGACACCACAGAGGTTAAGAGAAGCAAGGAACCATTGTGACCCAATGCAGGCTAACAATCTAATGATCCCTTGTGGCACGAGGGGGTATAAAAAGGGCCAGGGTTGGATTGTGACAGCACGGGGACCAATAGAAGCAAGGATCTATTATGCCACCGTGGAGGCCAAGAATCAAATAATTCATTGTGACATCATGTGGCCTAAAAGGGCATGGGATGCATTGTGACAGCACAGGGGTTAAGAGAAGCAAGGATCCATTGTGACCCAATGGAGGCTAACAATCTAATGATCCCTTGTGACACCAATGGGCCTAAAAGGGGCAGGGATGTATTGTGAAAGCATGGGGCCCAATGAATACCTGGTACAATTACGCCACCATGGAGGCCAAGAATCAAATGATTCATTGTGACATCAACTGGCCTAAAAGGGCATGGGATGCATTGTGACACCACAGGGGCTAAGAGAAGCAAGGAACCATTGTGACCCAATGCAGGCTAACAATCTAAGAATCCCTTTTGACACCAGGGGGCGCAAAAGGACCACGGATGAACTCTGACAGCATGGGGACCTATAGAAGCAAGGAACCATTATGACACCATGAAGGCCAAGAATCAAATGGTTCATTGTAAGACCAAGTGGCCTAAAAGGGCTTGGAATGCATTGTGACACCACAGAGGTTAAGAGAAGCAAGGAACCATTGTGACCCAATGGAGGCTAATAATCCCAGGATCCCATTTGTCACCAGGGGGCGTAAAAGGGCCAGGGATGAATTGTGACAGCATGGGGCCCAATAGAAACAAGGAACCATTATGACACCATGGAGGCCAAGAATCAAGTGATTCATTGTGACATCAAGTGGCCTAAAAGGGCATGGGATGCATTGTGACACCACAGAGGTTAAGAGAAGCAAGGAACCATTGTGACCCAATGCAGGCTAACAATCTAATGATCCCTTGTGACACCAATGGGCCTACAAGGGGCAGGGATGAATTGTGAAAGCATGGGGCCCAAGTAAAACCTGGTACAATTATGCCACCATGGAGGCCAAGAATCAAATGATTCATTGTGACATCAAGTGGCCTAAAAGGGCATGGGATGCATTGTGACACCACAGGGGTTAAGAGAAGCAAGGAACCATTGTGACCCAATGCAGGCTAACAATCTAAGAATCCCTTTTGACACCAGGGGGCGCAAAAGGACTACGGATGAACCTTGACAGCATGAGGACCAATAGAAGCAAGGAACCATTATGACACCATGAAGGCCAAGAATCAAATGGTTCATTGTAAGACCAAGAGGCCTAAAAGGGCTTGGAATGCATTGTGACACCACAGAGGTTAAGAGAAGCAAGGAACCATTGTGACCCAATGCAGGCTAACAATCTAATGATCCCTTGTGGCACCAGGGGGTATAAAAAGGGCCAGGGATGGATTGTTACAGCACGGGGACCAATAGAAGCAAGGATCTATTATGCCACCGTGGAGGCCAAGAATCAAATAATTCATTGTGACATCATGTGGCCTAGAAGGGCATGGGATGCATTGTGACAGCACAGGGGTTAAGAGAAGCAAGGATCCATTGTGACCCAATGGAGGCTAACAATCTAATGATCACTTGTGACACCAATGGGCCTAAAAGGGGCAGGGATGTATTGTGAAAGCATGGGGCCCAATGAATACCTGGTACAATTACGCCACCATGGAGGCCAAGAATCAAATGATTCATTGTGACATCAAGTGGCCTAAAAGGACATGGGATGCATTGTGACACCACAGAGGTTAAGAGAAGCAAGGAACCATTGTGACCCAATGCAGGCTAAGAATCTAGAGAATCCCTTTTGACACCAGGGGGCGAAAAAGGACCACGGATGAACTGTGACAGCATGGGGACCTATAGAAGGAAGGAACCATTATGACACCATGAAGGCCAAGAGTCAAATGGTTCGTTTTAAGACCAAGTGTCCTAAAAGGGCTTGGAATGCATTGTGACACCACAGAGGTTAAGAGAAGCAAGGAACCATTGTGACCCAATGGACGCTAATAATCCCAGGATCCCATTTGACACCAGGGGTCGTAAAAGGGCCAGGGATGAATTGTGACAGCATGGGGACCAATAGAAACAAGGAACCATTATGACACCATGGAGGCCAAGAATCAAGTGATTCATTGTGACATCAAGTGGCCTAAAAGGGCATGGGATGCATTGTGACACCACAGAGGTTAAGAGAAGCAAGGAACCATTGTGACCCAATGCAGGCTAACAATCTAATGATCCCTGGTGACACCAATGGGCCTAAAATGGGCAGGGATGAATTGTGGAAGCATGGGGCCAAAGTAAAACCTGGTACAATTATGCCACCATGGAGGCCAAGAATCAAATGATTCATTGTGACATCAAGTGGCCGAAAAGGGCTTGGAATGCATTGTGACACCACAGAGGTTAAGAGAAGCAAGGAACCATTGTGACCCAATGCAGGCTAACAATCTAATGATCCCTTGTGGCACCAGGGGGTATAAAAAGGGCCAGGGATGGATTGTTACAGCACGGGGACCAATAGAAGCAAGGATCTATTATGCCACCATGGAGGCCAAGAATCAAATGATTCATTGTGACATCATGTGGCCTAAAAGTGCATGGGATGCATTGTGACACCACAGAGGTTAAGAGAAGCAAGGAACCATTGTGACCCAATGCAGGCTAACAATCTAATGATCCCTTGTGACACCAATGGGCCTAAAAGGGCCAGGGATGAATTGTGAAAGCATGGGGCCCAACTAAAACCTGGTACAATTATGCCACCATGGAGGCCAAGAATCAAATGATTCATTGTGACATCAAGTGGCCTAAAAGGGCATGGGATGCATTGTGACACCACAGAGGTTAAGAGAAGCAAGGAACCATTGTGACCCAATGCAGGCTAATAATGCCAGGATCCCAATTGACACCAGGGGTCGTAAAAGGGCCAGGGATGAATTGTGACAGCATGGGGCCCAATAGAAACAAGGAACCATTATGACACCATGGAGGCCAAGAATCAAATGATTCATTGTGACATCAAGTGGCCTAAAAGGGCATGGGATGCATTGTGACACCACAGAGGTTAAGAGAAGCAAGGAACCATTGTGACCCAATGCAGGCTAACAATTTATAGATCCCTTGTGACACCAGGGGGCCTAAAATGGCCAGGGATGGATTGTTACAGCACGGGGACCAATAGAAGCAAGGATCTATTATGCCACCATGGACGCCAAGAATCAAATGATTCATTGTGACATCAAGTGGCCTAAAAGGGCATGGGATGCATTGTGACACCACAGGGGTTAAGAGAAGCAAGGATCCATTGTGACCCAATGGAGGCTAATAATCCCAGGATCCCATTTGACACCAGGGGGCGTAAAAGGGCCAGGGATGAATTGTGACAGCATGGGGACCAATAGAAACAAGGAACCATTATGACACCATGGAGGCCAAGAATCAAATGATTCATTGTGACATCAAGTGGCCTAAAATGGCATGGAATGCATTGTGACACCACAGAGGTTAAGAGAAGCAAGGAACCATTGTTACCCAATGGAGGCTAACAATCTAATGGTCCCTTGTGACACCAATGGGCCTAAAAGGGCCAGGGAAGAATTGTGAAAGCATGGGGCCCAATTAAAACCTGGTACAATTATGCCACCATGGAGGCCAAAAATCAAATGGTTCATTGTGACATCAAGTGGCCTAAAATGGCATGGAATGCATTGTGACACCACAGAGGTTAAGAGAAGCAAGGAACCATTGTTACCCAATGGAGGCTAACAATCTAATGGTCCCTTGTGACACCAATGGGCCTAAAAGGGCCAGGGAAGAATTGTGAAAGCATGGGGCCCAATTAAAACCTGGTACAATTATGCCACCATGGAGGCCAAAAATCAAATGGTTCATTGTGACATCAAGTGGCCTAAAAGGGCATGGGATGAATTGTGACACCACAGGGGCTAAGAGAAGCAAGGATCCATTGTGACCCAATGGAGGCTAACAATCTAATGATCCCTTGTGACACCAGGGGGTCTAAAATGGCCAGGGATGGATTGTTACAGCACGGGGACCAATAGAATCAAGGATCTATTATGCCACCATGGAGGCCAAGAATCAAATGATTCATTGTGACATCAAGTGGCCTAAAAGGGCATGGGATGCATTGTGACACCACAGAGGTTAAGAGAAGCAAGGAACCATTATGACCCAATGCAGGCTAACAATCTAATGATCCCTTGTGGCACCTGGGGGTATAAAAAGAGCCAGGGATGAATTGTAACAGCACGGGGACCAATAGAAGCAAGGATCTATTATGTCACCATGGAGGCCAAGAATCAAATGATTCATTGTGACATCAAGTGGCCTAAAAGGGCATGGGATGCATTGTGACACCACAGGGGTTAAGAGAAGCAAGGAACCATTGTGACCCAATGCAGGCTAACAATCTAATGATCCCTGGTCACACCAATGGGCCTAAAATGGGCAGGGATGAATTGTGGAAGCATGGGGCCAAAGTAAAACCTGGTACAATTATGCCACCATGGAGGCCAAGAATCAAATGATTCATTGTGACATCAAGTGGCCGAAAAGGGCTTGGAATGCATTGTGACACCACAGAGGTTAAGAGAAGCAAGGAACCATTGTGACCCAATGGAGGCTAACAATCTAATGATCCCTTGTGGCACCAGGGGGTATAAAAAGGGCCAGGGATGGATTGTTACAGCACGGGGACCAATAGAAGCAAGGATCTATTATGCCACCATGGAGGCCAAGAATCAAATGATTCATTGTGACATCAAGTGGCCTAAAACTGCATGGGATGCATTGTGACACCACAGAGGTTAAGAGAAGCAAGGAACCATTGTGACCCAATGCTTGCTAACAATCTAATGATCCCTTGTGACACCAATGGGCCTAAAAGGGCCAGGGATGAATTGTGAAAGCATGGGGCCCAAGTAAAACCTGGTACAATTATGCCACCATGGAGGCCAAGAATCAAATGATTCATTGTGACATCAACTGGCCTAAAAGGGCATGGGATGCATTGTGACACCACAGGGGTTAAGAGAAGCAAGGAACCATTGTGACCCAATGCAGCCTAACAATCTAATGATCCCTTGTGGCACGAGGGGGTATAAAAAGGGCCAGGGTTGGATTGTGACAGCACGGGGACCAATAGAAGCAAGGATCTATTATGCCACCGTGGAGGCCAAGAATCAAATAATTCATTGTGACATCATGTGGCCTAAAAGGGCATGGGATGCATTGTGACAGCACAGGGGTTAAGAGAAGCAAGGATCCATTGTGACCCAATGGAGGCTAACAATCTAATGATCCCTTGTGACACCAATGGGCCTAAAAGGGGCAGGGATGTATTGTGAAAGCATGGGGCCCAATGAATACCTGGTACAATTACGCCACCATGGAGGCCAAGAATCAAATGATTCATTGTGACATCAAGTGGCCTAAAAGGGCATGGGATGCATTGTGACACCACAGGGGCTAAGAGAAGCAAGGAACCATTGTGACCCAATGCAGGCTAACAATCTAATGATCCCTTGTGGCACCAGGGGGCGCAAAAGGACCACGGATGAACCTTGACAGCATGAGGACATATAGAAGCAAGGAACCATTATGACACCATGAAGGCCAAGAATCAAATGGTTCATTGTAAGACCAAGAGGCCTAAAAGGGCTTGGAATGCATTGTGACACCACAGAGGTTAAGAGAAGCAAGGAACCATTGTGACCCAATGCAGGCTAACAATCTAATGATCCCTTGTGGCACCAGGGGGTATAAAAAGGGCCAGGGATGGATTGTTACAGCACGGGGACCAATAGAAGCAAGGATCTATTATGCCACCGTGGAGGCCAAGAATCAAATAATTCATTGTGACATCATGTGGCCTAGAAGGGCATGGGATGCATTGTGACAGCACAGGGGTTAAGAGAAGCAAGAATCCATTGTGACCCAATGGAGGCTAACAATCTAATGATCACTTGTGACACCAATGGGCCTAAAAGGGGCAGGGATGTATTGTGAAAGCATGGGGCCCAATGAATACCTGGTACAATTACGCCACCATGGAGGCCAAGAATCAAATGATTCATTGTGACATCAAGTGGCCTAAAAGGACATGGGATGCATTGTGACACCACAGAGGTTAAGAGAAGCAAGGAACCATTGTGACCCAATGCAGGCTAACAATCTAAGAATCCCTTTTGAAACCAGGGGGCGCAAAAGGACCACGGATGAACTCTGACAGCATGGGGACCTATAGAAGCAAGGAACCATTATGACACCATGAAGGCCAAGAATCAAATGGTTCATTGTAAGACCAAGTGGCCTAAAAGGGCTTGGAATGCATTGTGACACCACAGAGGTTAAGAGAAGCAAGGAACCATTGTGACCCAATGCAGGCTAACAATCTAATGATCCCTTGTGGCACCAGGGGGGTATAAAAAGGGCCAGGGATGGATTGTTACAGCACGGGGACCAATAGAAGCAAGGATTAATTATGCCACCGTGGAGGCCAAGAATCAAATGATTCATTGTGACATCAAGTGGCCTAAAAGGGCATGGGATGCATTGTGACAGCACAGGGGTTAAGAGAAGCAAGGATCCATTGTGACCCAATGGAGGCTAATAATCCCAGGATCCCATTTGACACCAGGGGGCGTAAAAGGGCCAGGGATGAATTGTGACAGCATGGGGCCCAATAGAAACAAGGAACCATTATGATACCATGGAGGCCAAGAATCAAGTGATTCATTGTGACATCAAGTGGCCTAAAAGGGCATGGGATGCATTGTGACACCACAGAGGTTAAGAGAAGCAAGGAACCATTGTGACCCAA
The DNA here is from genome assembly GCF_963662255.1 of Cinclus cinclus. Lineage (NCBI taxonomy): Eukaryota > Metazoa > Chordata > Aves > Passeriformes > Cinclidae > Cinclus > Cinclus cinclus. The sequence goes on from NC_085072.1 coordinate 7,942,819, forward strand.
TGCAGGCTAACAATCTAATGATCCCTTGTGGCACGAGGGGGTATAAAAAGGGCCAGGGTTGGATTGTGACAGCACGGGGACCAATAGAAGCAAGGATCTATTATGCCACCGTGGAGGCCAAGAATCAAATAATTCATTGTGACATCATGTGGCCTAAAAGGGCATGGGATGCATTGTGACAGCACAGGGGTTAAGAGAAGCAAGGATCCATTGTGACCCAATGGAGGCTAACAATCTAATGATCCCTTGTGACACCAATGGGCCTAAAAGGGGCAGGGATGTATTGTGAAAGCATGGGGCCCAATGAATACCTGGTACAATTACGCCACCATGGAGGCCAAGAATCAAATGATTCATTGTGACATCAACTGGCCTAAAAGGGCATGGGATGCATTGTGACACCACAGGGGCTAAGAGAAGCAAGGAACCATTGTGACCCAATGCAGGCTAACAATCTAAGAATCCCTTTTGACACCAGGGGGCGCAAAAGGACCACGGATGAACTCTGACAGCATGGGGACCTATAGAAGCAAGGAACCATTATGACACCATGAAGGCCAAGAATCAAATGGTTCATTGTAAGACCAAGTGGCCTAAAAGGGCTTGGAATGCATTGTGACACCACAGAGGTTAAGAGAAGCAAGGAACCATTGTGACCCAATGCAGGCTAACAATCTAATGATCCCTTGTGACACCAATGGGCCTACAAGGGGCAGGGATGTATTGTGAAAGCATGGGGCCCAATGAAAACCTGGTACAATTACGCCACCATGGAGGCCAAGAATCAAATGATTCATTGTGACATCAAGTGGCCTAAAAGGGCATGGGATGCATTGTGACACCACAGAGGTTAAGAGAAGCAAGGAACCATTGTGACCCAATGCAGGCTAACAATCTAAGAATCCCTTTTGACACCAGGGGGCGCAAAAGGACCACGGATGAACTCTGACAGCATGGGGACCTATAGAAGCAAGGAACCATTATGACACCATGAAGGCCAAGAATCAAATGGTTCGTTGTAAGATCAAGAAGCCTAAAAGGCTTGGAATGCATTGTGACACCACAGAGGTTAAGAGAATCAAGGAACCATTGTGACCCAATGCAGGCTAACAATCTAATGATCCCTTGTGGCACCAGGGGGGTATAAAAAGGGCCAGGGATGGATTGTTACAGCACGGGGGCCAATAGAAGCAAGGATCTATTATGCCACCATGGAGGCCAAGAATCAAATGATTCATTGTGACATCAAGTGGCCTAAAAGGGCATGGGATGCATTGTGACACCACAGGGGTTAAGAGAAGCAAGGATCCATTGTGACCCAATGGAGGCTAATAATCCCAGGATCCCATTTGACACCAGGGGGCGTAAAAGGGCCAGGGATGAATTGTGACAGCATGGGGCCCAATAGAAACAAGGAACCATTATGACACCATGGAGGCCAAGAATCAAGTGATTCATTGTGACATCAAGTGGCCTAAAAGGGCATGGGATGCATTGTGACACCACAGAGGTTAAGAGAAGCAAGGAACCATTGTGACCCAATGCAGGCTAACAATCTAATGATCCCTTGTGACACCAATGGGCCTACAAGGGGCAGGGATGAATTGTGAAAGCATGGGGCCCAAGTAAAACCTGGTACAATTATGCCACCATGGAGGCCAAGAATCAAATGATTCATTGTGACATCAAGTGGCCTAAAAGGGCATGGGATGCATTGTGACACCACAGGGGTTAAGAGAAGCAAGGAACCATTGTGACCCAATGCAGGCTAACAATCTAGAGAATCCCTTTTGACACCAGGGGGCGAAAAAGGACCACGGATGAACTGTGACAGCATGGGGACCTATAGAAGGAAGCAACCATTATGACACCATGAAGGCCAAGAGTCAAATGGTTCATTTTAAGACCAAGTGTCCTAAAAGGGCTTGGAATGCATTGTGACACCACAGAGGTTAAGAGAAGCAAGGAACCATTGTGACCCAATGGAGGCTAATAATCCCAGGATCCCATTTGACACCAGGGGTCGTAAAAGGGCCAGGGATGAATTGTGACAGCATGGGGCCCAATAGAAACAAGGAACCATTATGACACCATGGAGGCCAAGAATCAAGTGATTCATTGTGACATCAAGTGGCCTAAAAGGGCATGGGATGCATTGTGACACCACAGAGGTTAAGAGAAGCAAGGAACCATTGTGACCCAATGCAGGCTAACAATCTAATGATCCCTGGTCACACCAATGGGCCTAAAATGGGCAGGGATGAATTGTGGAAGCATGGGGCCAAAGTAAAACCTGGTACAATTATGCCACCATGGAGGCCAAGAATCAAATGATTCATTGTGACATCAAGTGGCCGAAAAGGGCTTGGAATGCATTGTGACACCACAGAGGTTAAGAGAAGCAAGGAACCATTGTGACCCAATGGAGGCTAACAATCTAATGATCCCTTGTGGCACCAGGGGGTATAAAAAGGGCCAGGGATGGATTGTTACAGCACGGGGACCAATAGAAGCAAGGATCTATTATGCCACCATGGAGGCCAAGAATCAAATGATTCATTGTGACATCAAGTGGCCTAAAAGTGCATGGGATGCATTGTGACACCACAGAGGTTAAGAGAAGCAAGGAACCATTGTGACCCAATGCTTGCTAACAATCTAATGATCCCTTGTGACACCAATGGGCCTAAAAGGGCCAGGGATGAATTGTGAAAGCATGGGGCCCAAGTAAAACCTGGTACAATTATGCCACCATGGAGGCCAAGAATCAAATGATTCATTGTGACATCAAGTGGCCTAAAAGGGCATGGGATGCATTGTGACACCACAGGGGTTAAGAGAAGCAAGGAACCATTGTGACCCAATGCAGCCTAACAATCTAATGATCCCTTGTGGCACGAGGGGGTATAAAAAGGGCCAGGGTTGGATTGTGACAGCACGGGGACCAATAGAAGCAAGGATCTATTATGCCACCGTGGAGGCCAAGAATCAAATAATTCATTGTGACATCATGTGGCCTAAAAGGGCATGGGATGCATTGTGACAGCACAGGGGTTAAGAGAAGCAAGGATCCATTGTGACCCAATGGAGGCTAACAATCTAATGATCCCTTGTGACACCAATGGGCCTAAAAGGGGCAGGGATGTATTGTGAAAGCATGGGGCCCAATGAATACCTGGTACAATTACGCCACCATGGAGGCCAAGAATCAAATGATTCATTGTGACATCAAGTGGCCTAAAAGGGCATGGGATGCATTGTGACACCACAGGGGCTAAGAGAAGCAAGGAACCATTGTGACCCAATGCAGGCTAACAATCTAATGATCCCTTGTGGCACCAGGGGGCGCAAAAGGACCACGGATGAACCTTGACAGCATGAGGACATATAGAAGCAAGGAACCATTATGACACCATGAAGGCCAAGAATCAAATGGTTCATTGTAAGACCAAGAGGCCTAAAAGGGCTTGGAATGCATTGTGACACCACAGAGGTTAAGAGAAGCAAGGAACCATTGTGACCCAATGCAGGCTAACAATCTAATGATCCCTTGTGGCACCAGGGGGTATAAAAAGGGCCAGGGATGGATTGTTACAGCACGGGGACCAATAGAAGCAAGGATCTATTATGCCACCGTGGAGGCCAAGAATCAAATAATTCATTGTGACATCATGTGGCCTAGAAGGGCATGGGATGCATTGTGACAGCACAGGGGTTAAGAGAAGCAAGAATCCATTGTGACCCAATGGAGGCTAACAATCTAATGATCACTTGTGACACCAATGGGCCTAAAAGGGGCAGGGATGTATTGTGAAAGCATGGGGCCCAATGAATACCTGGTACAATTACGCCACCATGGAGGCCAAGAATCAAATGATTCATTGTGACATCAAGTGGCCTAAAAGGACATGGGATGCATTGTGACACCACAGAGGTTAAGAGAAGCAAGGAACCATTGTGACCCAATGCAGGCTAACAATCTAAGAATCCCTTTTGAAACCAGGGGGCGCAAAAGGACCACGGATGAACTCTGACAGCATGGGGACCTATAGAAGCAAGGAACCATTATGACACCATGAAGGCCAAGAATCAAATGGTTCATTGTAAGACCAAGTGGCCTAAAAGGGCTTGGAATGCATTGTGACACCACAGAGGTTAAGAGAAGCAAGGAACCATTGTGACCCAATGCAGGCTAACAATCTAATGATCCCTTGTGGCACCAGGGGGGTATAAAAAGGGCCAGGGATGGATTGTTACAGCACGGGGACCAATAGAAGCAAGGATTAATTATGCCACCGTGGAGGCCAAGAATCAAATGATTCATTGTGACATCAAGTGGCCTAAAAGGGCATGGGATGCATTGTGACAGCACAGGGGTTAAGAGAAGCAAGGATCCATTGTGACCCAATGGAGGCTAATAATCCCAGGATCCCATTTGACACCAGGGGGCGTAAAAGGGCCAGGGATGAATTGTGACAGCATGGGGCCCAATAGAAACAAGGAACCATTATGATACCATGGAGGCCAAGAATCAAGTGATTCATTGTGACATCAAGTGGCCTAAAAGGGCATGGGATGCATTGTGACACCACAGAGGTTAAGAGAAGCAAGGAACCATTGTGACCCAATGCAGGCTAACAATCTAATGATCCCTTGTGGCACGAGGGGGTATAAAAAGGGCCAGGGTTGGATTGTGACAGCACGGGGACCAATAGAAGCAAGGATCTATTATGCCACCGTGGAGGCCAAGAATCAAATAATTCATTGTGACATCATGTGGCCTAAAAGGGCATGGGATGCATTGTGACAGCACAGGGGTTAAGAGAAGCAAGGATCCATTGTGACCCAATGGAGGCTAACAATCTAATGATCCCTTGTGACACCAATGGGCCTAAAAGGGGCAGGGATGTATTGTGAAAGCATGGGGCCCAATGAATACCTGGTACAATTACGCCACCATGGAGGCCAAGAATCAAATGATTCATTGTGACATCAACTGGCCTAAAAGGGCATGGGATGCATTGTGACACCACAGGGGCTAAGAGAAGCAAGGAACCATTGTGACCCAATGCAGGCTAACAATCTAAGAATCCCTTTTGACACCAGGGGGCGCAAAAGGACCACGGATGAACTCTGACAGCATGGGGACCTATAGAAGCAAGGAACCATTATGACACCATGAAGGCCAAGAATCAAATGGTTCATTGTAAGACCAAGTGGCCTAAAAGGGCTTGGAATGCATTGTGACACCACAGAGGTTAAGAGAAGCAAGGAACCATTGTGACCCAATGCAGGCTAACAATCTAATGATCCCTTGTGACACCAATGGGCCTACAAGGGGCAGGGATGTATTGTGAAAGCATGGGGCCCAATGAAAACCTGGTACAATTACGCCACCATGGAGGCCAAGAATCAAATGATTCATTGTGACATCAAGTGGCCTAAAAGGGCATGGGATGCATTGTGACACCACAGAGGTTAAGAGAAGCAAGGAACCATTGTGACCCAATGCAGGCTAACAATCTAAGAATCCCTTTTGACACCAGGGGGCGCAAAAGGACCACGGATGAACTCTGACAGCATGGGGACCTATAGAAGCAAGGAACCATTATGACACCATGAAGGCCAAGAATCAAATGGTTCGTTGTAAGATCAAGAAGCCTAAAAGGCTTGGAATGCATTGTGACACCACAGAGGTTAAGAGAATCAAGGAACCATTGTGACCCAATGCAGGCTAACAATCTAATGATCCCTTGTGGCACCAGGGGGGTATAAAAAGGGCCAGGGATGGATTGTTACAGCACGGGGGCCAATAGAAGCAAGGATCTATTATGCCACCATGGAGGCCAAGAATCAAATGATTCATTGTGACATCAAGTGGCCTAAAAGGGCATGGGATGCATTGTGACACCACAGGGGTTAAGAGAAGCAAGGATCCATTGTGACCCAATGGAGGCTAATAATCCCAGGATCCCATTTGACACCAGGGGGCGTAAAAGGGCCAGGGATGAATTGTGACAGCATGGGGCCCAATAGAAACAAGGAACCATTATGACACCATGGAGGCCAAGAATCAAGTGATTCATTGTGACATCAAGTGGCCTAAAAGGGCATGGGATGCATTGTGACACCACAGAGGTTAAGAGAAGCAAGGAACCATTGTGACCCAATGCAGGCTAACAATCTAATGATCCCTTGTGACACCAATGGGCCTACAAGGGGCAGGGATGAATTGTGAAAGCATGGGGCCCAAGTAAAACCTGGTACAATTATGCCACCATGGAGGCCAAGAATCAAATGATTCATTGTGACATCAAGTGGCCTAAAAGGGCATGGGATGCATTGTGACACCACAGGGGTTAAGAGAAGCAAGGAACCATTGTGACCCAATGCAGGCTAACAATCTAGAGAATCCCTTTTGACACCAGGGGGCGAAAAAGGACCACGGATGAACTGTGACAGCATGGGGACCTATAGAAGGAAGCAACCATTATGACACCATGAAGGCCAAGAGTCAAATGGTTCATTTTAAGACCAAGTGTCCTAAAAGGGCTTGGAATGCATTGTGACACCACAGAGGTTAAGAGAAGCAAGGAACCATTGTGACCCAATGGAGGCTAATAATCCCAGGATCCCATTTGACACCAGGGGTCGTAAAAGGGCCAGGGATGAATTGTGACAGCATGGGGCCCAATAGAAACAAGGAACCATTATGACACCATGGAGGCCAAGAATCAAGTGATTCATTGTGACATCAAGTGGCCTAAAAGGGCATGGGATGCATTGTGACACCACAGAGGTTAAGAGAAGCAAGGAACCATTGTGACCCAATGCAGGCTAACAATCTAATGATCCCTGGTCACACCAATGGGCCTAAAATGGGCAGGGATGAATTGTGGAAGCATGGGGCCAAAGTAAAACCTGGTACAATTATGCCACCATGGAGGCCAAGAATCAAATGATTCATTGTGACATCAAGTGGCCGAAAAGGGCTTGGAATGCATTGTGACACCACAGAGGTTAAGAGAAGCAAGGAACCATTGTGACCCAATGGAGGCTAACAATCTAATGATCCCTTGTGGCACCAGGGGGTATAAAAAGGGCCAGGGATGGATTGTTACAGCACGGGGACCAATAGAAGCAAGGATCTATTATGCCACCATGGAGGCCAAGAATCAAATGATTCATTGTGACATCAAGTGGCCTAAAAGTGCATGGGATGCATTGTGACACCACAGAGGTTAAGAGAAGCAAGGAACCATTGTGACCCAATGCTTGCTAACAATCTAATGATCCCTTGTGACACCAATGGGCCTAAAAGGGCCAGGGATGAATTGTGAAAGCATGGGGCCCAAGTAAAACCTGGTACAATTATGCCACCATGGAGGCCAAGAATCAAATGATTCATTGTGACATCAACTGGCCTAAAAGGGCATGGGATGCATTGTGACACCACAGGGGTTAAGAGAAGCAAGGAACCATTGTGACCCAATGCAGCCTAACAATCTAATGATCCCTTGTGGCACGAGGGGGTATAAAAAGGGCCAGGGTTGGATTGTGACAGCACGGGGACCAATAGAAGCAAGGATCTATTATGCCACCGTGGAGGCCAAGAATCAAATAATTCATTGTGACATCATGTGGCCTAAAAGGGCATGGGATGCATTGTGACAGCACAGGGGTTAAGAGAAGCAAGGATCCATTGTGACCCAATGGAGGCTAACAATCTAATGATCCCTTGTGACACCAATGGGCCTAAAAGGGGCAGGGATGTATTGTGAAAGCATGGGGCCCAATGAATACCTGGTACAATTACGCCACCATGGAGGCCAAGAATCAAATGATTCATTGTGACATCAAGTGGCCTAAAAGGGCATGGGATGCATTGTGACACCACAGGGGCTAAGAGAAGCAAGGAACCATTGTGACCCAATGCAGGCTAACAATCTAATGATCCCTTGTGGCACCAGGGGGCGCAAAAGGACCACGGATGAACCTTGACAGCATGAGGACCTATAGAAGCAAGGAACCATTATGACACCATGAAGGCCAAGAATCAAATGGTTCATTGTAAGACCAAGAGGCCTAAAAGGGCTTGGAATGCATTGTGACACCACAGAGGTTAAGAGAAGCAAGGAACCATTGTGACCCAATGCAGGCTAACAATCTAATGATCCCTTGTGGCACCAGGGGGTATAAAAAGGGCCAGGGATGGATTGTTACAGCACGGGGACCAATAGAAGCAAGGATCTATTATGCCACCGTGGAGGCCAAGAATCAAATAATTCATTGTGACATCATGTGGCCTAGAAGGGCATGGGATGCATTGTGACACCACAGAGGTTAAGAGAAGCAAGGAACCATTGTGACCCAATGCAGGCTAACAATCTAAGAATCCCTTTTGACACCAGGGGGCGCAAAAGGACCACGGATGAACTCTGACAGCATGGGGACCTATAGAAGCAAGGAACCATTATGACACCATGAAGGCCAAGAATCAAATGGTTCGTTGTAAGATCAAGAAGCCTAAAAGGCTTGGAATGCATTGTGACACCACAGAGGTTAAGAGAATCAAGGAACCATTGTGACCCAATGCAGGCTAACAATCTAATGATCCCTTGTGGCACCAGGGGGGTATAAAAAGGGCCAGGGATGGATTGTTACAGCACGGGGGCCAATAGAAGCAAGGATCTATTATGCCACCATGGAGGCCAAGAATCAAATGATTCATTGTGACATCAAGTGGCCTAAAAGGGCATGGGATGCATTGTGACACCACAGGGGTTAAGAGAAGCAAGGATCCATTGTGACCCAATGGAGGCTAATAATCCCAGGATCCCATTTGACACCAGGGGGCGTAAAAGGGCCAGGGATGAATTGTGACAGCATGGGGCCCAATAGAAACAAGGAACCATTATGACACCATGGAGGCCAAGAATCAAGTGATTCATTGTGACATCAAGTGGCCTAAAAGGGCATGGGATGCATTGTGACACCACAGAGGTTAAGAGAAGCAAGGAACCATTGTGACCCAATGCAGGCTAACAATCTAATGATCCCTTGTGACACCAATGGGCCTACAAGGGGCAGGGATGAATTGTGAAAGCATGGGGCCCAAGTAAAACCTGGTACAATTATGCCACCATGGAGGCCAAGAATCAAATGATTCATTGTGACATCAAGTGGCCTAAAAGGGCATGGGATGCATTGTGACACCACAGGGGTTAAGAGAAGCAAGGAACCATTGTGACCCAATGCAGGCTAACAATCTAGAGAATCCCTTTTGACACCAGGGGGCGAAAAAGGACCACGGATGAACTGTGACAGCATGGGGACCTATAGAAGGAAGCAACCATTATGACACCATGAAGGCCAAGAGTCAAATGGTTCATTTTAAGACCAAGTGTCCTAAAAGGGCTTGGAATGCATTGTGACACCACAGAGGTTAAGAGAAGCAAGGAACCATTGTGACCCAATGGAGGCTAATAATCCCAGGATCCCATTTGACACCAGGGGTCGTAAAAGGGCCAGGGATGAATTGTGACAGCATGGGGCCCAATAGAAACAAGGAACCATTATGACACCATGGAGGCCAAGAATCAAGTGATTCATTGTGACATCAAGTGGCCTAAAAGGGCATGGGATGCATTGTGACACCACAGAGGTTAAGAGAAGCAAGGAACCATTGTGACCCAATGCAGGCTAACAATCTAATGATCCCTGGTCACACCAATGGGCCTAAAATGGGCAGGGATGAATTGTGGAAGCATGGGGCCAAAGTAAAACCTGGTACAATTATGCCACCATGGAGGCCAAGAATCAAATGATTCATTGTGACATCAAGTGGCCGAAAAGGGCTTGGAATGCATTGTGACACCACAGAGGTTAAGAGAAGCAAGGAACCATTGTGACCCAATGGAGGCTAACAATCTAATGATCCCTTGTGGCACCAGGGGGTATAAAAAGGGCCAGGGATGGATTGTTACAGCACGGGGACCAATAGAAGCAAGGATCTATTATGCCACCATGGAGGCCAAGAATCAAATGATTCATTGTGACATCAAGTGGCCTAAAAGTGCATGGGATGCATTGTGACACCACAGAGGTTAAGAGAAGCAAGGAACCATTGTGACCCAATGCTTGCTAACAATCTAATGATCCCTTGTGACACCAATGGGCCTAAAAGGGCCAGGGATGAATTGTGAAAGCATGGGGCCCAAGTAAAACCTGGTACAATTATGCCACCATGGAGGCCAAGAATCAAATGATTCATTGTGACATCAACTGGCCTAAAAGGGCATGGGATGCATTGTGACACCACAGGGGTTAAGAGAAGCAAGGAACCATTGTGACCCAATGCAGCCTAACAATCTAATGATCCCTTGTGGCACGAGGGGGTATAAAAAGGGCCAGGGTTGGATTGTGACAGCACGGGGACCAATAGAAGCAAGGATCTATTATGCCACCGTGGAGGCCAAGAATCAAATAATTCATTGTGACATCATGTGGCCTAAAAGGGCATGGGATGCATTGTGACAGCACAGGGGTTAAGAGAAGCAAGGATCCATTGTGACCCAATGGAGGCTAACAATCTAATGATCCCTTGTGACACCAATGGGCCTAAAAGGGGCAGGGATGTATTGTGAAAGCATGGGGCCCAATGAATACCTGGTACAATTACGCCACCATGGAGGCCAAGAATCAAATGATTCATTGTGACATCAAGTGGCCTAAAAGGGCATGGGATGCATTGTGACACCACAGGGGCTAAGAGAAGCAAGGAACCATTGTGACCCAATGCAGGCTAACAATCTAATGATCCCTTGTGGCACCAGGGGGCGCAAAAGGACCACGGATGAACCTTGACAGCATGAGGACCTATAGAAGCAAGGAACCATTATGACACCATGAAGGCCAAGAATCAAATGGTTCATTGTAAGACCAAGAGGCCTAAAAGGGCTTGGAATGCATTGTGACACCACAGAGGTTAAGAGAAGCAAGGAACCATTGTGACCCAATGCAGGCTAACAATCTAATGATCCCTTGTGGCACCAGGGGGTATAAAAAGGGCCAGGGATGGATTGTTACAGCACGGGGACCAATAGAAGCAAGGATCTATTATGCCACCGTGGAGGCCAAGAATCAAATAATTCATTGTGACATCATGTGGCCTAGAAGGGCATGGGATGCATTGTGACAGCACAGGGGTTAAGAGAAGCAAGGATCCATTGTGACCCAATGGAGGCTAACAATCTAATGATCACTTGTGACACCAATGGGCCTAAAAGGGGCAGGGATGTATTGTGAAAGCATGGGGCCCAATGAATACCTGGTACAATTACGCCACCATGGAGGCCAAGAATCAAATGATTCATTGTGACATCAAGTGGCCTAAAAGGACATGGGATGCATTGTGACACCACAGAGGTTAAGAGAAGCAAGGAACCATTGTGACCCAATGCAGGCTAACAATCTAAGAATCCCTTTTGAAACCAGGGGGCGCAAAAGGACCACGGATGAACTCTGACAGCATGGGGACCTATAGAAGCAAGGAACCATTATGACACCATGAAGGCCAAGAATCAAATGGTTCATTGTAAGACCAAGTGGCCTAAAAGGGCTTGGAATGCATTGTGACACCACAGAGGTTAAGAGAAGCAAGGAACCATTGTGACCCAATGCAGGCTAACAATCTAATGATCCCTTGTGGCACCAGGGGGGTATAAAAAGGGCCAGGGATGGATTGTTACAGCACGGGGACCAATAGAAGCAAGGATTAATTATGCCACCGTGGAGGCCAAGAATCAAATGATTCATTGTGACATCAAGTGGCCTAAAAGGGCATGGGATGCATTGTGACAGCACAGGGGTTAAGAGAAGCAAGGATCCATTGTGACCCAATGGAGGCTAATAATCCCAGGATCCCATTTGACACCAGGGGGCGTAAAAGGGCCAGGGATGAATTGTGACAGCATGGGGCCCAATAGAAACAAGGAACCATTATGATACCATGGAGGCCAAGAATCAAGTGATTCATTGTGACATCAAGTGGCCTAAAAGGGCATGGGATGCATTGTGACACCACAGAGGTTAAGAGAAGCAAGGAACCATTGTGACCCAATGCAGGCTAACAATCTAATGATCCCTTGTGGCACGAGGGGGTATAAAAAGGGCCAGGGTTGGATTGTGACAGCACGGGGACCAATAGAAGCAAGGATCTATTATGCCACCGTGGAGGCCAAGAATCAAATAATTCATTGTGACATCATGTGGCCTAAAAGGGCATGGGATGCATTGTGACAGCACAGGGGTTAAGAGAAGCAAGGATCCATTGTGACCCAATGGAGGCTAACAATCTAATGATCCCTTGTGACACCAATGGGCCTAAAAGGGGCAGGGATGTATTGTGAAAGCATGGGGCCCAATGAATACCTGGTACAATTACGCCACCATGGAGGCCAAGAATCAAATGATTCATTGTGACATCAACTGGCCTAAAAGGGCATGGGATGCATTGTGACACCACAGGGGCTAAGAGAAGCAAGGAACCATTGTGACCCAATGCAGGCTAACAATCTAAGAATCCCTTTTGACACCAGGGGGCGCAAAAGGACCACGGATGAACTCTGACAGCATGGGGACCTATAGAAGCAAGGAACCATTATGACACCATGAAGGCCAAGAATCAAATGGTTCATTGTAAGACCAAGTGGCCTAAAAGGGCTTGGAATGCATTGTGACACCACAGAGGTTAAGAGAAGCAAGGAACCATTGTGACCCAATGCAGGCTAACAATCTAATGATCCCTTGTGACACCAATGGGCCTACAAGGGGCAGGGATGTATTGTGAAAGCATGGGGCCCAATGAAAACCTGGTACAATTACGCCACCATGGAGGCCAAGAATCAAATGATTCATTGTGACATCAAGTGGCCTAAAAGGGCATGGGATGCATTGTGACACCACAGAGGTTAAGAGAAGCAAGGAACCATTGTGACCCAATGCAGGCTAACAATCTAAGAATCCCTTTTGACACCAGGGGGCGCAAAAGGACCACGGATGAACTCTGACAGCATGGGGACCTATAGAAGCAAGGAACCATTATGACACCATGAAGGCCAAGAATCAAATGGTTCGTTGTAAGATCAAGAAGCCTAAAAGGCTTGGAATGCATTGTGACACCACAGAGGTTAAGAGAATCAAGGAACCATTGTGACCCAATGCAGGCTAACAATCTAATGATCCCTTGTGGCACCAGGGGGGTATAAAAAGGGCCAGGGATGGATTGTTACAGCACGGGGGCCAATAGAAGCAAGGATCTATTATGCCACCATGGAGGCCAAGAATCAAATGATTCATTGTGACATCAAGTGGCCTAAAAGGGCATGGGATGCATTGTGACACCACAGGGGTTAAGAGAAGCAAGGATCCATTGTGACCCAATGGAGGCTAATAATCCCAGGATCCCATTTGACACCAGGGGGCGAAAAAGGGCCAGGGATGAATTGTGACAGCATGGGGCCCAATAGAAACAAGGAACCATTATGACACCATGGAGGCCAAGAATCAAGTGATTCATTGTGACATCAAGTGGCCTAAAAGGGCATGGGATGCATTGTGACACCACAGAGGTTAAGAGAAGCAAGGAACCATTGTGACCCAATGCAGGCTAACAATCTAATGATCCCTTGTGACACCAATGGGCCTACAAGGGGCAGGGATGAATTGTGAAAGCATGGGGCCCAAGTAAAACCTGGTACAATTATGCCACCATGGAGGCCAAGAATCAAATGATTCATTGTGACATCAAGTGGCCTAAAAGGGCATGGGATGCATTGTGACACCACAGAGGTTAAGAGAAGCAAGGAACCATTGTGACCCAATGCAGGCTAACAATCTAATGATCCCTTGTGGCACCAGGGGGTATAAAAAGGGCCAGGGATGGATTGTTACAGCACGGGGACCAATAGAAGCAAGGATCTATTATGCCACCGTGGAGGCCAAGAATCAAATAATTCATTGTGACATCATGTGGCCTAGAAGGGCATGGGATGCATTGTGACAGCACAGGGGTTAAGAGAAGCAAGGATCCATTGTGACCCAATGGAGGCTAACAATCTAATGATCACTTGTGACACCAATGGGCCTAAAAGGGGCAGGGATGTATTGTGAAAGCATGGGGCCCAATGAATACCTGGTACAATTACGCCACCATGGAGGCCAAGAATCAAATGATTCATTGTGACATCAAGTGGCCTAAAAGGACATGGGATGCATTGTGACACCACAGAGGTTAAGAGAAGCAAGGAACCATTGTGACCCAATGCAGGCTAACAATCTAGAGAATCCCTTTTGACACCAGGGGGCGAAAAAGGACCACGGATGAACTGTGACAGCATGGGGACCTATAGAAGGAAGGAACCATTATGACACCATGAAGGCCAAGAGTCAAATGGTTCATTTTAAGACCAAGTGTCCTAAAAGGGCTTGGAATGCATTGTGACACCACAGAGGTTAAGAGAAGCAAGGAACCATTGTGACCCAATGGAGGCTAATAATCCCAGGATCCCATTTGACACCAGGGGTCGTAAAAGGGCCAGGGATGAATTGTGACAGCATGGGGACCAATAGAAACAAGGAACCATTATGACACCATGGAGGCCAAGAATCAAGTGATTCATTGTGACATCAAGTGGCCTAAAAGGGCATGGGATGCATTGTGACACCACAGAGGTTAAGAGAAGCAAGGAACCATTGTGACCCAATGCAGGCTAACAATCTAATGATCCCTGGTGACACCAATGGGCCTAAAATGGGCAGGGATGAATTGTGGAAGCATGGGGCCAAAGTAAAACCTGGTACAATTATGCCACCATGGAGGCCAAGAATCAAATGATTCATTGTGACATCAAGTGGCCGAAAAGGGCATGGGATGCATTGTGACACCACAGAGGTTAAGAGAAGCAAGGAACCATTGTGACCCAATGCAGGCTAACAATCTAATGATCCCTTGTGGCGCCAGGGGGTATAAAAAGGGCCAGGGATGGATTGTTACAGCACGGGGACCAATAGAAGCAAGGATCTATTATGCCACCATGGAGGCCAAGAATCAAATGATTCATTGTGACATCAAGTGGCCTAAAAGTGCATGGGATGCATTGTGACACCACAGAGGTTAAGAGAAGCAAGGAACCATTGTGACCCAATGCAGGCTAACAATCTAATGATCCCTTGTGACACCAATGGGCCTAAAAGGGCCAGGGATGAATTGTGAAAGCATGGGGCCCAACTAAAACCTGGTACAATTATGCCACCATGGAGGCCAAGAATCAAATGATTCATTGTGACATCAAGTGGCCTAAAAGGGCATGGGATGCATTGTGACACCACAGGGGTTAAGAGAAGCAAGGAACCATTGTGACCCAATGCAGGCTAACAATCTAATGATCCCTTGTGGCACCAGGCGGTATAAAAAGGGCCAGGGTTGGATTGTGACAGCACGGGGACCAATAGAAGCAAGGATCTATTATGCCACCGTGGAGGCCAAGAATCAAATGATTCATTGTGACATCAAGTGGCCTAAAAGTGCATGGGATGCATTGTGACACCACAGAGGTTAAGAGAAGCAAGGAACCATTGTGACCCAATGGAGGCTAACAATCTAATGATCCCTTGTGACACCAATGGGCCTAAAAGGGGCAGGGATGTATTGTGAAAGCATGGGGCCCAATGAATACCTGGTACAATTACGCCACCATGGAGGCCAAGAATCAAATGATTCATTGTGACATCAAGTGGCCTAAAAGGGCATGGGATGCATTGTGACACCACAGGGGCTAAGAGAAGCAAGGAACCATTGTGACCCAATGCAGGCTAACAATCTAATGATCCCTTGTGGCACCAGGGGGCGCAAAAGGACCACGGATGAACCTTGACAGCATGAGGACCTATAGAAGCAAGGAACCATTATGACACCATGAAGGCCAAGAATCAAATGGTTCATTGTAAGACCAAGAGGCCTAAAAGGGCTTGGAATGCATTGTGACACCACAGAGGTTAAGAGAAGCAAGGAACCATTGTGACCCAATGCAGGCTAACAATCTAATGATCCCTTGTGGCACCAGGGGGTATAAAAAGGGCCAGGGATGGATTGTTACAGCACGGGGACCAATAGAAGCAAGGATCTATTATGCCACCGTGGAGGCCAAGAATCAAATAATTCATTGTGACATCATGTGGCCTAGAAGGGCATGGGATGCATTGTGACAGCACAGGGGTTAAGAGAAGCAAGGATCCATTGTGACCCAATGGAGGCTAACAATCTAATGATCACTTGTGACACCAATGGGCCTAAAAGGGGCAGGGATGTATTGTGAAAGCATGGGGCCCAATGAATACCTGGTACAATTACGCCACCATGGAGGCCAAGAATCAAATGATTCATTGTGACATCAAGTGGCCTAAAAGGACATGGGATGCATTGTGACACCACAGAGGTTAAGAGAAGCAAGGAACCATTGTGACCCAATGCAGGCTAACAATCTAAGAATCCCTTTTGAAACCAGGGGGCGCAAAAGGACCACGGATGAACTCTGACAGCATGGGGACCTATAGAAGCAAGGAACCATTATGACACCATGAAGGCCAAGAATCAAATGGTTCATTGTAAGACCAAGTGGCCTAAAAGGGCTTGGAATGCATTGTGACACCACAGAGGTTAAGAGAAGCAAGGAACCATTGTGACCCAATGCAGGCTAACAATCTAATGATCCCTTGTGACACCAATGGGCCTACCAGGGGCAGGGATGTATTGTGAAAGCATGGGGCCCAATGAAAACCTGGTACAATTACGCCACCATGGAGGCCAAGAATCAAATGATTCATTGTGACATCAAGTGGCCTAAAAGGACATGGGATGCATTGTGACACCACAGAGGTTAAGAGAAGCAAGGAACCATTGTGACCCAATGCAGGCTAACAATCTAAGAATCCCTTTTGACACCAGGGGGCGCAAAAGGACCACGGATGAACTCTGACAGCATGGGGACCTATAGAAGCAAGGAACCATTATGACACCATGAAGGCCAAGAATCAAATGGTTCGTTGTAAGATCAAGAAGCCTAAAAGGCTTGGAATGCATTGTGACACCACAGAGGTTAAGAGAATCAAGGAACCATTGTGACCCAATGCAGGCTAACAATCTAATGATCCCTTGTGGCACCAGGGGGGTATAAAAAGGGCCAGGGATGGATTGTTACAGCACGGGGGCCAATAGAAGCAAGGATCTATTATGCCACCATGGAGGCCAAGAATCAAATGATTCATTGTGACATCAAGTGGCCTAAAAGGGCATGGGATGCATTGTGACACCACAGGGGTTAAGAGAAGCAAGGATCCATTGTGACCCAATGGAGGCTAATAATCCCAGGATCCCATTTGACACCAGGGGGCGTAAAAGGGCCAGGGATGAATTGTGACAGCATGGGGCCCAATAGAAACAAGGAACCATTATGACACCATGGAGGCCAAGAATCAAGTGATTCATTGTGACATCAAGTGGCCTAAAAGGGCATGGGATGCATTGTGACACCACAGAGGTTAAGAGAAGCAAGGAACCATTGTGACCCAATGCAGGCTAACAATCTAATGATCCCTTGTGACACCAATGGGCCTACAAGGGGCAGGGATGAATTGTGAAAGCATGGGGCCCAAGTAAAACCTGGTACAATTATGCCACCATGGAGGCCAAGAATCAAATGATTCATTGTGACATCAAGTGGCCTAAAAGGGCATGGGATGCATTGTGACACCACAGGGGTTAAGAGAAGCAAGGAACCATTGTGACCCAATGCAGGCTAACAATCTAAGAATCCCTTTTGACACCAGGGGGCGCAAAAGGACTACGGATGAACCTTGACAGCATGAGGACCAATAGAAGCAAGGAACCATTATGACACCATGAAGGCCAAGAATCAAATGGTTCATTGTAAGACCAAGAGGCCTAAAAGGGCTTGGAATGCATTGTGACACCACAGAGGTTAAGAGAAGCAAGGAACCATTGTGACCCAATGCAGGCTAACAATCTAATGATCCCTTGTGGCACCAGGGGGTATAAAAAGGGCCAGGGATGGATTGTTACAGCACGGGGACCAATAGAAGCAAGGATCTATTATGCCACCGTGGAGGCCAAGAATCAAATAATTCATTGTGACATCATGTGGCCTAGAAGGGCATGGGATGCATTGTGACAGCACAGGGGTTAAGAGAAGCAAGGATCCATTGTGACCCAATGGAGGCTAACAATCTAATGATCACTTGTGACACCAATGGGCCTAAAAGGGGCAGGGATGTATTGTGAAAGCATGGGGCCCAATGAATACCTGGTACAATTACGCCACCATGGAGGCCAAGAATCAAATGATTCATTGTGACATCAAGTGGCCTAAAAGGACATGGGATGCATTGTGACACCACAGAGGTTAAGAGAAGCAAGGAACCATTGTGACCCAATGCAGGCTAAGAATCTAGGGAATCCCTTTTGACACCAGGGGGCGAAAAAGGACCACGGATGAACTGTGACAGCATGGGGACCTATAGAAGGAAGGAACCATTATGACACCATGAAGGCCAAGAGTCAAATGGTTCATTTTAAGACCAAGTGTCCTAAAAGGGCTTGGAATGCATTGTGACACCACAGAGGTTAAGAGAAGCAAGGAACCATTGTGACCCAATGGAGGCTAATAATCCCAGGATCCCATTTGACACCAGGGGTCGTAAAAGGGCCAGGGATGAATTGTGACAGCATGGGGACCAATAGAAACAAGGAACCATTATGACACCATGGAGGCCAAGAATCAAGTGATTCATTGTGACATCAAGTGGCCTAAAAGGGCATGGGATGCATTGTGACACCACAGAGGTTAAGAGAATCAAGGAACCATTGTGACCCAATGCAGGCTAACAATCTAATGATCCCTGGTGACACCAATGGGCCTAAAATGGGCAGGGATGAATTGTGGAAGCATGGGGCCAAAGTAAAACCTGGTACAATTATGCCACCATGGAGGCCAAGAGTCAAATGATTCATTGTGACATCAAGTGGCCGAAAAGGGCTTGGAATGCATTGTGACACCACAGAGGTTAAGAGAAGCAAGGAACCATTGTGACCCAATGCAGGCTAACAATCTAATGATCCCTTGTGGCACCAGGGGGTATAAAAAGGGCCAGGGATGGATTGTTACAGCACGGGGACCAATAGAAGCAAGGATCTATTATGCCACCATGGAGGCCAAGAATCAAATGATTCATTGTGACATCATGTGGCCTAAAAGTGCATGGGATGCATTGTGACACCACAGAGGTTAAGAGAAGCAAGGAACCATTGTGACCCAATGCAGGCTAACAATCTAATGATCCCTTGTGACACCAATGGGCCTAAAAGGGCCAGGGATGAATTGTGAAAGCATGGGGCCCAACTAAAACCTGGTACAATTATGCCACCATGGAGGCCAAGAATCAAATGATTCATTGTGACATCAACTGGCATAAAAGGGCATGGGATGCATTGTGACACCACAGGGGTTAAGAGAAGCAAGGAACCATTGTGACCCAATGCAGCCTAACAATCTAATGATCCATTGTGACACCAGGGGGCCTAAAATGGCCAGGGATGGATTGTTACAGCACGGGGACCAATAGAAGCAAGGATCTATTTTGTCACCATGGAGGCCAAGAATCAAATGATTCATTGTGACATCAAGTGGCCTAAAAGGGCATGGGATGCATTGTGACACCACAGAGGTTAAGAGAAGCAAGGAACCATTGTGACCCAATGCAGGCTAACAATCTAATGATCCCTTGTGGCACCAGGGGGTATAAAAAGGGCCAGGGATGGATTGTTACAGCACGGGGACCAATAGAAGCAAGGATCTATTATGCCACCGTGGAGGCCAAGAATCAAATGATTCATTGTGACATCAAGTGGCCTAAAAGGGCATGGGATGCATTGTGACAGCACAGGGGTTAAGAGAAGCAAGGATCCATTGTGATCCAATGGAGGCTAAGAATCCCAGGATCCCATTTGACACCAGGGGTCGTAAAAGCGCCAGGGATGAATTGTGACAGCATGGGGCCCAATGGAAACAAGGAACCGTTGTGACACCATGGAGGCCAAGAATCAAATGATTCATTGTGACATCAAGTGGCCTAAAATGGCATGGAATGCATTGTGACACCACAGAGGTTAAGAGAATCAAGGAACCATTGTTACCCAATGGAGGCTAACAATCTAATGGTCCCTTGCGACATCAATGGGCCTAAAAGGGCCAGGGATGAATTGTGAAAGCATGGGGCCCAATTAAAACCTGGTACAATTATGCCACCGTGGAGGCCAAGAATCAAATGATTCATTGTGACATCAAGTGGCCTAAAAGGGCGTGGGATGCACTGTGACATCACAGGGGTTAAGAGAAGCAAGGATCCATTGTGACCCAAGGGAGGCTAATAATCCCAGGATCCCAATTGACACCAGGGGGCGTAAAAGGGCCAGGGATGAATTGTGACAGCATGGGGCCCAATAGAAACAAGGAACCATTATGACACCATGGAGGCCAAGAATCAAATGATTCATTGTGACATCAAGTGGCCTAAAAGGGCATGGGATGCATTGTGACACCACAGGGGCTAAGAGAAGCAAGGAACCATTGTGACCCAATGCAGGCTAACAATCTATAGATCCCTTGTGACACCAGGGGGCCTAAAATGGCCACGGATGGAATGTTACAGCACGGGGACCAATAGAAGCAAGGATCTATTACGCCACCATGGAGGCCAAGAATCAAATGATTCATTGTGACATCAAGTGGCCTAAAAGGGCATGGGATGCATTGTGACAGCACAGGGGTTAAGAGAAGCAAGGAACCATTGTTACCCAATGTAGGCTAACAATCTAATGGTCCCTTGTGACACCAATGGGCCTAAAAGGGCCAGGGAAGAATTGTGAAAGCATGGGGCCCAATTAAAACCTGGTACAATTATGCCACCATGGAGGCCAAAAATCAAATGGTTCATTGTGACATCAAGTGGCCTAAAAGGGCATGGGATGAATTGTGACACCACAGGGGCTAAGAGAAGCAAGGATCCATTGTGACCCAATGGAGGCTAACAATCTAATGATCCCTTGTGACACCAGGGGGTCTAAAATGGCCAGGGATGGATTGTTACAGCACGGGGACCAATAGAATCAAGGATCTATTATGCCACCATGGAGGCCAAGAATCAAATGATTCATTGTGACATCAAGTGGCCTAAAAGGGCATGGGATGCATTGTGACACCACAGAGGTTAAGAGAAGCAAGGAACCATTATGACCCAATGCAGGCTAACAATCTAATGATCCCTTGTGGCACCAGGGGGTATAAAAAGAGCCAGGGATGAATTGTAACAGCACGGGGACCAATAGAAGCAAGGATCTATTATGTCACCATGGAGGCCAAGAATCAAATGATTCATTGTGACATCAAGTGGCCTAAAAGGGCATGGGATGCATTGTGACACCACAGGGGTTAAGAGAAGCAAGGAACCATTGTGACCCAATGCAGGCTAACAATCTAGAGAATCCCTTTTGACACCAGGGGGCGAAAAAGGACCACGGATGAACTGTGACAGCATGGGGACCTATAGAAGGAAGCAACCATTATGACACCATGAAGGCCAAGAGTCAAATGGTTCATTTTAAGACCAAGTGTCCTAAAAGGGCTTGGAATGCATTGTGACACCACAGAGGTTAAGAGAAGCAAGGAACCATTGTGACCCAATGGAGGCTAATAATCCCAGGATCCCATTTGACACCAGGGGTCGTAAAAGGGCCAGGGATGAATTGTGACAGCATGGGGACCAATAGAAACAAGGAACCATTATGACACCATGGAGGCCAAGAATCAAGTGATTCATTGTGACATCAAGTGGCCTAAAAGGGCATGGGATGCATTGTGACACCACAGAGGTTAAGAGAAGCAAGGAACCATTGTGACCCAATGCAGGCTAACAATCTAATGATCCCTGGTCACACCAATGGGCCTAAAATGTGCAGGGATGAATTGTGGAAGCATGGGGCCAAAGTAAAACCTGGTACAATTATGCCACCATGGAGGCCAAGAATCAAATGATTCATTGTGACATCAAGTGGCCGAAAAGGGCTTGGAATGCATTGTGACACCACAGAGGTTAAGAGAAGCAAGGAACCATTGTGACCCAATGGAGGCTAACAATCTAATGATCCCTTGTGGCACCAGGGGGTATAAAAAGGGCCAGGGATGGATTGTTACAGCACGGGGACCAATAGAAGCAAGGATCTATTATGCCACCATGGAGGCCAAGAATCAAATGATTCATTGTGACATCAAGTGGCCTAAAAGTGCATGGGATGCATTGTGACACCACAGAGGTTAAGAGAAGCAAGGAACCATTGTGACCCAATGCTTGCTTACAATCTAATGATCCCTTGTGACACCAATGGGCCTAAAAGGGCCAGGGATGAATTGTGAAAGCATGGGGCCCAAGTAAAACCTGGTACAATTATGCCACCATGGAGGCCAAGAATCAAATGATTCATTGTGACATCAACTGGCCTAAAAGGGCATGGGATGCATTGTGACACCACAGGGGTTAAGAGAAGCAAGGAACCATTGTGACCCAATGCAGGCTAACAATCTAATGATCCCTTGTGGCACGAGGGGGTATAAAAAGGGCCAGGGTTGGATTGTGACAGCACGGGGACCAATAGAAGCAAGGATCTATTATGCCACCGTGGAGGCCAAGAATCAAATAATTCATTGTGACATCATGTGGCCTAAAAGGGCATGGGATGCATTGTGACAGCACAGGGGTTAAGAGAAGCAAGGATCCATTGTGACCCAATGGAGGCTAACAATCTAATGATCCCTTGTGACACCAATGGGCCTAAAAGGGGCAGGGATGTATTGTGAAAGCATGGGGCCCAATGAATACCTGGTACAATTACGCCACCATGGAGGCCAAGAATCAAATGATTCATTGTGACATCAAGTGGCCTAAAAGGGCATGGGATGCATTGTGACACCACAGGGGCTAAGAGAAGCAAGGAACCATTGTGACCCAATGCAGGCTAACAATCTAATGATCCCTTGTGGCACCAGGGGGCGCAAAAGGACCACGGATGAACCTTGACAGCATGAGGACCTATAGAAGCAAGGAACCATTATGACACCATGAAGGCCAAGAATCAAATGGTTCATTGTAAGACCAAGAGGCCTAAAAGGGCTTGGAATGCATTGTGACACCACAGAGGTTAAGAGAAGCAAGGAACCATTGTGACCCAATGCAGGCTAACAATCTAATGATCCCTTGTGGCACCAGGGGGTATAAAAAGGGCCAGGGATGGATTGTTACAGCACGGGGACCAATAGAAGCAAGGATCTATTATGCCACCGTGGAGGCCAAGAATCAAATAATTCATTGTGACATCATGTGGCCTAGAAGGGCATGGGATGCATTGTGACAGCACAGGGGTTAAGAGAAGCAAGGATCCATTGTGACCCAATGGAGGCTAACAATCTAATGATCACTTGTGACACCAATGGGCCTAAAAGGGGCAGGGATGTATTGTGAAAGCATGGGGCCCAATGAATACCTGGTACAATTACGCCACCATGGAGGCAAAGAATCAAATGATTCATTGTGACATCAAGTGGCCTAAAAGGACATGGGATGCATTGTGACACCACAGAGGTTAAGAGAAGCAAGGAACCATTGTGACCCAATGCAGGCTAACAATCTAAGAATCCCTTTTGAAACCAGGGGGCACAAAAGGACCACGGATGAACTCTGACAGCATGGGGACCTATAGAAGCAAGGAACCATTATGACACCATGAAGGCCAAGAATCAAATGGTTCATTGTAAGACCAAGTGGCCTAAAAGGGCTTGGAATGCATTGTGACACCACAGAGGTTAAGAGAAGCAAGGAACCATTGTGACCCAATGCAGGCTAACAATCTAATGATCCCTTGTGGCACCAGGGGGGTATAAAAAGGGCCAGGGATGGATTGTTACAGCACGGGGACCAATAGAAGCAAGGATTAATTATGCCACCGTGGAGGCCAAGAATCAAATGATTCATTGTGACATCAAGTGGCCTAAAAGGGCATGGGATGCATTGTGACAGCACAGGGGTTAAGAGAAGCAAGGATCCATTGTGACCCAATGGAGGCTAATAATCCCAGGATCCCATTTGACACCAGGGGGCGTAAAAGGGCCAGGGATGAATTGTGACAGCATGGGGCCCAATAGAAACAAGGAACCATTATGATACCATGGAGGCCAAGAATCAAGTGATTCATTGTGACATCAAGTGGCCTAAAAGGGCATGGGATGCATTGTGACACCACAGAGGTTAAGAGAAGCAAGGAACCATTGTGACCCAATGCAGGCTAACAATCTAATGATCCCTTGTGGCACGAGGGGGTATAAAAAGGGCCAGGGTTGGATTGTGACAGCACGGGGACCAATAGAAGCAAGGATCTATTATGCCACCGTGGAGGCCAAGAATCAAATAATTCATTGTGACATCATGTGGCCTAAAAGGGCATGGGATGCATTGTGACACCACAGGGGTTAAGAGAAGCAAGGATCCATTGTGACCCAATGGAGGCTAACAATCTAATGATCCCTTGTGACACCAATGGGCCTAAAAGGGGCAGGGATGTATTGTGAAAGCATGGGGCCCAATGAATACCTGGTACAATTACGCCACCATGGAGGCCAAGAATCAAATGATTCATTGTGACATCAACTGGCCTAAAAGGGCATGGGATGCATTGTGACACCACAGGGGCTAAGAGAAGCAAGGAACCATTGTGACCCAATGCAGGCTAACAATCTAAGAATCCCTTTTGACACCAGGGGGCGCAAAAGGACCACGGATGAACTCTGACAGCATGGGGACCTATAGAAGCAAGGAACCATTATGACACCATGAAGGCCAAGAATCAAATGGTTCATTGTAAGACCAAGTGGCCTAAAAGGGCTTGGAATGCATTGTGACACCACAGAGGTTAAGAGAAGCAAGGAACCATTGTGACCCAATGCAGGCTAACAATCTAATGATCCCTTGTGACACCAATGGGCCTACAAGGGGCAGGGATGTATTGTGAAAGCATGGGGCCCAATGAAAACCTGGTACAATTACGCCACCATGGAGGCCAAGAATCAAATGATTCATTGTGACATCAAGTGGCCTAAAAGGGCATGGGATGCATTGTGACACCACAGAGGTTAAGAGAAGCAAGGAACCATTGTGACCCAATGCAGGCTAACAATCTAAGAATCCCTTTTGACACCAGGGGGCGCAAAAGGACCACGGATGAACTCTGACAGCATGGGGACCTATAGAAGCAAGGAACCATTATGACACCATGAAGGCCAAGAATCAAATGATTCATTGTGACATCAACTGGCCTAAAAGGGCATGGGATGCATTGTGACACCACAGGGGCTAAGAGAAGCAAGGAACCATTGTGACCCAATGCAGGCTAACAATCTAATGATCCCTTGTGGCACCAGGGGGCGCAAAAGGACCACGGATGAACCTTGACAGCATGAGGACCTATAGAAGCAAGGAACCATTATGACACCATGAAGGCCAAGAATCAAATGGTTCATTGTAAGACCAAGAGGCCTAAAAGGGCTTGGAATGCATTGTGACACCACAGAGGTTAAGAGAAGCAAGGAACCATTGTGACCCAATGCAGGCTAACAATCTAATGATCCCTTGTGGCACCAGGGGGTATAAAAAGGGCCAGGGATGGATTGTTACAGCACGGGGACCAATAGAAGCAAGGATCTATTATGCCACCGTGGAGGCCAAGAATCAAATAATTCATTGTGACATCATGTGGCCTAGAAGGGCATGGGATGCATTGTGACAGCACAGGGGTTAAGAGAAGCAAGGATCCATTGTGACCCAATGGAGGCTAACAATCTAATGATCACTTGTGACACCAATGGGCCTAAAAGGGGCAGGGATGTATTGTGAAAGCATGGGGCCCAATGAATACCTGGTACAATTACGCCACCATGGAGGCCAAGAATCAAATGATTCATTGTGACATCAAGTGGCCTAAAAGGACATGGGATGCATTGTGACACCACAGAGGTTAAGAGAAGCAAGGAACCATTGTGACCCAATGCAGGCTAACAATCTAAGAATCCCTTTTGAAACCAGGGGGCGCAAAAGGACCACGGATGAACTCTGACAGCATGGGGACCTATAGAAGCAAGGAACCATTATGACACCATGAAGGCCAAGAATCAAATGGTTCATTGTAAGACCAAGTGGCCTAAAAGGGCTTGGAATGCATTGTGACACCACAGAGGTTAAGAGAAGCAAGGAACCATTGTGACCCAATGCAGGCTAACAATCTAATGATCCCTTGTGGCACCAGGGGGGTATAAAAAGGGCCAGGGATGGATTGTTACAGCACGGGGACCAATAGAAGCAAGGATTAATTATGCCACCGTGGAGGCCAAGAATCAAATGATTCATTGTGACATCAAGTGGCCTAAAAGGGCATGGGATGCATTGTGACAGCACAGGGGTTAAGAGAAGCAAGGATCCATTGTGACCCAATGGAGGCTAATAATCCCAGGATCCCATTTGACACCAGGGGGCGTAAAAGGGCCAGGGATGAATTGTGACAGCATGGGGCCCAATAGAAACAAGGAACCATTATGATACCATGGAGGCCAAGAATCAAGTGATTCATTGTGACATCAAGTGGCCTAAAAGGACATGGGATGCATTGTGACACCACAGAGGTTAAGAGAAGCAAGGAACCATTGTGACCCAATGCAGGCTAACAATCTAATGATCCCTTGTGGCACGAGGGGGTATAAAAAGGGCCAGGGTTGGATTGTGACAGCACGGGGACCAATAGAAGCAAGGATCTATTATGCCACCGTGGAGGCCAAGAATCAAATAATTCATTGTGACATCATGTGGCCTAAAAGGGCATGGGATGCATTGTGACAGCACAGGGGTTAAGAGAAGCAAGGATCCATTGTGACCCAATGGAGGCTAACAATCTAATGATCCCTTGTGACACCAATGGGCCTAAAAGGGGCAGGGATGTATTGTGAAAGCATGGGGCCCAATGAATACCTGGTACAATTACGCCACCATGGAGGCCAAGAATCAAATGATTCATTGTGACATCAAGTGGCCTAAAAGGGCATGGGATGCATTGTGACACCACAGGGGCTAAGAGAAGCAAGGAACCATTGTGACCCAATGCAGGCTAACAATCTAAGAATCCCTTTTGACACCAGGGGGCGCAAAAGGACCACGGATGAACTCTGACAGCATGGGGACCTATAGAAGCAAGGAACCATTATGACACCATGAAGGCCAAGAATCAAATGGTTCATTGTAAGACCAAGTGGCCTAAAAGGGCTTGGAATGCATTGTGACACCACAGAGGTTAAGAGAAGCAAGGAACCATTGTGACCCAATGCAGGCTAACAATCTAATGATCCCTTGTGACACCAATGGGCCTACAAGGGGCAGGGATGTATTGTGAAAGCATGGGGCCCAATGAAAACCTGGTACAATTACGCCACCATGGAGGCCAAGAATCAAATGATTCATTGTGACATCAAGTGGCCTAAAAGGACATGGGATGCATTGTGACACCACAGAGGTTAAGAGAAGCAAGGAACCATTGTGACCCAATGCAGGCTAACAATCTAAGAATCCCTTTTGACACCAGGGGGCGCAAAAGGACCACGGATGAACTCTGACAGCATGGGGACCTATAGAAGCAAGGAACCATTATGACACCATGAAGGCCAAGAATCAAATGGTTCGTTGTAAGATCAAGAAGCCTAAAAGGCTTGGAATGCATTGTGACACCACAGAGGTTAAGAGAATCAAGGAACCATTGTGACCCAATGCAGGCTAACAATCTAATGATCCCTTGTGGCACCAGGGGGGTATAAAAAGGGCCAGGGATGGATTGTTACAGCACGGGGGCCAATAGAAGCAAGGATCTATTATGCCACCATGGAGGCCAAGAATCAAATGATTCATTGTGACATCAAGTGGCCTAAAAGGGCATGGGATGCATTGTGACACCACAGGGGTTAAGAGAAGCAAGGATCCATTGTGACCCAATGGAGGCTAATAATCCCAGGATCCCATTTGACACCAGGGGGCGTAAAAGGGCCAGGGATGAATTGTGACAGCATGGGGCCCAATAGAAACAAGGAACCATTATGACACCATGGAGGCCAAGAATCAAGTGATTCATTGTGACATCAAGTGGCCTAAAAGGGCATGGGATGCATTGTGACACCACAGAGGTTAAGAGAAGCAAGGAACCATTGTGACCCAATGCAGGCTAACAATTTAATGATCCCTTGTGACACCAATGGGCCTACAAGGGGCAGGGATGAATTGTGAAAGCATGGGGCCCAAGTAAAACCTGGTACAATTATGCCACCATGGAGGCCAAGAATCAAATGATTCATTGTGACATCAAGTGGCCTAAAAGGGCATGGGATGCATTGTGACAGCACAGGGGTTAAGAGAAGCAAGGATCCATTGTGACCCAATGGAGGCTAATAATCCCAGGATCCCATTTGACACCAGGGGGCGTAAAAGGGCCAGGGATGAATTGTGACAGCATGGGGCCCAATAGAAACAAGGAACCATTATGATACCATGGAGGCCAAGAATCAAGTGATTCATTGTGACATCAAGTGGCCTAAAAGGACATGGGATGCATTGTGACACCACAGAGGTTAAGAGAAGCAAGGAACCATTGTGACCCAATGCAGGCTAACAATCTAATGATCCCTTGTGGCACGAGGGGGTATAAAAAGGGCCAGGGTTGGATTGTGACAGCACGGGGACCAATAGAAGCAAGGATCTATTATGCCACCGTGGAGGCCAAGAATCAAATAATTCATTGTGACATCATGTGGCCTAAAAGGGCATGGGATGCATTGTGACAGCACAGGGGTTAAGAGAAGCAAGGATCCATTGTGACCCAATGGAGGCTAACAATCTAATGATCCCTTGTGACACCAATGGGCCTAAAAGGGGCAGGGATGTATTGTGAAAGCATGGGGCCCAATGAATACCTGGTACAATTACGCCACCATGGAGGCCAAGAATCAAATGATTCATTGTGACATCAAGTGGCCTAAAAGGGCATGGGATGCATTGTGACACCACAGGGGCTAAGAGAAGCAAGGAACCATTGTGACCCAATGCAGGCTAACAATCTAAGAATCCCTTTTGACACCAGGGGGCGCAAAAGGACCACGGATGAACTCTGACAGCATGGGGACCTATAGAAGCAAGGAACCATTATGACACCATGAAGGCCAAGAATCAAATGGTTCATTGTAAGACCAAGTGGCCTAAAAGGGCTTGGAATGCATTGTGACACCACAGAGGTTAAGAGAAGCAAGGAACCATTGTGACCCAATGCAGGCTAACAATCTAATGATCCCTTGTGACACCAATGGGCCTACAAGGGGCAGGGATGTATTGTGAAAGCATGGGGCCCAATGAAAACCTGGTACAATTACGCCACCATGGAGGCCAAGAATCAAATGATTCATTGTGACATCAAGTGGCCTAAAAGGACATGGGATGCATTGTGACACCACAGAGGTTAAGAGAAGCAAGGAACCATTGTGACCCAATGCAGGCTAACAATCTAAGAATCCCTTTTGACACCAGGGGGCGCAAAAGGACCACGGATGAACTCTGACAGCATGGGGACCTATAGAAGCAAGGAACCATTATGACACCATGAAGGCCAAGAATCAAATGGTTCGTTGTAAGATCAAGAAGCCTAAAAGGCTTGGAATGCATTGTGACACCACAGAGGTTAAGAGAATCAAGGAACCATTGTGACCCAATGCAGGCTAACAATCTAATGATCCCTTGTGGCACCAGGGGGGTATAAAAAGGGCCAGGGATGGATTGTTACAGCACGGGGGCCAATAGAAGCAAGGATCTATTATGCCACCATGGAGGCCAAGAATCAAATGATTCATTGTGACATCAAGTGGCCTAAAAGGGCATGGGATGCATTGTGACACCACAGGGGTTAAGAGAAGCAAGGATCCATTGTGACCCAATGGAGGCTAATAATCCCAGGATCCCATTTGACACCAGGGGGCGTAAAAGGGCCAGGGATGAATTGTGACAGCATGGGGCCCAATAGAAACAAGGAACCATTATGACACCATGGAGGCCAAGAATCAAGTGATTCATTGTGACATCAAGTGGCCTAAAAGGGCATGGGATGCATTGTGACACCACAGAGGTTAAGAGAAGCAAGGAACCATTGTGACCCAATGCAGGCTAACAATTTAATGATCCCTTGTGACACCAATGGGCCTACAAGGGGCAGGGATGAATTGTGAAAGCATGGGGCCCAAGTAAAACCTGGTACAATTATGCCACCATGGAGGCCAAGAATCAAATGATTCATTGTGACATCAAGTGGCCTAAAAGGGCATGGGATGCATTGTGACACCACAGGGGTTAAGAGAAGCAAGGAACCATTGTGACCCAATGCAGGCTAACAATCTAAGAATCCCTTTTGACACCAGGGGGCGCAAAAGGACTACGGATGAACCTTGACAGCATGGGGACCAATAGAAGCAAGGAACCATTATGACACCATGAAGGCC
Source organism: Cinclus cinclus (assembly GCF_963662255.1). Taxonomy (NCBI): domain Eukaryota; kingdom Metazoa; phylum Chordata; class Aves; order Passeriformes; family Cinclidae; genus Cinclus; species Cinclus cinclus. The sequence goes on from NC_085072.1 coordinate 7,973,565, forward strand.
AAGAATCAAATGGTTCATTGTAAGACCAAGAGGCCTAAAAGGGCTTGGAATGCATTGTGACACCACAGAGGTTAAGAGAAGCAAGGAACCATTGTGACCCAATGCAGGCTAACAATCTAATGATCCCTTGTGGCACCAGGGGGTATAAAAAGGGCCAGGGATGGATTGTTACAGCACGGGGACCAATAGAAGCAAGGATCTATTATGCCACCGTGGAGGCCAAGAATCAAATAATTCATTGTGACATCATGTGGCCTAAAAGGGCATGGGATGCATTGTGACAGCACAGGGGTTAAGAGAAGCAAGGATCCATTGTGACCCAATGGAGGCTAACAATCTAATGATCACTTGTGACACCAATGGGCCTAAAAGGGGCAGGGATGTATTGTGAAAGCATGGGGCCCAATGAATACCTGGTACAATTACGCCACCATGGAGGCCAAGAATCAAATGATTCATTGTGACATCAAGTGGCCTAAAAGGACATGGGATGCATTGTGACACCACAGAGGTTAAGAGAAGCAAGGAACCATTGTGACCCAATGCAGGCTAAGAATCTAGAGAATCCCTTTTGACACCAGGGGGCGAAAAAGGACCACGGATGAACTGTGACAGCATGGGGACCTATAGAAGGAAGGAACCATTATGACACCATGAAGGCCAAGAGTCAAATGGTTCGTTTTAAGACCAAGTGTCCTAAAAGGGCTTGGAATGCATTGTGACACCACAGAGGTTAAGAGAAGCAAGGAACCATTGTGACCCAATGGAGGCTAATAATCCCAGGATCCCATTTGACACCAGGGGTCGTAAAAGGGCCAGGGATGAATTGTGACAGCATGGGGACCAATAGAAACAAGGAACCATTATGACACCATGGAGGCCAAGAATCAAGTGATTCATAGTGACATCAAGTGGCCTAAAAGGGCATGGGATGCATTGTGACACCACAGAGGTTAAGAGAAGCAAGGAACCATTGTGACCCAATGCAGGCTAACAATCTAATGATCCCTGGTGACACCAATGGGCCTAAAATGGGCAGGGATGAATTGTGGAAGCATGGGGCCAAAGTAAAACCTGGTACAATTATGCCACCATGGAGGCCAAGAATCAAATGATTCATTGTGACATCAAGTGGCCGAAAAGGGCTTGGAATGCATTGTGACACCACAGAGGTTAAGAGAAGCAAGGAACCATTGTGACCCAATGCAGGCTAACAATCTAATGATCCCTTGTGGCACCAGGGGGTATAAAAAGGGCCAGGGATGGATTGTTACAGCACGGGGACCAATAGAAGCAAGGATCTATTATGCCACCATGGAGGCCAAGAATCAAATGATTCATTGTGACATCATGTGGCCTAAAAGTGCATGGGATGCATTGTGACACCACAGAGGTTAAGAGAAGCAAGGAACCATTGTGACCCAATGCAGGCTAACAATCTAATGATCCCTTGTGACACCAATGGGCCTACAAGGGGCAGGGATGAATTGTGAAAGCATGGGGCCCAAGTAAAACCTGGTACAATTATGCCACCATGGAGGCCAAGAATCAAATGATTCATTGTGACATCAAGTGGCCTAAAAGGGCATGGGATGCATTGTGACACCACAGGGGTTAAGAGAAGCAAGGAACCATTGTGACCCAATGCAGGCTAACAATCTAAGAATCCCTTTTGACACCAGGGGGCGCAAAAGGACTACGGATGAACCTTGACAGCATGAGGACCAATAGAAGCAAGGAACCATTATGACACCATGAAGGCCAAGAATCAAATGGTTCATTGTAAGACCAAGAGGCCTAAAAGGGCTTGGAATGCATTGTGACACCACAGAGGTTAAGAGAAGCAAGGAACCATTGTGACCCAATGCAGGCTAACAATCTAATGATCCCTTGTGGCACCAGGGGGTATAAAAAGGGCCAGGGATGGATTGTTACAGCACGGGGACCAATAGAAGCAAGGATCTATTATGCCACCGTGGAGGCCAAGAATCAAATAATTCATTGTTACATCATGTGGCCTAGAAGGGCATGGGATGCATTGTGACAGCACAGGGGTTAAGAGAAGCAAGGATCCATTGTGACCCAATGGAGGCTAACAATCTAATGATCACTTGTGACACCAATGGGCCTAAAAGGGGCAGGGATGTATTGTGAAAGCATGGGGCCCAATGAATACCTGGTACAATTACGCCACCATGGAGGCCAAGAATCAAATGATTCATTGTGACATCAAGTGGCCTAAAAGGACATGGGATGCATTGTGACACCACAGAGGTTAAGAGAAGCAAGGAACCATTGTGACCCAATGCAGGCTAAGAATCTAGAGAATCCCTTTTGACACCAGGGGGCGAAAAAGGACCACGGATGAACTGTGACAGCATGGGGACCTATAGAAGGAAGGAACCATTATGACACCATGAAGGCCAAGAGTCAAATGGTTCGTTTTAAGACCAAGTGTCCTAAAAGGGCTTGGAATGCATTGTGACACCACAGAGGTTAAGAGAAGCAAGGAACCATTGTGACCCAATGGAGGCTAATAATCCCAGGATCCCATTTGACACCAGGGGGCGTAAAAGGGCCAGGGATGAATTGTGACAGCATGGGGACCAATAGAAACAAGGAACCATTATGACACCATGGAGGCCAAGAATCAAGTGATTCATTGTGACATCAAGTGGCCTAAAAGGGCATGGGATGCATTGTGACACCACAGAGGTTAAGAGAAGCAAGGAACCATTGTGACCCAATGCAGGCTAACAATCTAATGATCCCTGGTGACACCAATGGGCCTAAAATGGGCAGGGATGAATTGTGGAAGCATGGGGCCAAAGTAAAACCTGGTACAATTATGCCACCATGGAGGCCAAGAATCAAATGATTCATTGTGACATCAAGTGGCCGAAAAGGGCTTGGAATGCATTGTGACACCACAGAGGTTAAGAGAAGCAAGGAACCATTGTGACCCAATGCAGGCTAACAATCTAATGATCCCTTGTGGCACCAGGGGGTATAAAAAGGGCCAGGGATGGATTGTTACAGCACGGGGACCAATAGAAGCAAGGATCTATTATGCCACCATGGAGGCCAAGAATCAAATGATTCATTGTGACATCATGTGGCCTAAAAGTGCATGGGATGCATTGTGACACCACAGAGGTTAAGAGAAGCAAGGAACCATTGTGACCCAATGCAGGCTAACAATCTAATGATCCCTTGTGACACCAATGGGCCTAAAAGGGCCAGGGATGAATTGTGAAAGCATGGGGCCCAACTAAAACCTGGTACAATTATGCCACCATGGAGGCCAAGAATCAAATGATTCATTGTGACATCAACTGGCATAAAAGGGCATGGGATGCATTGTGACACCACAGGGGTTAAGAGAAGCAAGGAACCATTGTGACCCAATGCAGCCTAACAATCTAATGATCCATTGTGACACCAGGGGGCCTAAAATGGCCAGGGATGGATTGTTACAGCACGGGGACCTATAGAAGCAAGGATCTATTATGTCACCATGGAGGCCAAGAATCAAATGATTCATTGTGACATCAAGTGGCCTAAAAGGGCATGGGATGCATTGTGACACCACAGAGGTTAAGAGAAGCAAGGAACCATTGTGACCCAATGCAGGCTAACAATCTAATGATCCCTTGTGGCACCAGGGGGTATAAAAAGGGCCAGGGATGGATTGTTACAGCACGGGGACCAATAGAAGCAAGGATCTATTATGCCACCGTGGAGGCCAAGAATCAAATGATTCATTGTGACATCAAGTGGCCTAAAAGGGCATGGGATGCATTGTGACAGCACAGGGGTTAAGAGAAGCAAGGATCCATTGTGATCCAATGGAGGCTAAGAATCCCAGGATCCCATTTGACACCAGGGGTCGTAAAAGGGCCAGGGATGAATTGTGACAGCATGGGGCCCAATGGAAACAAGGAACCATTGTGACACCATGGAGGCCAAGAATCAAATGATTCATTGTGACATCAAGTGGCCTAAAATGGCATGGAATGCATTGTGACACCACAGAGGTTAAGAGAATCAAGGAACCATTGTTACCCAATGGAGGCTAACAATCTAATGGTCCCTTGCGACATCAATGGGCCTAAAAGGGCCAGGGATTAATTGTGAAAGCATGGGGCCCAATTAAAACCTGGTACAATTATGCCACCGTGGAGGCCAAGAATCAAATGATTCATTGTGACATCAAGTGGCCTAAAAGGGCGTGGGATGCACTGTGACATCACAGGGGTTAAGAGAAGCAAGGATCCATTGTGACCCAATGGAGGCTAATAATCCCAGGATCCCAATTGACACCAGGGGGCGTAAAAGGGCCAGGGATGAATTGTGACAGCATGGGGCCCAATAGAAACAAGGAACCATTATGACACCATGGAGGCCAAGAATCAAATGATTCATTGTGACATCAAGTGGCCTAAAAGGGCATGGGATGCATTGTGACACCACAGGGGCTAAGAGAAGCAAGGAACCATTGTGACCCAATGCAGGCTAACAATCTATAGATCCCTTGTGACACCAGGGGGCCTAAAATGGCCACGGATGGAATGTTACAGCACGGGGACCAATAGAAGCAAGGATCTATTACGCCACCATGGAGGCCAAGAATCAAATGATTCATTGTGACATCAAGTGGCCTAAAAGGGCATGGGATGCATTGTGACACCACAGGGGTTAAGAGAAGCAAGGAACCATTGTGACCCAATGCAGGCTAACAATCTAATGATCCATTGTGACACCAGGGGTTGTAATAGGGCCAGGGATGAATTGTGAAAACATGGGGCACAATAAAAACATGGAAATATTATGACACCATAGAGGCCAAGAATCAAATGATTCATTGTAACACCAAGTGGCCTAAAAGGGCATGGGATGCATTGTGACACCACAGAGGTTAAGAGAAGCAAGGAACCATTGTGACCCAATGCAGGCTAACAATCTAATGATCCATTGTGACACCAGGGGGTATAAAAAGGGCCAGGGATGAATTGTTACAGCACGGGGACCAATAGAAGCAAGGATCTATTACGCCACCATGGAGGCCAAGAATCAAATGATTCATTGTGACATCAAGTGGCCTAAAATGGCATGGAATGCATTGTGACGCCACCGAGGTTAAGAGAAGCAAGGAACCATTGTGACCCAATGGAGGCTAACAATCTAATGGTCCCTTGTGACAGAA